>NC_084503.1:20633086-20943086 GCF_024500385.1 Phyllopteryx taeniolatus
CAGTATACAAAATGTAAGGCAAAAAGGCAAGGTCGGTAAACAGAACAGGGTCTAGTCTTACTGTGAGTCGGTGACGTGGAAACAAGGAATGCTGGAATGCGACGACAAGGTACAACGAACTGGCGACGAGAAAGAATGAGACACGAGGTTAAATGCAAGGGGTAATTAGGGTGAACGAGGCACAAGTGGTGAAGATGCTCTCAGGAGAAGGTGTGTACGAGACAGAGGGAAAACAACAACCGGAACACACACCCATGACAGTACCCCCCCCCCCCCCCCCCCCACTTAACGGCCGGCCCCAGATGGCCCCGGAGCCCCTGGATGCGCAACGTGGAAGTCCCGAATGAGCGAGTCATCCACGATAAACGCAGACGGCACGCAAGAACGTTCCTCAGGCCCGTAGCCCTCCCAGTCCACCAGATATTGAAACCCCCTCCCCCTCCGACAAGACGACAACAGCCGCCTCACACTGAAGACAGGGACAAGCTGGGTGGACCCGCATCGACCTTGGGAGCCTAAGCTTCACGGTGACAGGGTTGGTGATCTTTGTGACGGGGAAGGGCCCAACGAACCTGGTAGCGAGCTTCCTGGACTCCACCCGTAGTGGAATATGCTTTGTGGAGAGCCAAACTCGCTGACCCAGTTTGTAGTTCGGGGCCGGTGTCCTCCTATGGTCAGCTGCGGTTTTGTAGGATCGTCCATGGCGCAGCAGCATCTGGTGGGCTCGCTCCCAGGTCCTCCTGCAGCGGGGAGGGAATTGTGAGAGAATTCGACCCAAACCAGTTTCTGAGGCCAGGATCGTGGCTCCTGTGAAGCGAGACATCGGAGCCTAGTCTCCAGGTTCTGGTTCAGCCTCTCGGTTTGTCCGTTGGTTTCGGGGTGAAACCCAGATGACAGACTGACAGTAGCACCTATGAGATTGCAAAACTCCTTCCAAAATTGCGAAATGAAATGGGTACCGCTATCAGATACCACATTCTTGGGGAAACCATGGTTGAATACCTGGTGTATCATTAACTTGGCAGTGTCTTTAGCTGAGGAAGTGCAATGAAGTGTGCCATCTTAGAAAACCTGTCCACGACTGTGAGAATGGTGGTATTTCCTTTCGAGGCATTGACATAATTGGTAACATCCCTTCTAACATTGGGCCACCAAAAGCGCTGTTCGACCACAGATTGAGTCTTGGCAATGCCTGGGTGACATTCAGTCCGGTTATTGTGAGCCCAGTGAATGACTCTTCCCCTTAAGCTTGGTACCACATAAAGCCTGTTTTCAGGGCAATTTTCAGGGCTAAGAGTGTTCTTCAGAGCCTCTTTTACCGCAGTCTCAATGTCCCAAACAAAAGCAGAAACGAAACATGACTTGGGCAAAATGGTTTTAGGGTCAGACAAAGAATTCGCTGCGCAGAAAATGCGCGATAAAGCATCTGGCTTACCATTTTTAGAACCAGGTCGGTAGGAAAACGTGAAATTGAATCTAGTGAAGAACAGAGCCCATCTAGCCTGCCTCGCATTTAATCTCTTAGAAGACTTAAGATGTTCCAGGTTCTTGTGATCTGTTCATACTAAAAACGGAGTATGTTCCCCCTTTAGCCAGTGCCTCCACTCCACCAAAGCCACCTTGACAGCCAGCAGTTTACGGTCACCAATGTCATAATTTCTCTCGGCTGGGGTCAGTTTTTTGGAGAGTTAAGCACAAGGATGTAACATTTCTGGGAGAGCACTGCTCCTATACCGGCATCAGACACATCAACTTCTACCACAAACTGTTGTTTGAGATCTGGCAAAGTGAGGATGGGAGCGGAGGTAAAGCTCGAGTTAAGTTTCTGAAAAGCTGCCTGACAAAGGGGGTTCCAATACGAAAGGTCTGTGTGGCGAGGTAAGATCATGCAAAGGCGAGGCTATAGAACTGAAATTCCTAATGAACATTCTGTAGAAATTAGCGAACCCCAAGAACCTTTGTACGTCTTTGCGTGACGTGGGAGTGGGCCAATTAGTCACAGCATCAATTTTGCAAGAGTCAATTTTTATTTCACCTGGAGCCAGCACGAACCCCAGAAAAGAAACCGACGCCTTGTGGAACTCGCATTTCTCAGCCTTGACATAAAGTTCGTTCAGAATTATTATTATTTTTTTTTAACCACTGTACGATGCACAGGTGTGGGCTGTTTTATTGCATTTTTGTTGGTGTCTATAATTGTGGTGTGATAGTGGTGCTATTAAGAAGTGGATTAACTTGGGTAACTCCCCACTGAATGCCCAGGTACCAAATGCATAGCATGCCACTCCTACAAATTCATAGTCACAATCGTGTAAATGAAGGAGGACTTCTGACCAACCTTCTGTTTTAACATGCTTTCTTGTCTCTTGTTTCGGATACCTCCAGTAAACCCACTTTTTTACATTAAAGCTATTACATAATCTACACCACTGCCCTTGAGATGTACTTGCGTTGTTGTGCACTCGCCGCATAATTCCGTCTATCTGCGGACCTGGTGATTAACACATGTCCTGAAATAATGTCCTCAGTTGATTTGCGCCGCTTTAGCAAGCTTTATTGTTGATCATAATTTACTGCTGCTCTTGGTGAATCGGTGAGATACGGATGATCTCCCTGCTGAGTCCACAGTTTGCCTGACGCATTGTGCTACTTCAGATTCTATTAAATCAGTCCTGATCGAGCATCTGAATGGTCTAAATATTGCGAGCCAAAAGATGAGGGGGGTGTGATTTTGGGGGGGGATGTTGATTGACCTTGGCACTGGGTGCATGATATTTCACACTGATGACAGAGGATTTTCACACTGTTTGCTGTTGTTGATCCTGCCACTCTGCTGTCATTTTAATTTCATCTGCACAACTAACTTCCATGAATGCCAGGATGAAAAACTAATTGGTGCCTTTTATATTACTCTTGAATATTGATTTGTAACAGCAGCATCCATCCATCCATTTTTCGAACCGCTTATCCTCACTAGGGTCGCGGGCTTGCTGGCGCCTATCCCAGCTGACTCTGGGCGAGAGGTGGGTTACACCCTGAACTGGTCGCCAGCCAATCGCAGGGACATACAGTCCCCTTCCAAATTATTGGAACGGCAAGGTCAATTCCTTTGTTTTTGTTGGATACTGAAGACATTTGGGTTCAAGATGAAAAGATGGATATGAGACAAAAGTTCAGAATTCCAGCTTTTATTTCATGGTATTTACATCTAGGTGTGTTAAACAATTCAGGACAGAGCACATTTTGTTTGAAACCACCCACTTTTCAAGTGAGCAAAAGTATTGAAACGGACATTATTACATGAACTTAAAGTGAATAACATTTAATATTTGGTGGCATAACCCTTACTTGCAATAACTGCATCAAGCCTGCGACCCAGTGACTTCACCAGACTGTTGCATTCTTGATTTGAAATGCTTTTCCGGGCCTTTACTGTAGCCTCTTTCAGTTCTTGTTTGTTTCTGGGGGTTTCTCCCTTCAGTCTTCTCTTTAGGAGGTAAAATGCATGCTCTATTGGGTTAAAGTCCGGTGATTGACTTGGCCAGTCTAAAAACTTCCACTTTCGCCCTCCGATGAAGTCATTTCTTGTGTTGGCACTGTGTTTTGGGTCATTGTCTTGTTGGATAATGAAGCTCTCGTGATTAGTTTGGATGCATGTTTTTGTAAATTGCCAGACAAAATGGTTCTGTAGACTTCAGAATTCATTCTGCTGCTACCATCCTGAGTTACATCAGCAATAGAGACTAATGAGCCCGTTCCAGAGGCAGCCATGCAAGCCTAAGCCATGACATTACCTCCATCATTCTTCACAGATGAGCTTGTGTGTTTTAGATCACAAGCAGATCCTTTCTTTCGCCATACTTTGGCCTTTCCATCACTTTGGCAGAGGTTAATCTTGGTCTTAGCAGTCCATAAAACTTTGTTTAAGCAATCAATCTAAAAGGCAACACCTGAGCAACTAGAAACACCCATCAGTCACATGTTCCAATACTTTTGCTCACTTGAAAAGTGGGTGGGTTCAAACAAAAGGTGCTCTGTCCTGAGTTGTTTAACATATCTAGATGTAAATACCATGAAATAAAATCTGTAATTCTGAACCTTCATGTCACATTCATCTTTTGATCTGAAACCCAAAAGTCTTCAATGTACAACAAGAAGAAAGGAATTGACCTTGCCGTTCCAATACTTTTGGAGGGGACTGTGTAAACAAACAACCATTCACACCTACGGACAATTTTAGAGTCTTCAATTAAACTACCATGCATGTTTTTGGGATGTGGGAGGAAACTGGAGTAGCCGGAAAAAAACCACGCAGGCATGGGGAGAATATGCAAACCCCACACATTTGAACCCGGGTCCTGAGAACTGTGAGCCAGGTGTGCTAACCAGACTGTCACCATGCCGCCTCGTAACAGCAACACTGAAAAACAAAAACACCTGATCGTTTTCACGTTTGTGGGTACAACAGTTTATCGAATAGCCTTCATGTTCACTTCGACGCCTTATCATTAAAGCAAACCTATTATGCTTTTTTTTTCCACAATTTAAAACAGTTCCCATATGTCCTAACGTCTATGACATACTTTCACCAAAATACCCAAATAGGCATGGGCCGATTACCGTGTTGAAAGTATAACTTGGTTTTGAAAAGTCAAGGTTGTCAATTACCGGTAATTGTTTTTTTTTTTGGTGGGGGGTCTGCAATATGATTGGCTGCTTGCAAAGATGAGACTGTCACCGCTAAATAATCAGCCTCTTTGATCTTAATGAGGAGAGCAGCTGCTTTTTTTCTCCACAGCTGAGCAAAGGGCTTGGGGGCGGCAGTGCACATACATGCGGAGGGAGACAGGGTTACGTTAGAGCAGGGGTGGCCAACTAGTCAGAGACTAAGAGCCACTTTTTTTTCTGTGTTACTGCAAAGAGCCACATCATACACATGGGTACACATGAACATCATCTTTTAATCATCATTGCTTCTTTCACATCTATGCCACGGGTTCTGTCTTTTAATGGCACAATATCAAGGAGTTCTTTGATCATACATTCATTTGACACAGACCGTGCAAATATTGCCAACTGAGGCTTGTCTTGTATGTCACAACTCTCATCCAATGCCACACTAAAATACTCACATGCTTGAAGGTCAGAGTGCAACTGTGATTCAACAGCTGTATTAATATCCGATATTCTGCGTTTAACACTGTGGCGGGACAGTTGAACGTCTGATACGCTCCGTTTTAGTTTGTCGTCTCCAGGAGCCAAGATTTCAAAGGCGTCAATGAGGCATCTTTTAATGAAGTCCCCTTCGTTGTATGGCTTTTTAGCCCGTGCTATGTTCCAAGCCAGCTGATATGATGCAAGCGTTACGGTCTCCGAGTGTTTTGTAAATTTTTTGAAAAACTGCACCTGCTTTTCTGCCTTGCTTTTCAAAGCAACCAACTTGTTCTTGCGAAGTTCAGTCCCTTTTGGAAATTCCTGTTCGATGTTAGGGTGGAGTGAGCTGAAGTGACGCTGAAGCTTTGAAGCTTTGAAATGCGTTAATGCTGCGTGACATATAAGGCAGATCGGCTTGCCATTACGTTTAACAAAAAAATATAAACTCTCCCATTCTGGCAAAAACGTCCTGTGTTCTTCTTCATATTTTCGTTTGGCTGTGCTTTTTTTCCCTGCCATTTCAAGAGGTAACGTGACGGAAATTGTTTACAACACAAATGATGTCACACCAAAGATTCTCTCGTCGCTCGTTTGACGTCACTCAAACAGGCTTACATGGTCAGTGTGCCATCTAGCTGTAGGGGGAGTGAATGACAGCGCCAGCCAAGCATTTTTGACGCATGTCATGTGACAGCTCCTGAAGAGCCGCATGAAACTAGTTAAAGAGCCGCATGAGGCTCGCGAGCCGCGGGTTGGCCAGGCCAGCGTTAGAGGAACGTGATACAGAAATTTGTGACACCAGCAGAAAAAGCAGAGAATTCAATTTTATTGACAACACAAATTCTGGACCCAAAAAAAAAAAAAAAATTTTAGCGAAGGTGCCAGTGTGTCTAAGGAAACTGTTGCTCCTTCTCCAGAACAGGGCAGACCACTTCCAGACAGACAGAACAAACCGGATCAGCTCCTCAAAGCTTGAGAGAATTGATGTTTCTCAATGCCAATCTTAACTGTAGACAAGTTATCTGGATGGAGATTTTGCCCCCCAAGGAACACGAGTGGCCAGCGGGTCTGGTCTAAAAATAGCTCACCACAGATGAAACATTGTGATTTACTGTTAATATTTATTTATTTAAACTTAACATGGAACATGTTTAATAATTAACCAAATAGTCTATATTTTGTGTTTAAAAATAAAAGATGCCTATTTGCAGTTCGGTATTCAATAATTTGCATATTCACATTTTTGCAGCTATTCATGGCAAAGCTAACCTATTGATGGCAAAGCTAACCTATTGATGTTTTATAATGCTCCAAGATGCCACAAGATGGTGCCAAAGCCCTAGCTAATAAAAATTAAATTTAAATTGGTGTCAAGGAAATACTGTATGTTGAAGTGATACATCTCAACTAAGAGATGTCTTTGTACTGTATGTTGGAAAGGAGGTAGGTTTTGCCTAGGTTCTTAGTGGAAGTTAAGGAGAATCTTCACTGCATAGGCATGTACATGTGCAGTTCTGGTGCATTTTTTTCAAATCAAATAAGGGTAATGTAAAATTAAGTGTTTTAGTATGGAAATATATCTGCACCATCACAGATTGAATTTAAATTTCTAACATTGAATTGTTATGATCAAATTTCACTTTTTTGTTTACAATTGAAATACTGTATTTAGTGTCAAAATTTTAATTTCAAAGATTCAAAATCCAGTGCAACAAATTCAGCGTATTCATTTTAAATTTCAAACTTCACTGTAAAAAAAAAAATAATAAACCTATTCATCATAAAATACCACTTCAATCTAACCCGCCAGGGAAAAGCAATCAAGCTGGATAATACGCCAAGGTGTCTGCTATCTTGCGGCAGCCATTTGTTAAGACTTCAGAAATGATGCCGCATCACTGTCCTGCTTTGGGTTGCACAAATTGTCAAACAGTCGATAATAGATTGCGTCTAACTACCTTTCACTGGTAGGAGGATTTTGTTCTGGCTGTGTTTAGCCCAAAAATACAAGCTTGGGAGATAGAGAAGTTGAAATGTTGGAAAATACTATCTAATTTCCTTTCTCAAGCTAACAAAGTCTATGATTTGTGACTCCACAACTGTCAGTGCCTTACTGATCAGATCGTCTGAGTAAATATACTAAGCAATGGACTGACAACAAAATGTTGATGTTGGTCTCCCACTTCAGGTCCTGAGAAGTTGTAATTCCCAGGAACTTGAAGGTCTCGACGGTTGACACAGCGCAGTTGGCCAGCTTGAGGGGCAGCTGTGGAAAAGAATGCCTCCTGAAGTCCAGGATCATCTCTTAACCATTAAAGTGGGCACACTATGTAAACAAAGAACGCTGATTTGATTTCTTAAAGAACAAACTATTCAAAGCGACTTGGCCGTGTGTGAAAAAGTAACATGGGTGGCTGTGGCTCAGTAGGTAGAACGGGTTGTTCAATGACCCTTCGAATCCCGGCGATGAATGTCCACATGTCGAAGTGTCCTTGGGCAGGACACTGAACCCACTGACACTGAACACAGAGAGATACTTTATGTGCCCCATGAGGGAAATTACTGTATATTGTCACAGTAGCAATAGTCACATATATACACAGAAACAAACTAACACAGCAAAAACAAACAAAAAGGAGTAGGAATTAAACACATTTAAATTTGATCTAAAAAGGTAGGATTAAAACAGAAGATGTATTTCCTGTCTTCATGTATCATATCATATTATATATATATACATGCACTGTGTTTCTCATTAAGTTGTGCAAGGTGTACCTAATGAGGTGTCCAGCCGTTCTTGCACGTAAATATAGACAGAGACGACGTAGTATTGTGTGGTCTTATGAGGTAAACCGGCGACGACGACGACGACGATGATGATGGTGATGATGGAGGAAGAGCAGGCGCAGGCGCTCAGCACGTGTCGACGGGTGGGCGGAGCGATCGTCATCCTTTGGCCGCCTGGAGGACGCAGAGAGGATGCAGCTCGGAGCCGGCCTGACCAGTCGCTACCGGTCCTTGCGGAGGGCGATGTTGTAACATTGCGGATGCGGGGAAACAACCATTAGACGGCGTCGCTGACACCGAACCAGGGTCGTGCGTGATGCCGAGTGGTCCACATCGGAGCCTCTAGCCCGGGAAGAGCTCTTCGCTCCTCTCGCGTCGCCTCGCTGTGCTGCGTGTGCGGTCCACGGGGCGCCGAATGATCTCTGCGCGCGACACGCTGACGTTCCCTCTGCGGCCGCGCGGAGCCTGAGGCCGCATGCAGAGATGCAGGTGAAAAATCAGATGTGCAGCGAGCGCATCGGCGGGGGCGACGACGAGCCAGAGCAGGACGACCTCAGCCAGAAGAAGACCTCGTGTTTTTCCAACATCAAGATCTTCCTGGTGTCGGAATGCGCCCTCATGCTGGCGCAGGGTACCGTGGGCGCCTATCTGGTGAGTGAGTGCCTTCTTCATCCTCTTCCTCATCATATGCATTTTGTGTGTGTTGTGTGCGCGTCCTTCAAAAGCGCAGACAAGGCCGCGCAATCCACTCATTAGAATGAGCACCGATTGAGGAGACGAGGCCTTTGCAGCACTGCATCGCAGCCTCTCCACGTTGTGTTGTTGTTGTTACCAAACGACGCCTTGCACGAGGTCCACAACCTGCCGGCTCACCAGTGTCTGCTATAGCCGATGCTATAGCAGACACTGTGGGCCCATCTATCTGGGGTCCTTAGACTGGACACAGGCAAAAATGCTCATTTTCAATTCATTTGGAATATCAACAAATAAGATCTTCAATTTTGGGCAGTACGCTGAGGGAGTGGTTGTCACGTCCGCATCACTGTTTTGAGGTTCGCGTTCGGATCTCGGCTTCGGCCTTCTTGTGTCGTGTTTTCATGTCCCCAGTACTCTGGCATCCTCACATTTTTCCCAAGTATATTGCGTTATTTGAGCATGTGAAATTTTCCATAATTGTGAATGTGAGTATTTAATGCTTCTATATGTGCCCTGCGATTGGCTGGCGACCAGTCCAGGGTGTACCCTCCTCTCTCCAAATGTCAGCTGGGATAGGCTACAAGCTCACCCACGACCTTAATGGGGACAAGCGCTGAAAAAAATTGATTGATGGCTTCGAAACAAGACCCTCCCAAAACTCACTGAGTAGCACACCCTGGAAAGTGGAGAGAATTGTTCATTGTTTCTCCCGGAGACAGCTCTCTGGTTTTAATGTTGGTTACACCTGACTCGTATTTCTAGGTTAAAATGTATGTATTTTAGGGGTCCCCCTCCCAAAACGCATTCAGTAGCACCCCCTGGAAAGGTAGAAAAAATCCACCCCGTCACCAGGTTCAGACACAAAATTGGGTGGACACTTGAGGCTGACACAGGAGTGGATGTTGACTCCCGCTACCTCCCACTCCCACAGACGTTGATCCCACTCCCTCCCAATGTTGAGTGCTTAAAAAATCTCGTGTTAAAAAAATAAAAAAAATCCATCTAATCCTGAGTTTTTGAAAAAAAAAAAAAATCCCCTCCCACAGAGATTGATGACCATCAAGAGCCAAATTTTTACAAAATTCCACTCTCCCACCTTCCTCCCCTTCGCCATGTTTTTTTTTTTTTTTTTTTTTTTAATACTCTCAGTCAATCCTGCTCCGTTTTTCTTCCTCGGTATAAAATATGCAGTACATGTATGCCTTAATCACCATAATAAATACAGAATTGCCGGTTCATTAACAAAAGCCGTATTAGTCCCTTAGTTTAGCAATGTTTACTTTGATGTTCATGGGAAATGTTGAAATATTGATTTGATAAAAAATACAAACATAAAATAATGGGTTCACTCATATCATGGTTTGCACTGCCGTCCATTCCCGACGCGTTTGCTTTCATAATTTCCGCTCCAGCGTGCTCCCGATGACCTTCGCTCTCGCTCCTGCCCAATCCCGTGACTGATGGTGAAGGTCACTCCCATCCCGCGGGGATTCGTGGGACCCACGGGACCCGGTGGGAATCCCGAAAAATGTCAGCCTCTTTTGGACACGTCTATCATAACAAGAAGCATGAAAAATCGAATGACATCAAACAATCTGCGCTTATTTTTGGAATCTATTGCCAACCTTGGCAATAGATTCCAAAAACATGCATGTTGGTTTCATTGGAGTCTCTAACTTGTTCATTGGTATGAATGGAAATGGAAGTGTGAATGGTTGTTTGTCCATTTTTACCCAGGGATTTGCTTGCAACCAGTCCAGGGTTTACTACACCTCTTACTGAAAAGTCGGCTGGGATGGTTTTCAGATTCATGACCCTAATGAGGCTAAGCGCAATATAAAATGGATGAGGGACAATATGTGTGTTTTAAGTACCGTACTTAAGTTGTCAACATAGGCCAGAATGACGTCTTTTTCTTCCATTTTAGAAGACATTTTATTTATTTTATAGTTCATGCTGCAGTCACATTCAAAAGACTGTTTCACTGGAGCTGACATCATTATTTTTTTGTGTGAAACCCTTTCATTGTCAAGCATTATTGTACATAGAGTGTTATAGAAAATTGAATCGATGCACTCTACACTTCCTGTGTTTGCTGTAAGCTGTCATGTTAACTTCCTGTCGGCGTGTACCGTATGCATAGTGACAACATTCTCCAAACCGAGTTGGCCCTGAACATAGCGGCACACTGCAGTGTTGGTTGTTGTTTGGAGGAACTTTCACCTTGCATTTGAAAAGTATGTTCGAGGTTAGGAAAAGAGAACAAAGAAAAGTCACGGCCCGGGTACAATCTGCTGGCCGTACAAACCTCAATTTATTTATTTATTTTATTCTGGTTGAGGTAAAACTTCAATGATTAGGCCGGATGAAAAGCTTAACAATTTATTCGAAAATACAAAGTCAAACAATAATGTTGGAAATGGTTCAGCGCTGGGCTCTCATCCACTTGGTTCAGAACAACGGATTTCACTTTTTACTCAGTGATACATACAGGTACATGCTCTCGTTTTATTAAACACATATATTGCAAAGGACTCTTACTGTACCTCGCCTTCAGCAGCTAGCCGTTAGCAGCTAACCAGCTGTTAACTTCTACTGCTGCCAGTAGTGATCCGGAGCTTTCTCTTCATCATCTAGAGACACCACTGAATGCTTTTCCACCAGATGTTACAATTAACCTGTGTATGCCTTCGTATAACAGAATATCTGTGTTTAACTAAACATGCCCAGATATTACACTAAGTAATTTTTTTCAGTAAACTGAGATGCGAACATCATTATTACAGATCGCCGTTCATTGTGGGAGTTACATTCCAGCCCCACCTGCGATAGGTGAAAATCTACAACATGGGGAGACCATATAAAAAATCTTTTAGGGGATGGTTTAAGCCGTAAAAACTCCTCCCACATGCTTTAAACACATCAAAAAAGTCTTTAAAATCTGGAAAATATTTTGCAAGTATACACACTTCTTCAACCCATGTAAACATATTTGAACACGAGAAAGAAATTGCAAGCGTAAAAATGTATAGAAAAATGAGATACTGTATGTTTCCAGAAAAAGCTGCGATATAGCGGAACCACAATAGGTGGCGGGGGTTACATTTGTGTTATTTTTGTTTGGTGGGGTGCTATGAGAATTTTCTCATGTAAAATATGTGCCGCAGATAAATAAAGGTTGGGAAACATTGCGTATAGAAAAGGGATGGAGGAATATACAGTAAAAACAGTCTTGCGCAGATTCAAAATTGAATTTTGGTCCACTCTTGGATGTGTTTAAAGGCTGGAGGTGTCTTTTAAGTCAAAGGCTTGAGTAATTGGCTGCATCTAGCGTTTGGCGTCGTGTTTGTCTCGGTTCGTTCAGTGCAGTGAGATCAGTACAGTGCGTTATTCAGCCAGCGTACAACTGAAAAGAGAAATGATTCATGATTCAGTTTTTTGTGTGTGTGAGTGTGTACTCCGTATTCTTCTCCAGCATTTTGTTGTTGTCTGTCCACTCATTTAGCAGGATTATGCAATTTTTTTCGGTCAACCTTTCTTCCAGTGGGCAAACAATGATAGGTACAGTAAGTGCCTGTCTTCTCCCCACAGCGCTGGCCTTGGCTCAGGGAGCACACTTACTTTGGGAAATGGAAATGCTGTATTGGTTTTAAATGTCAATTCAAATTGCATTATCATTTTGCAGCCGCACTCGTCCTTTAATGCTGCCAAAATCAAAAGTGCACTTGATTTTTTCATTTTCCCGAGCTATTTCTTCTCTTTTATTAAATGCTGTCTCTTTGTTTTCTCTGTCTCTCCTTCAAGGACGGATGCTTTTATTTTATTGACATTGTTGCTTTGGTCCTTCATTTTCTAAACATACTCAAATGTCTGAAGGTCATCACAGGACAGCAGCAAAACCCCAGTGAAAGTTTTTTTAATCAGACTGAAAGAGGACTATCTATACAATATAACAAACACCACCATGAAGTTGGTTGAGTAGGTACACACATACTGACTTTTAAAATGTGAGCGAGCCCACAAATGACAAGGAAGTAATTTGGCAAGCATGTTCTTACTGTTCTTATGGAGTGTGGTGGACTCGAGATGAGCAACACGGCAAAGCAGACTCAAAGCCATGTCTGTCGCAGTACCAAGACAGAGCTTTGAGAGACAGCATGGTGTCGCAGGGCATGCAGACTGCAGAAAAATACGAAGAAGAAAGAGAAGTAGAATAAGAAATAGAAATCTAGGTGAACACAGTTAAAGCCGGGTACACACGTACTGACAATCATGGCAGATTTGAGGATTTTCTCTCCCTCACCAATCAAAGTCAGCAACACCCCGATTATCGAATGTCTCCGAAAGATGATTCTGATCGATTATCCTGTGGTGTGGGGTGTGTTCAGAGTTATTTTCCCTCCCTGATCTGCTCAGAAAGCAGTCGTAAATGTTAATCCTGTTCTATATTTACAATGGCAAATCCCTATGTGTGTGGTAGAGTTTGTCCAAGCCATGGACTCCATGATTGTGATGTGAAAACAAACAATCAGGACACAAATAAAGGCGCAACTGGTTGTGTTGAATGTTTGCATAATGTGCAGAGGTGGCTAAAGTACTCACCCTCACCCCTCAATACCACTTATCCTGTTCAAGGTCTCAGCCAACTTCGGGTGAAAGTTAGATTACACCCTGAACTGGTCGCCAGTCAGTCGCAGGGCACATATAGACACTGACAACCATTCGCACTCACATTCACATTGTCACTGAGTGGGAACTCAACCCACGCTGCCTGCACCGCAGCCAGGCGAGTGTACCACTACAGCATCAGTGACTCATGTTGTAAACTGACTAAGAAAAAAATGCCAAATTAGCTACCGATAACAACTGTAAAAGTACACTTTATCTGGATGTGTGTTTCATTTTAGATGATTGTTCAATGCTCAAATTTGGCCTGATTACCATTAAGCATGTACCCTGCTTTAGCAGCTGACCTTTGGAGTTAGTGTTCACTCATCAGTTGGTCTTCTCTGCTTGTGTTTTCCTGCCAGGTGAGTGTCCTGACCACGTTGGAGAGGCGCTTCAACCTGCAAAGCGCCGACGTGGGCGTCATTGCCAGCAGCTTTGAAGTCGGAAACCTGGCTCTCATCCTTTTCGTTAGTTACTTTGGCGCCAAAGCCCACCGGCCGCGGCTGATCGGCTGCGGCGGCATCGTCATGGCACTGGGGGCGCTTCTGTCCGCCCTGCCCGAGTTCCTCACCCACCAGTATGAGTATGACGCCGGCGACTCATGGCACGCAGAAGATGGTCGGGACGTGTGCTCCAACAGCTCCCGCTCGGACAACAACGACTCGGCGTATAAGTGCGGAGACCGGGCCAACACCAACATGATGTACCTGCTGCTAATTGGCGCCCAGGTGCTGCTGGGCATCGGCGCCACCCCCGTCCAGCCTCTGGGGGTTTCCTACATCGATGACCACGTCCACAGGAAGGACTCCTCTCTGTATATAGGTAAGCTATGCCGGAGATGGGAGTAAGTCACATACTGTATGTGCAAGTCTGAACTTTTAAGTTTCAAGCAAATCCCCAGTTGCTGTAGCAAAATTCAAGCAAGCCAAGTGAAGTCCCCACAGAATTTCAAGCAAGTCGAGTCATTACTTGGATTAAGCAATTCATAAGTCATGTCATACAGTTTGCTCAGTCACAACTTTTGTATCAGCGTTGGGAGTAAGTCACACGTGTGGAAATCATAAGTAACTCTTAAGTCTTAACCTTCAAGTTTCAAGCAGGTCCCAAGTTACTGTGTGCAAATATTAGGCAAGTCGAGACATTGTTTGGGAAAAGCAAGTCACCTCAAGTCAAACAATCTTGCTCAGTCACAACATACAGTATATTTGCACATTAGCCACTTCTGTATCCTTACTTGCATTAGTTAACGCTATAATCAACTATTTGTTGTTTTAAAAAAAAAAAAGTTATTTTCACCCAAGCCACTTCAAGAGTAGATGACAGAATGATGATTAAGCCTATCAGCTTCTGACACATCTTAGTATATTTTTCAATATATATCTTTTTATATTTAGTGACTATCCTATACATTCCAGCGCTGGATCACTTGGTGGCGCTCTAAAAGGACGTAGCGGAAATTCCGTGTTTTAGCTACAAATGGGCAGGCCCGTATATGTACAAAGCGCAGGTCCACTGAGCCATAGACAAGGAGCAAGCATGCAGGGGTTGGAAGGAGGAGGAGGCCGGACAAACATTTAGCCTACGTCATATTGAAGCGGCACAGGCTTTGTTGTAAAGAAATCGCAAATTATAGCTTTAACTCTACGAGCACATTCACAATTACATAGTTTTTTTATGTTCCCAATCAGTCTCCATATTGTCTATTACTCAGTCTTCTCAATTAAACGCATAACCTACATGAAGCTTAATATTTGATCAGCTATCTGTTAGCTAAACTGTGAAGTTAATGTAGCTTACCCGTCTTTGTCGGTTTTATAGTGATGGATGTAGGACGGAAGTTAGATGTCGTAGTTGTGTCTCTCTTTTTATTGCCATCCTCTTTTTCCTGATTTTATCAAAGGCGTAATCCTTGAATTCAAATATATTAATCTTGAGAGCACTCTACCTGCTTCAGGAAGTGGCCTTAGCATTTCACAACAAATGGTGAGTTGCCAGGTTTTCATGTAGTACACAAAATACAGTATAACTTCAAAAGGTTCTTTCAAAAATGAAACAAATTGTACACTAACTTCAAAAGTTTTACATGTAAACAGTCAGGACTTGTAAAGTCATGTAGTTCAAGTCTAAATCAAGTCGAGTCTCATGAATACCCTGTCAGTCAAGTTAAGTTTTAGCCAAGCAAATACCAAGTCCTAAAATTGGCATCACAAGTCAGACTTAACTCCCACCTCTGAGCTACTTTGACAGCCATCACTCAAATTTATAATTTGATACCATGTTGAGGAAACACTCAAGTTGGTAGTTGGACCACTGCACACTTTATAGCCATTTAAAATAATTTAAGTTCCCCCCCCCCCCCCCCCCCCCAAATTTACACACATCACCCCATATTGGTGGAATTGTTGACATTTTTGCAGATTTATTAAAAAAGAAAAACTGAAATATCACACAGCCATAAGTATTCAGACCCTTTGCTCAGTATTTAGTAGAAGCACCCTTTTGAGCTAATACAGCCATGAGTCTTTTTGGGAATTCACACCTGGATTTGGGAATCATCTGCCATTCCTCCTTGCAGATCCTCTCCAGTTCTGTCAGGTTGGATGGGGAACGTTGGTGGACAGCCAAGAGCGAACATTTTAAGGGGGTCTGATTACTTTCCGTACCCACTGTACCTACAGAAAGCGCTTAGGGAGAGCAATAAGTACTTGACATCACGTCCTGTAGTTGTATAACATTTCAAATGAGAATTGGTAAAATGTTATCATGCTAACAATTTAATGCTAATACAGTATATAGCACGATAGCAACCTGAGTAGAAAGAGCGCCAAGTTTGTGTATTTTTTTTTATTTTTTTTTTTCAAAATGGAACTGGTAAAATGCTAACATGCTAGGAGTTGGTATGCTATCTTATAGCAAGCTGGGTACAAAAAGCACTAAGGAGGACTTTACATCTTGCCCTGTAGTTATGTACTATTTCAAATGAGACTTGATCAAGTGCTAACATGCTAACGGTTGGTATGTTAATATATAGAAAGATATTGACCTGACTACAAAATGGGCTAACGCATACAAGCGGACAAATAAGTAAACCTTGTACATGAAATATTTGGTAATAATTTGCTCGAAGTCAAACAATAAAACCCCCAAATGAAACAGATACACAGATACACACACACACACACACACACACACACACACACACACACACACACACACACGCTACATCTATGTCTGCCAAAGTTGCTAAGGTAACAGTGCAGAGGCAGACAGCAAGTGAGGCTGCTCATGTTCCTCTTCATCTTTGGAGAGAGTAATCCCAATGAGACCAAATCGAAAGGAAATGAAATTAAAGCCATGTTTAATGTTACAAATCTCCCTTTAAAACAGCATTTTCTCACCTTTGTTGAGTTAAGGCACCCATTTTTACATGGGAAAAATCTCATAGCACACCACCAAACAGAAATGTCACAAAAAGTATGACTTAATGAAATAATGAGGATGTTGTCTCAATGTACATACTCACAAATCTACTTATTCAGTGTAAAATGAGGGCCTGTTATTAAACACAAAGCTGATATACAAACTGGAAAATTAAAACATTTATTTTTATTCATTCATCTAATAAAGTAATTGGTTAATTGACTTAATTCATTAAAAATATTAGTGAAATAAACAATTTTGTATATACATTATTTATTTTAATTTTATGAACTCATCGTTAAACTAATTATAAGTACATCAATTGTAAATAATGCTATAAAAATGTATTGTAAAAATTATTTATATGTTAATATAACCTGTTATACATATTTACATATACACATTTTGACTATTTCTTAGAGTCCTGTTTTGTTCTAAAATGTTTAGCATTTTTTCCCTAAAATTCATTAACACATATTTCTTATTTCTTATTTTTCCAATGTTTTATTAATTTATCTATTTAAATAGTTGGTGAATTTATTGACTGTAAATAGTGAAATAAAACAATATTGGTAAAATAAACAGTTTGACATATACATTTACCATTTCTGTTTATTTTATTCAATAATTGTTTTATGAATTATAATGTAATTAATTATAAATAACACAGAATTTTGTTATTGTATTATCAATATAAACTATTACACAGAACGTGTATTTATTTGTTTTTATTCATTTGCCTCCTTAAATGGCTGATTCTCATTTAACAAACAAAAAATATGAGTAAAATAAATTATTTAATCTATAAAATAGATTATTTGATATATATGTAACAATTTTGCATTTATTATTTAAGAGTTACCTTATTATTCATAATTACACAAATTATAACTAAAAAACCTTTTTTTAAATGAGAGTGAATGATGAACACTCATTGTTATGATTGTAAAAATGAGCCTTTTTACATATTCTGCAAACTTTGACAGGCCCTCTGCTGCAGTCCTGTAATTGCACCCAGCTCGGCTACTTTTTTGCTGTTGTTGTTGTCGTAATTATTTTTTTTTTTTTTAACAATGTCTCTTGGTGCTCGGTGTAGTTTTGCAAATGTGAGTGCCACGACACGGCTGGCATGTAAGTCAACCCTCTGAATTATGCAGTGTGACACAGAGGCAGTTAGGAGTTGTTTAGCCAACACGGCAGCCCACCATGAAATATTAAGCGCCAATACTCAGAGCCGAGAAGGCTGCCTGCGGGTGCCCAGCCGATCGATATTGGCCTCCGAGCGGGATGAAGTCCTCTGGGAGCACTCTGGGAAGTACTTAGTACTTAGCGATTGACCGAGGGGAGGTCTCCCACAATGCACCTGTGTCGTATCCTTATTAAGGCCAAATAACCATGTCCATACATCATTACAATATGTTTCTTTCTCCACTCATGTTGTTCTAATTGGTGCCGATGTCTCAAGGTAAAATCCAAAAGTTGGTACACCCCATACTTGTTTCCTTCCTTTCTTCCAGTCTTCATTCTTCCATCCTTCCTTGCTTCCTGTCCTTCTCCATCATTCCTTCCTCCCTTCCTTCTTTGCATGCTTCCATCCATCCTTCCTTCTTTTCTTCTATTCTTCCTTTCTGCCTTTCTTCCTTCCGCCCTTCCTTCTTTCCTTTTTTCCATCCGAGATAAGTAGTTTTCAAATCAGAAGTCAAGAATAATAATAGTTTAACTTTTGCGGTACTTACTGCAAAACGGGGTTTGGTAACAAAAAAATGCTTGCAATATTTCAACGTTATTTATTACATATAACAATTAGAAATTTTGGTACAGATTTTAGCAAGAATCATGGAAGTTGACACACATGATTTGCTTTTACAGGCCGCATAAAATGATGTGGTAGGTCGAATGTGGCCCCCGGCCCCTGAGTTTGACACCTGTGCTTTATACCATACTTCCATCTTTCCTTCCCCCCCTATGTCCCTTTCTTTGTGTATCCCTACTTTTGGTCCCTCTCTACATACATTTTTTTCGTCCTGTTTAGCACAAAAACGACATAATCGATTTCCATGAAATTTCATGGAAAAATCCAATAAATGTTTGTACAAATCTGCATAAAAATGTATTTTGATTTTCTCTTTTTTTTTAAAGTCACAATGGAAGCAGCCTGCTAACAAGCGGAAAACAAAAATACAGTGGACATTTTCCAGTTTCTTCCCCCCAAAATTCATCCCAAAAAAACATGAATAAATACCACAAATGAGCGGGGGGTTCCAAAAAAATCTAGGTGAATACATGAACACCGAACTGCGAATATGCAGGGGTCCAATGTTTTGTCTTGAGGTGTAGAAACTTATTGCAGGTGCCCCCAACCAACAAATGCAAATGGTAGAGAATCTGAACATTCTTTATGAACTAAGAACTAGCCCGATATCATACAAATAAAAATACAGCACTTTTACAAACAATTTTCTCTTCTTTGTCATTTTAGTCAAATCAAAAATATTAGGTTAAAGCATCTGCCTCACAGTTCTGAGGACCCGGTTTTCTCCGGGTACTCCGGTTTCCTCCCACATCCCAAAAACATGCATGGTAAGTTAATTGACAACTCTAAATTGCCCGTAGGTGTGAATGTGAGTGCGACTGGTGGTTTGTTTGTATGTGCCCTGCGATTGGTTGGCAACCAGTTCAGGGTGTACCCCACTTCCTGCCCGATGATAGCTGGGATAGGCTCCAGGACGCCCTCGACCCTTGTGAGGAATAGCGGCTCAGGAAATGGATGGATGGATGGATGTTTGTTTGGTTATGTCAAACAACAGCAATCCATCCATTTTCCACACTTCTCCTTTCTCATTGGTGTCACGGTGGGTGCGCTGGAGCCTGGACCAGTTGACTTTGGGCGAGAGGCAGGGTGCACCTTGGACTGGTCACCAGTCTACTGCAGGGCACATACTGTACTGAAGAAGAAGAAGAATCACCTTTTATTGTCATGAACATGCATGCATGCACACGAAATTTGTTCTCTACATTTTACCCATCACAGTGAACACATACACATGTTAGTGGAACACACTGGAGCAGGGGGCAGCTGAAGCGCCCGGGGAAGACAAACAACCATTCACACTCACATTTACACCCATGGACAATTCAGTCTTTCATGAACCTAACATACATGTTTTTGGAATGTGGAAGCCGGAGTAATAGGAGAAAACCCACACAAGCACAGGGACAACATGTCAACTCCACACAGGACGGCCCAAACTGAGATATGAACCCCCGAACCTCAGAACAGTGAGGATGACGTGCTAAACTAATTGTCCGCTGTGCGCCTTCTCAGAGAATATTTTTTAGAATAAAAAGAAATCATTTTGTTGAGGAATGTATTTTCTCTTTTTGCCATTTAACCAGGATGGAACATGTGTTCTGGCCACTGGGTGTCATCTCCTTCCTTGTTCTTGTCAGAATGCACTCTGTTGATTGCATAAAAAAGTGTTTTTGACAAACACCCGACCCCATTTTTGGTCTAAGCTATTCCATAGCGATTCAAATTGACTTTTTGTCTTTATTAAGACAGGGCTGCTCTCGGGTGGACCCCTGGGCCCGATCCCACCCCTCGATTGATTGGGTGGGGTCCTCAGCCTCCGCGGTGCGGCCACAGCAATTGCAGGACACTTCTGTCAGTCTTTGTGCATGTAAAACGGTGTCAATTCACACCCCTGGGACTCTTTCACTGGGTGTGGGGCCACTCACTTATTGCGACAACTACATCATGAATATGCAAATTGCTTGTGTATCCCCTCACTCATACTCTCATCCTATAGACTTTTATAATTTACATAGTCAATCCCACCACACTTCAGTTGTACAGCCGGGTTCACAACGCTTGTCCTGTATGCTTCTTCTCCAGTCCTTGTCCTGTTCTAGCTTGTCCCGTCCTTCCATCACAGGGTGGAGCACTACAGCCCCATGCAACACTCATATTTAATGTTTCATTGTTGTAGATAATGACTTACTTTTCTCATCCTGTTTAAAATTAGTGCTTTGTCTTTTGTCTTCGTTTCTCTCTCACATCTAGAAACTTTGTTCTGTTCGACTGATCGACTCTGATTCTCAATAAACTTCAATTAGAATACTAAGAAACCACATCAGAAGCTTAAAAACTCCACTGTGACACAGTAATATTATTCCGGCATAAAAGGGATCCAGATCCTCCATTCTGCTTGACCTAACAGCTGAACAGGACAAAAAAAAAAAAAAGACATTAATTATTAAGCTCTTTTTTTTTTTTCCACAAGAAGGCCTCCTGTAGATGTCATTATCAGTCCATGATGGCCTCCTGTAGAAGCCCCAACACAAATTGCTTTAGTGTGGAATCCACATATTAGTTGTTGAATTATTGATTGTGGTCAGCAGCTGTGACTGATACGTGAGGCCCAGACAAGTGACCCTACTGTCTGACGTATTGTTTGTCCAACCTCCTGGCCTCAAACAAGTGTGCTGTCACATCATTTAGCCTCTGCTAAAGTTGCCCTCAAATACAGTGGTACCTTGACCTACGAGTTCCCTAACTTGTTTTGCGGTTGATTTTTCTGCTATGTGTAGCAAGTAAAAATTTTAGTTAGCATCAGGCTTCAGATATAGATTTAATAAAAACATTAAAAACAAAATGTGGTGTTTTTTGTTTTGTTTTTTGGGGGGGGGCTACAACAGATTTATGGCATTCTAATTTTATTCAAATGGCAAATTTGATTTTGAATAAATGAAGTTACAAATTTGGTCACAGAACAAATAAAACTCTGAAGTCTAGGTAAAACTATACTTTCCATAAATGTCAGCTGGCAATGACTTCCAATCTTTCCCGGATTGGTTTATTATCAGCAAAAATCAATATCCTTATATACAATTGGGTCAGTGTGGCAGACGTCCAAGTGGAAGCTTCCTCATTCGAGAAGCTCAAGTCTTCCTAATCCTGACGAGCTTTAGAACCCCTCTGGCTTCTGCCTCGTCCACCACAGGGTCTCCTGGCACCTATATTTGCGGGTATATGCAGGATATAGGACTGCTGCGGTGGCTTTGGATTTAAGAAAGCAGAGTTTACCAACACCTGCACTGGACATTGCACCCCAAATCATAACTGACTGTGGATATTTCACACTGGACCTCAAGCAGCTTGGGTTCTGTTCTTCACACGTCTTCCTCCAAACCCTTGGACCTTGCCTCCCGAATGAAAGGCACACTTTAGTTTCATCGGAAAAGAGGACCTTGGAGCACTGGCCAACAGTGCAGTCCTTCTTCTCCTTGGCCCAGTTGAGACGCTTCCTACGTTGGCTCAGGCTCAGAAGCGGCTTGACCCGCGGAATCCGACAGTTGTAGCCCACTCTTACTGGATCTCTGCTAGATTCTTCAATCTTCTCTCTTTGATAATCCGCTGAAGCCCACGGTCTTCTCTCTCTAGCTCTTTTGCTAGTGCATCTTGTCCTGCCACAATTTTTCCTTTCACTTGACTTTCCATTGATATGCTTGGACACAGCACTCTGTCAACATCCAGCCTCCTTAGCTATGAACCTATGTGGTTTACCCATCCTATGGAGTGTATCAATGATGGTCTTCTGGCCAGTTGTCAAATCATCAGTCTTCCCCATATTGAGCCCAACTGAGACAATTGAACCAAACTGAAGCAATTTAATGACACCTGGGGAAACCTGTGCAAGTGCTTTGAGTTTAGTAGATGATTAGTGTGAGACGCTCAGTTTAAAACATTTGGGCTGATTTCTTTACAGTATTCACATTTTTTGAATTCCTGATTTTGTGGGTTTTATGAGCTAGAAGCCCAAATTATGTAAAAAAACAACAACAACAAATAAATAAAAATGTTTAAAATGTGGGCCCTGAATCTATAACCTATGAAACTTTAACTTTTTGAATGGAATTATGGAAATAAATCTACTTTTCCATGATATTGGATTTTTTTGGAAAGGGTCTGTTTATATATATCCATCCATCCATTTTCTCATTCATTTATCCTCACGAGGGTTGCGGGCTGCTGAAGCCTATCCCAGCTATCTTCGGGCGAGAGGCTGGGTACACCCTGAACTGGTCACCAGCCAATCGCAGGGCACATAGAAACAAACAACCATTCACACCTATGGGCAATTTAGAGTCTTCAATCAACATACCATGCATGTTTTGGGGATGTGGGAGGAAACCGGAGTACCTGGAGAAAACCCACGCAGGCACGGGGAGAACATGCAAACCCCACACAGGCGGGGCTGGGGATTGAACCGAGTTAACTTCCTGCTTCTGCCGTCAAGTGGGATTTGAACCCCGGTCCTCAGAACTGTGAGGCAGAAGTGCTAACCAGTCGTACGCTGTGCTGCCCTATATATATATATATATATATATATATATATATATATATATATATATATATATATATATATATATATATATATATATATTGATCCCACTGGCCAGCAGGGGGCATATATATATATATATATATATATATATATATGTGAACAGCGGCCATATATATATATATATATATGCCCCCTGCTGGCCAGTGGGATCAATATATAAATATAATAATAATAATAATAACAATTTGATGGCCGCTGTTCACATAGGCCTATTTGTGAAAGGAATATGTCTGACATATCCAGCACATGTCCACGTAGCTTGCGTAATTGTCTGCCTATTTGGCCCGGTTATAATTCACAAAACTTTTATTAGACCAGTGGTCTACCTTGCGCCAAAACGTAGTCTGAGCAAGCGTAAGTTTAGACCGACTTCCAGCCACCAAATTGTCACATGTCCCGCGCAGATGTCATCCTTGTTGCACCTGTACGGCCATCTTGCCTTGCGCTTGCACGAAAATCAAGATACGCCAATTTTTGCGTTCCGGCGCAATTCCGCAGTCTACAAAAATAGAACCTGTCATATTAGGTCCTCTAAAAGGTACTTTGAAGATATGAGCAGTTATTTTTGAAGTTATTTTTAAAAAGACGATTGTCATAAAGTATATTTTTAAAGGCTCTTTGTGAACAATACATGTATTTTTTAATTGCTCTTAACTTCTCTAAAAATGGGTTGCGACTTGGCAACAAGAAAAAGCGGCTCCCAAGGTGGCAGCAGTTGAGAACCACTGCAACAGAGGATGCTAAGCCACAATAGAGTTGTATACAGTGTTGAAAGAAAGTCACAGCGCCTCTCCGTCTCCTCTTGTCCCAGCCGTAATGTGTGTAATGAAGCGCTGCAAGGCTACTGCAGCAAAAATGTTTGCACTCCGCTGGAGTGATCACGCTGAGGAAGCGCCGGACGCTGACTCAGCACACGGTCCAGCCCGGCCTGGCTTTTTATTGGTCCACCTTTGCCAGCGTGCTAGAGAGACTGAATGCTGCCGTGTGAAATGATGACCGCGACGTCATCCCTCTGTGGCGTTTGTCTTACACAATACGACCACGGGCCAGCACCTTTATCGCCCTCGTCACTCCATAATGCAGTCAATCGTCCTTGGTCATACACACCGTACAGTATTTCTTCAAATAGTAGCCACATCTTTTCAACACCACGCCCCAATTAGTCGCAACATGTGGACACATATAGTAATTTGCTTTTTTCCTCTTCTTTTTCACTTTCAACTTAAAAGAGGTCCCAGGTATCTTTGTAATATGTGACATGCCTTTCCTTCAACAAGCAATCGAGTAAGTGCTGCTTATCAGAAGCGTACGGTGTTAGCGAAAGCTAAGCTCTTCATCCAGCACAACTCAATGAAGCTTGGCTTACCTTTTGGCTTTAATGTAGTGTTTCACCCCACCACACCTCCCTTCCACAAAGCCACCACTAGGCTAATACAATAAATTTTCCATAAGCCACAAATACACTGTTCCCCCGCATTTTCGTGATCTGCTATTCGTGAATTCACCCATTTGTTGATTTGGGGGGAATTACATTACATTACATTGTGTAGAGAACAAGCTTTTGTTCACATACGGACACCAAAAAGTTGAGAATGAAAACAGCAGCAAGAAAAAGCCATGATGAATAGTCTTACCGTTCCATTACCATCTTACCCTTTTACCTGCTACGCGTTTACAACTCCTTGTGGGTAGGTAGAATTTCCTGGACCCAATCACCACTGCCCCATAGGCCAATTTAAAAACAACAACAATAGTCAATAGTATCCACTACTATACCATTGATTCTCAACTAGTGGGATGGGAGGAACCCAAAACTGGGTCGCAGAGCCATTTCGGGTGGGTCATGGACAGATAGTTCAAATTTACAGGGCATCCACGGTTTAGGATAGTACTGACATACGACACTTTCCGAAAAAGAAGAGATCAATTCCAAGATATTCCTTTTTCTACATGCAGTTGTCATGTTCATCACGAACACGAACGCATGTGTAGCATTTATTTTTCCGGTGTCAGTACATGTTTTTAAGCACTATTTTTGAACAATACTGTACAGGCAATTTAGAGTCTTCAATCAACCTACCATGCATGTGTTTGGGATGTGGGAGGAAACCGGAGTGCCCGGAGAAAACCCACGCATGCACGGGGAGAACATGCAAACTCCACACAGGCGGGGCCGGGATTTGAACCCCGGTCCTCAGAACTGTGAGGCAGATGTCCTAACCAGTCGCCCACCGTGCCGCCTTGCACCAAAAGTCAATTTAAAACAAAAAATCCTGTACACACAAACACACACACGCACACACACTCTTGAATCTGTATTAAATTTACACTAAAATACCAGCTGGACGTTATGGGGCACAGTCCCAAATCTATCACTTACTGCGTTTTAACATCACTATTCATGCTGCATTTTGAAATGGCTTCGAGGCAGGAACATGTTATTTCATGTAATAGCACTGGTTTGTAGTGCTGCTTCCTTCTAATGTGTTTTCCAATGTCATCATAAAGGCCAGCATTTATTTTTCCGGTGTCATATTCCACTGATTGCCTCTCACATCTGCAGCTGTTGCTGGAAAGTCAATAAGAGATTTACATTGGCCTTGGAGTGCTCAATACAAGTTTTATAGCGTTGTGCGACTGAATTAAAACAGACATTTAAGGCTGAATCAGACCTTAATTCTGTACATTTGGCATTGGAAGTTTATGAGAAGGAGTAATGTAGATCTAACATTGTACGACATTAATGTGTCACACCTAGATCCGTCCAAATATTAAAACCACCATACATAAATGTCAGTTACAGTATTGGATCTCAGCGAGTCCAATAATATTGGATTCATTTAGACGTCCCCCCCACACGAATATTGGTCAATTAAAATATGTTTATTCATTCATTTTTAAAAATTATATTCATCAGATTAAATAATTGTTTAAAGTTGATTTATTCTAAATGGAACAATAAAGAATATATGAGTTAGTTAGTTAATTATAATGAAATTAACTATAAATTTAGCATTTTCTTTTAAATGAGAATGAATTATTATTGTATTATTAAACTTTTAAATATTTTACATACACATATTAACATTTTATTTATTTATTAAATAATTGATTAATTATTTATGATTAGATTAATTAAAATAATAACATTTTAAAATGAGAACTAAATACTTTAGTATAAAATAAATTATTTTCCATACACGTTTGGACATTTTCTAAATATGTTTTACTTATTTTATTGCATTGTTAATGAATTATAATTACATTGATTTTAAGTTATACAAATAACAAATGAGAGTAATCATTTTGTTTAAAAAACTATTTTATGTATTTTACACACACATTGGAACATGTTTTAAACTATTTGGTGTGTATTCTACTAAATAATTCTTTAAGTAATAATGACCTCGTTAATAAAATAGGAACAAAAATATTATTAAAATCTTTTTCTTTACATATTTTACACTGTCGGGTGAAAACCTCCTATGTCCAAATTTGGTCAATTTCATATTTTTTTCACGAACCGAAACTATTGGTCAGTCCCCACGTTGGTCTGTTATTTTTCCAAATTAATGATCAATCTAAACTGTTAAAAATGTATTGCTCTCTTTGATGAAGCAATGTTAATGGCTCAAAAACACACGGCGTGAATTAGTTTTCCTGAAAAGTGCTGATTTTGGAGATGTGAGGCTTTCGTCCGACACAAGCAAAATACTATACATAGTAACTTTTTATTTTAGCCTTAACTACAAATGAACTGGAACCTCTGCTTTAAAAATCAAATGCAGCTCAGGGTTTTTCCCACCCTTGCTTAGATGGTGCTGGTGTACCTAATACAGTAATTGCTTGCCCACTGTCAATAAGTAATCACTTTAGTGGGCCCACTGCGGTCAGACAGCTTTAGACATGAGACAACTTCCCGTTTGATTATTCATGATGCTACAGGCTTGTCAATTAATAATTGAGCTGTACATCACACAGTTGAAACACATCTTTCTCAACAGGAGACATGATATGATAATGAAAATCACAAAGATCGCAAAGATAATACATAATACATTGATACATTTTTACAAGTGATGATTCAATGAATATAAAGGTAGACAATTCATGCTACATTAGAGTTGTACAGACATTAAATATGATGTAAATACACCACATTCGTGTAAATATAGTAGACAGATGTACAGAATATTAAATGTGATGTATATATGGTAGATTAGATGTAAATATACATTAAATAGGATGTATATGTAGTACATACATTAGCAGTTTAAATGTATTACGTATGATGTAAACAATTGTACATTAGAGGTGTCGGGCTATAAATATTACATATGATGTCAATATGGTCCATTGTAAGTACATACATTACTTATGATTTAATACAATGTAAATATATGGATATGATATTTAAAATCCGAGAGAGCCAATCGCTTATCCAGAATACACGATCACTGAACGGATTTGAAGGCAGATTCCATTTTGCGTCCCTTGCAATTCAAGTACATTGTTGGTTGAGTGGCGCCATCTGCTGTAAATTAAGGTGAAATGCACTTATGTTCATCCTTGCTGTTGTTTGTCTTGCAGGTATTTTATTTTCCACTTTAGTGTTTGGGCCCGCTTGTGGCTTCATCTTAGGTTCCGTCTGTACCAAAGTCTACGTTGATGCCGTTTTCATCGACACCAGTGAGTTTGTCAGTTTTTTTCCCAGTTATAATTACTGGACACAAATGTGCCCTTGTTATTTGTTTTCCAGTGGGTTGGTAACTTGTAAAAAGAAGCTACAGTAACCACAGTTTTGGGGTGTTTTATTTAATACAGTACGAGGGAATCCTAACATCTGTATTCCCTCAAGACATTTAAGTCGTTCAAAGACAAATGATCAAGGCTACTACCCTCTTACTACTATAAATACTACTACAAAAACAATCTAGATTTTTAATGATCATTTTGACCCACAGTACTGTATGTCAACACGGTTGATTGTCATGCAAGCATAAACCGAAGTTAACAACTGTTAATATAATGATATACAGTATATAATAAATTGACATCGTCCTCATGTCCCATCCAGGTAAGCTGGACATCACCCCAGAAGACCCTCGCTGGATCGGGGCCTGGTGGGGGGGCTTCCTCCTGTGCGGTGCCTTACTCTTCCTGGCAGCCCTCTTCATGTTCGGCTTCCCTCAGTCCCTGGACGAGCAGGGCCTGGACGGAGGGGGGGAGAGCGAGCAGGCCATGCTGCCGTCTCCGCTCAGCCTGGACTACCAAGCCAAAGCCAAGGGGGGCATCCACGGCTTCGACTTGAACAGCGGACTCTCCGTATGCCAGCATCTCAGAGGTACTGCACATACGTCAAATACTGTATCATGGAAATATGCTATGTTAGCAATGTAATTTCATGAAGTATGATGTAAATATGCAAGACATTAAATATTATGCAAATATACAACATTAGCGGTCTATAGGCATGAAGTAAAATGCAATGTAAATATGGTACTCACTATATCTCAGTTCATTTGTTGTGGATTCAGTGCAACGTGGATATTTTTTTGTTGATCAATGTAGTGCAGTTCCTCACTTGCACATCTCTGGTACAGTTTGCAATTTTGGCCAAACGACTATAATGTGGCAGCAATGACTCACATAAGAACACATTTTAATTTGCAGAGAAAAAAAAAACATACCGAGTAACTTCAACTCTTACGTTTGCAGTGAACATGACCGGAATGCCACTGTTTAACACACAAGCCACAGTCAGAGTTTCATGCAATAAATTCACAAATACAAATCTAGCCTAAGTATAGCACTTGCACACACTCATAACAATATGGACAGGAACAAATGCAAGTAAAGAGCAACGTTTAGCTTAATTTGCTCCAACTAAATTACTCTAGTTAAAAATAGCGCCACAAAGAATTTTGGGAAGAAGCAGGATCTTCCCATGATGCTTTGCGCCACCTACACGCCAGCCCAGTCACTGTGGAGCGCAGTGCCTAATGGTTTTGCAGGAAATGGCCCGTTTACACAATGTCCACATAAGCTGTTCACGTCACACAAGCAGAGCACACCTGCCTTTTATAGGCATGTGCTTGTGTAGATAAATATTGTGTACAATAAATAATTGGTCGCTACTTCGTGGATTATTGGATGGGTTTTCTGGAACATAACTCCCGCGATAAACGAGGGATTACTGTAAATACACATGAACATAATGTTTCATGAGAAGTACGTTCATTTAATATGATGGAGTATGATACATTCCAGATATGTTAATTATGAAGTATGAATGTAAACACAAGGCTGCCCCATTTGTTGACGTCTGTATTTGTTGCAGTGATTCCACAGGTGACCCGGCACCTTCTGTCCAACCCGGTGTTCAGCTGCATCACGCTGGCGGCCTGTATGGAGATCGCCGTGGTCGCCGGTTTTGCCGCCTTCCTAGGCAAATACCTGGAGCAACAGTTCAACCTCACCACCTCTTCGGCCAATCAGCTGCTAGGTAGGCGGGACTTTGTCCTCCCCTGGAACTTTTGGGGCTAAAACGTGGCGGTGTGGTGCTTCCAGGGATGACGGCCATCCCTTGCGCCTGCCTGGGCATCTTCCTGGGTGGGCTGCTGGTGAAGAAGCTGAACCTTTCGGCCCTGGGTGCCGTGCGTATGGCCATGGCTGTCAACCTGGTGTCCACGGCCTGCTACGTCTCCTTCCTCTTCCTGGGCTGTGACACTGGCCCTGTCGCCGGGGTAACGGTCGCCTACGGCAACGAGTAAGTCAGCCCACAAGCCCGAATCAGTCAACATGGCTGCTTAGTGAGGTGATACTAAAACTACTGCTACTACTAATATTACTACTACAACCACAATTAGTGCTGCTACTACTATTTCTACTACTACGACTACTACTACTACTTCTACTACAAAGCTACTACTACTACTTCTACTCCTAGTACTGCTACTTCTCCTGCTGCTGCTGTTAATATTACTGCAACTACTATTACTGCTACTACTATGCTATTATTACTACACTTCGACTAAAACTATTACTCTCACAGTGACGCTGTTACTACTACTACTAGCATGACGATACTGGTACTAATTCTACTACGGCTACATTGGTACTACTACTACTGCTGCTGCTGCTGCTATTAATATTACTACAACTATTAATACTCCTACTTTTTAATTATTATTACTTTTCATTATTATTACTATTACTATTACTATTGCTCCTGTACTACTGCAACAGCATCTTTGTATTTTCAGGAAATTTCTTGTCATCAAGAATGTGAACTACTGAACTAAAGAACCCTTCACTCTCTATGGTGCTGCACAGTGCTGAGAGGTAGTTTCTGGCTAAATTTGCCAGACAGGTTGTTTTTGTTCCTCTTCAGCCCAGTAGAGGAGTTGATTGGGATCACGCTCAAGTAAATCTTCTGCAAGGCCTGTGTATTGCAGCAGCGATCACTGGAGGACTTCTCACAGTGCTCCGTGACAATGATGATGGACGGCCCGGTCATTAGCTCCAGTGGTGTAGTATTAGTAGCCTTCACAAGGATTTGATATCAGGAAATAAGGCTGCTATCTGTCCGATACCTGGTACTCGCCCATCCCATCCCTAGTTAATACTATGGATGGGTGAGTACCGATACCACGCATGTGCTTTTCTAACCGCATTTTCACCCCTAAAATTTGAGAGATCCAATCAAGATTTTTTTTTTAAATCTGTATCTCATTTTTAAGCAACCTAGAAAAGTGTAAAACCACAATACAGTATTTGGTTTTGACATCATATTTTAACTACTATTATTGTACTTCTTTTAGACACAAGCCACGATGAAGCATTTTGTCATGAGTCTGTATGAATGTACTGTATAGACTGCTGTGATGTGTGCTGCAGGACGCTGCGTCACTGGCAGAGACCCGAGTCTCCTTGCATCAGCAGCTGCAACTGCTACACGGCCTCGGTGAGCCCCGTGTGCGGCTCCAACGCCGTCACCTACCTCTCCGCCTGCTTCGCCGGCTGCACCAAACCGGTGAGTTAGCGCGCGCACGCACACACACACACACATGCATATATATATATATAATGTTTTCACATTTTTAAAATAAATATTTCAACTTAATTCACTCTCAATAATAAAAGAACAAATATTTGTACAGATTTTTACCTAAATTGTTTTATTTGTTTTATTAAAAATTCCATCCATCCATCCATCCATTCTCCTCACTAGGGTCGCGGGCGTGCTGGAGCCTATCCCAGCTATCAACGGGCAGGAGGCGGGGTACACCCTGAACTGGTTGCCAGCCAATTGCAGGGCACATAGGAACAAACAACCATTCGCACTCACAGTCATGCCAACGGGCAATTTAGAGTCTCCAATTAATGCATGTTTTTGGGATGTGGGAGGAAACCGGAGTGCCCGGAGAAAACCCACGCAGGCACGGGGAGAACATGTAAACTGCACACAGGCGGGGCCGGGGATTGAACCCGGGTCCTCAGAACTGTGAGGCAGACGCTCTAACCAGTCGTTCACCGTGCCGCCTTATTAAAAATGATTTATTGTAAATAATACCATCATCCATCCATCCATTTTCAACACCGCTTATCCTGGTTAGGGTCGCTGGAGCCTATCCCAGCTGACTTCGGGCGAAAGGTGGACTACACCCTGAACTGGTCGCCAGTCACTTGCAGGGCACATATAGACATGGACAACCATTCGCACTCACATTCACACCGTCACTGAGTGGGAACTGAACCCACGCTGCCCGCACCAAAGTCAGGCGAGGGTACCACTACACCATCAGTGACCAATAATACCATCAAAATATGAGTAAATATTTTTAGATGTGTAGTCGATGTTTTACAACATTTTAAACAAATATTCTTAATTCATTCATTGTAAATAATAAAGAACAAATATTAGTAAAATATTTTTACTAATTTTTAAATAAATTATTTATTTTATTTTACTAAATGATTTGTTAGTGATGTTTTTGTAAATAATATAATAAAAAAATAGTTAAATAATATATAATATATATTGTAATTATATAAAATTTAATATTGTTTTTAATTGAATAATTGTTTAATTACTTTATTTTAAATGATCAAATAAAGACGAGCAAACTAAAACTGTTTTCATATACTTTATACATCAATCCATCCATTCTCTGAACCGTTTATCCTCTGGAGGATGCCTCCTCTGGAGGATGCCTCTAGGTAACTCTGGGCGAGAAGTGGGCTACACCCTGAACCTTAGAACTGTGAAGCGACTGTGCTCACCATTTTGTATTTATTTTCTTGAATTTGTTAAATAATTTTCTGTAAATATTAAAATAAAAAATAAATCATTTTACCAAAATATTGAACGTTTTAAAATGTATTTATATTAGAAATAATACAATAAAAAATGAGTTGAATAAAGTGTTTTATATCTACATTTCTATTTATTTTATCAAATGGTGCAATTATAATTAAATGTATTATAAATAACTGTAAATAAATGTAAATGAATTATTATTTTAGCATTAACATGGATGTTTGTATAGTTTACATGCACATGTACGTTTTTGGAATGACCTCATGTACGAGTGAATGACCTGGACCCGCCGCAAGATGGCCTCACTGGAGCTTTAATGGTGCCATCTGCTGTTTGTCAGAACCTGACAGGTTGCACGTGCATATCGAGCAGCGTTGAGGAGGCGGTGGCTCTTCCAGGCAAGTGTCCGAGTCCAGGCTGCCAGCAGGCCTTCCTCACCTTCCTGTGCGTCATCTGCCTGTGCAGCATGATCGGAGCCATGGCCCAGACGCCCTCCGTTATCATCCTCATCAGGTCAGCAGTGGCCGCCAGAAGGACCTCTTACCTTCACTTTGACCAAAGGCGTAGAAAACAAAGTCTGGAACTTCGGTGAAATCCACATCACATGGTTTATGGACATCGTGTTGTCAATCAGGGTCAACAATCCTTGCATTTCGGCATACTAGTAGGACAACTAACTCCATGTTACTAGTAAACTGTGCACTTGTTGACATCTGTCCGCTACTAGTAGTACAAGTGCTATATACCAAATAGTACAATTTTATAATGTCACTAGTCGCAACTAGTGCACAGTTTTGCCTCACCTGTAACTTGAAGTTGTCCTATTAGTATGCCTTACTTGTCCTACTAGTGTGCAAAAAAGTCCTCCAGTAGTGGAAGATAGGAGTGGAAAAAAAATGTTACTAGTGAGACACCATCATTCTACGAGTGCGCTGAATTGCTTTAGCAGTGAGGACAAAGTGCGTACCAGTAGTGAGGAATAATAACACAGACAACAAACAGCAGCTCGTGGCCACCAGTTTTTAATGAGACTTTGGGGACCCTCTGTACTACTACTACTACAACAAGACTAATTTTTTTTCTGTACTGCAACTTTGTTGATGGTGTTGGTTTCTTTAGGACGGTGAGTCCAGACCTCAAGTCCTACGCCCTGGGGGTCCTCTTTCTGCTCCTCAGGCTCATCGGTAAGATGACACACAGCAAGACATCTGAAAAGCCCTCAGAACGCCCTCCATCCCTTCAGTCATCTCAGCCCCGCTCATGGCCCCATCACACTACTTCTACAACTATCCATCCATCCATTTTTTGTACCACTTATCCTCGCTAGGGTCGCAGGCTTACTGGAGCCTATCCCACCTGACTCTGGGCGAGTGGTGGCAGGGTACACCCGAACTGGACGCCAGCCAATCGCAGGACATATATAGACAATCATTCACACTCAACATTTGCACCTACGGGCAATATAGAGTCTTCAATTAACCTACCACGCGTGTTTTTGGGATGTGGGAGGAAACCGCAGTACCCGGAGAAAACCCACGCACGCACAGGGAGAACATGCAAACTCCAAACAGGCAAGGCCGGATTTGAACCCGGGTCCTTGAGGCAGATGTGCGAACCAGTCGTTCACCGCGTCGCACTTCTACAACTATTATACTATAAATACCACTGCTACCACTATTGTACTACAATTGCTGTTACTTTACTACTACGACGACTACTACATTACTACTGCAACTAATATTATACCGCTACTGTTAATACCAAAGGTGGGACCAAGTCATTGCTTTGCAAGTCACAAGTCGAGACAGGCAAGTCCTAAGTCAAGTCGCAAGTCCTACACTTTGAGTTTTGAGGTCTTTCGAGTCATTTTACCAACAAAATGAAAATATATTTTAATATAAAAAGAAAAGGGGCGGCACAGTGGACGACTGGTTAGCACATCTGCCTCACAGTTCTGAGGACCCGGGTTCAGATCCGGCCTTGCCTGTGTGGAGTTTGCATGTTCTTCCCGTGCCTGTGTGGGTTTCCTCCCACATCCCAAAAACATGTATGGTATGTTAATTGAAGACTAAATTCCCCATAGGTGTGACTGTGTGTGCAAATGGTTGTTTGTTTATATGTGCCCTGCGATTGGCTGGCAACCAGTTCAGGGTGTACCCCCCCTCTCGCTCGAAGATAGCTCAAAAGCTCAAAATAGCTCACACCTGCGACCCTAGTGAGGATAAGCGGTACGGAAAATGAATGAATGAATTAAAGAAAAGGTGATTTTTTGGAACGTGTTGCAGGCATCAAATTCCTATCTACCTACCTTCCTACCTATACTATTATTACTACTACCTCCTATTATTTCTACTACTACTGATAATAATAATCGTCTATATCCTGTATCTATGTTTCTTGCTCCAGGCTTCATCCCGCCACCCCTGATCTTCGGCATGGGCATCGACTCGACGTGCCTATTCTGGAGCTCGGTGTGCGGCGAGAAGGGCGCCTGCATGCTGTATGACAACGTGGCCTACCGCCACCTGTACGTCAGCATCGCCATTGTGCTCAAGTCGTCAGCCTTCCTGCTCTACGCCACCACGTGGCAATGCTTGAGGCGCAACTACAGGAAGTACATCAAGAGCAGTGAGGGCTACCTGACGCCCACTGAGCTCTTCTCCTCCAACGTGACTCTGGAGCGTCTGGGCAAGGAGGGGACGCTGTCGGACGCCGCCAGCCGGACCAAGTTCGTGTTCAACCTAGAGGACCAGGAAGCGTGCGACAACATGGAGTCTGTCTTGTAGTCGTGACGTTGGCGCACCGGTTCTCCTCATTAAGAGCCTCATCTTCCTCTTCACTGCACACAAAGGTTGCACTAAAATCATTTTCATTTTTTACTAAAGGATGGACATACTTGAAATTAATTCTGTCTTATTTTTCAAATTTAACAGCATATATGTCATAGGATAATAATGCTGCTGTCCAATGAAAAGCATGGAGCCCCACATTTTTAGCTACTAAAACAGACAAAAAAATATTTTGTTTCATCCAAAATAAAACAACAATTTGCTTTTTTGGGCCGAAAAAAACCTTTTTTATGTTTTATATATTTTTGGTTTTGTTTAACTGAGAGAGACAAAATTTTGGCTGGAAAACAACACTTTAAAAAAATGCCAGGTCTTTTTTTTACATTTTTTGTTTTGACTGGAAAAAAAAAATCACTCAATTTGGAGATTCGTTTTTTTTTTTTTTTTTTTTTTTTTTTTTTTTTTTATTCGGCATGAACCATATTAATATTTATATAAACATTAGACATTGGTATAAAAACAGACATAATTATTTACATAAGAGGCTATTATATATTGCGTATTGATGTGAAAATGTTTTAATTAGGCAATTTTATATTATTAATTATTATAGTAATTCAACTCTATTAACTACTGATGACATTGATTAGATTAGTCTAATTAATTAATCATTTGTAGCCACTCAACTAGCAATTAGGTGGCAAGTTGTGACACATGAGTATGGCATTTGCACATTTTGTTTAAGCGCAAATGGATTTTATTATTGGATCATGATTTATTCATGAGCTCGGTGAAATAAAAGAAAATTTAATTTTGCACCAGTGAGAAGGTCATCGCAGCTGCAGTGGAACCTCTAAAGTCCAACTACAGATTTCTTGTAGTAAATAATGAAAGTAGAATGTTTCTTCTTGTGTCAAACAGCAGAGCTGATTATAGTATTAGTAGGATGCAATTGTCAACTAGTGCACAGTTGAACATTGAACATTTTAACATTCATTAAGTGTATAAAAGAAGGGTACCACAGTTAATAGTATAAAGTAGTGGTAACTTTTATGACAAAGTTGAGGCTGGAGTCTTAATGCTTTGAATATGTCATCACTTCCTGTGTATATTCTTCTTCTCTTGTTTAGGTGGTCTGTGTGGCATAAAAAGCCTCAAAAAGGCCAAAACACCTGCAGTGTTTATCATTTAATGCTCGTTGAACTAAACTGCAGTTTTGTGTGTGTGTAGCGTAAGAGTGGGAAACCCGTGATATGATTTTAAAGTTGGTTTAAAAAAATTAAAAAAAAAGTACAAAATCAGAGCCAATATTTTAACAACTAAAGCTACGAATGAAATCATCCAATGCAATTCTGAAAGCTACAGAAAGATCAAAGGCAAACGTCAACTGGAACTGTAAAAATGACTAAACCATCCAAACTAAAACTCTTAAAACAACTAATGTTAAAACAACTACATTAATAAAATGCAATTGAAAAACTATCACTTTAAAGGAAAATTTTAAAGCAGGGAAACTAAAACAACTAACATCAATGAAAACATAAAAAAAAAAAACTCTAAATGAGATTCTAAAAACAATAACTGAAAATGAAAACAAAAAAGACATCAATAACAACTGCAAATGCAGTTGTAAAAACGACTACCTAAATCAAAAGAAATTGCAAGAAATAATCAAATGTAATGATCAAAATGACCTTTCAAAGTTTTCCAAACAACAAAGGACAACTACAACATCCAATGCAATCTTTAAAAACAACTAAAATATCAAATTGGACTTTAGAGGTTCTACTGTGTTCCACAACACCTTAAATGTAGAGTGTTGTTCTTAGTGTAGCAATCAGTAGAGCTTCTGTATCAGAAACCAACAGAACATCATCCTCATGGACCTCATCTTCCTTAATAAAAATAAAACCCGGGACGTACCATATCTGCCGTCCTCCCTCTCCCCGCTGCGTGTGTGTGTACATACAAAGTGCCAAAGTGACACATCATCATGGACAAACACCACAAACCTCCTCCAGCTTGTATGTAGCCTCTCTGCGACCAATCGCGCACATAAGCAACTTATTCGGTGTCTGTGCTCTAGAGGAAAGTAGGATGTCCTCACTGTTGCTAGGTAGGACTTTCATCAAGTGGACCTGGTCTTTTCCTTTTGCATCCACGCCACCTAAAGCATGGCGGACGAATGAGAGCAACAGACTTTTGCGTGCCTGGAACTTCCTCTATGACTGTCTTGTTGTTGCCATGGTAATGCCCGCAAGACGCTACTTTTCTTTTGCCACTTAACATGTTTTTGCCTTGTGATGCTAATAAGTAACCTTTAGAACAGCAATGCCTTTTTTTTAAATTGTGTGAATGATGAAGATTTCTTTCGATGTATTATTATTATTATTCCCAGCAGTTTTTCGACACTCGACAAATTCCACATTTTTTTAAACCATTTACAAAATTCATTATGTCTTGAGAATCATTTCTCCACATTCCCCAAATTCCTACTCTCTCCCCAATTCCACTTCAAAATAAATCCCCTGGAAATGATTGAGACATTTCACAACTTTAACTCATCCTTCCACATTTCTCCATTGATTCAAACCATTCTAACGTCAAACATTTCAGCTCATTCAGGACATCCTAGGAAGTATTTTTCAAATTCCTCAAATGTTTTAGTATTCCTTATTTTCCATGACAAAATTCTCAAATTAATGGATTGGATTTTTAATCCTCTATCATTCATTTAACTAAGCTTTGTTTCGGTCACATTACAATTTTCCACATTTCACTTCATTGCACAGCATTTCAGTTCTGCATCAGCTCCTTCCACAGAAATCGCATTCTCTAGTTATGATGATGAAATGGTCCTTTATTTTTATGAACGTGCATTGTAGAGACCTGGCAACAGGTAAGCTTTTTTTTTTTAGCAAAATGTGCACAGAGTTTACTTTGGGAACGACGTCTTCTAAATTACTAGCACGGTTTGTTAGAGGCAAGGAGTTTTTCTGCGTACGGCTGCATGTTGCCTTCAGCTAAGAGAAACCGTAAGTGGCGGTTTTTATTGGAGTGATTGGCTGATTGTGTGCAGGGGATCTTTTAAGCAGAGGAAAAAAAGGGCATTTAAGTAGAAAAATATCAATTATTTTTTATTATTTATTTAGATTTTTTTATTTCAACTACATGAATTTGTATTTTTAAAAAAAAAAGCTTTATGTCCTGTATATTCTTGGGAAAGGATTATGATGATTGTATGTTCATTGTATATAAATTAAATATACTATTTTTGCTTTGAATATTACACCACACTTGCCTGATTATTGTTACATGAGCAAAAACTTGGCAGTTTATCATTTAGCATTACAAAATATTTTGTACATTTTTTTCCCGAATCAAGTAATATGAGGACTTTTTAGTATTTATTTTACCACAAAAAAAATTGTTATAAATAGAACAATTTTTGCAGCTTAATTGAACAGGCACCCGAAGCAAGGATTTTATGAAACAATAAAAATACGACAATATAACAGGGGAGTTGAATGCAGGGCTGCAGCTAACAAATATTTTTGTATCCTCCTGAAAATTCTATAAATCTATCAATTTTTTGAATAAAATATATTTTTGCGGCGGCACGGTGAACGACTGGTTAGAGCGTCAGCCTCACAGTCCTGAGGACCCGGGTTCAATCCCCGGTCCCACCTGTGTGGAGTTTGCATGTTCTCACCGTGCCTGCGTGCGTTTTCTCCGGGCACTCCGGTTGCGTTTTCTCCTGCACTCCTCTCCGCCCCTCTCTTCACCCGAGTGTCCAAGACATGCGGCCGCAGGTCCGATGGCACGACCACAAAGTCGATCATCGAACTGGTGTTCTGGTGCCAAGTGCACGTGTGGACAAATGGTGTTCATTATGGACAATCCGTGTTGAGCACAGAAGTCCAATAACAGAAAAGAACTCGGGTTCTGATCGGGGGGGTACCCTCTCGTCCACCGGGGTGAACCCCAACATACAGGTGCCGAGCCGAGGGGCAATAAGTATACCCACACCTGCTCGGCGCCTCTGACCGTGGGCCACTCCAAAGTATGAATTCTTGGATTTAAGATAAGAAGACCATTTTCCCGCTTTGCATCGTCCCACACTCATCCTCATTGATCCCTGTAACGAATGTTTCAAATGGTATTTGATTGTTGAGAACACTAGTATTCTCAATGTGGTATTTGTGTGTGTGGAGTGAAACATTTCATCTGGTTCAGTTGACGATTCGACATCAGACATTCAAGTTTGCAGAAATACAGTCACTAGTGGCGTTCAGCGGACTGGTTAGAGCGTCAGCCTCACAGTTCTGAGGACCTGGGTTCAATCCCTTTCCCCGCCTGTGTGGAGTTTGCATGTTCTCCCCATGCCTGCATGGTGGAGCCTATCCCAGCTGTCATCGGGCAGGAGGTGGGGTACACCCTGAACTGGTTGCCAGCCAATCGCAGGGCACATACAAACAAACAACCATTCTCACTCACATTCACACCTACGGGCAATTTAGAGTCTCCAATTAATGCATGTTTTTGGGATGTGGGAGGAAACCGGAGTGCCCGGAGAAAACCCACGCAGGCACGGGGAGAACATGCAAACTCCACACAGGCAGGGCCAGGATTTGAACCCCGGTCCTCAGAACTGTGAGGCTGACACTCCAACCAGTCGTCCACCGTGCCGCCATATATATATATATATATATACAACATTTGAGTTAATTATAGACACACTTGTTTGTGTATTTGAACTTGGCACACTGAAGCCCACTGCTTTGTGTAACATCATGGTATAGGCAAACGAAATCAGACAAGATATCAGGAAGAGTTATGGATTTGCACAAGTCTCTTTCATCCTTGGGTGCCATTTCCAGATGCCTGAAGGTGCCACATTCATCTTTTCAAAAACAATTATATGCCATGGGAACGTCCAGCCATCATACCGCTCAGGAAGGTGATGTGTTCTATGTCCCAGAGATTAATGTGCTTTGGTCCGAAATGTACATATCAACTCAAGAACAAAAGCAAAAGACCTTGTGAAGACATTGGCTGAAGCTGGTCAGAGTGTGTCCTTATTCACAGTGAAACGTGTCCTGTACAGACATGGGATGTCTGCCTGGAACAAGCCATTACACCAAAAGAAAGAAGCAAAACAAAAACAAATCCTTATAAATATAAATATAAAAAATTAATACCTTATTCCTTAGCATTTTTGGAGCCAATGCATGTCCTGTGGTCTGATGGAACTAAAATGGAACCTTTGGCCTTAATGAGCATTGTTACGTTTGGAGGAAAAAGGGGGAAGCTTGCAGAAGACCATTCCAAGTTTGAAATGCAGGGTTGGCAGCAATGTTGTGGGGTTATTTTGCAAGAGAAGGGACTGGTGCACCTCATACAATAGATGGCATCATGAAGAAAGAACATTATGTGGAAATACTAAAGCAACATTTCAAGACATCAGACAGGCAGTTAAAGCTTGGGCACAAATGGGTCTTCCAAATTGACAATGGAGCAAAGCATACTGGCAAACTGGTTACAAAGTGGCTTAAGGATAACAAAGTCAATGTTTTGGGGTGGCCATCACAAAGTCCTGATCTCAATCCTCTTGAAAATTTTTCAGCATTCCGAAAAAGGCATGCGCGAGCGAGGCAGCTGACAAACTTGCATCAGGTAGACCATTTCTGTCAGTAGAAATGGGCTAAAATTCCTGCCAACTATTGTGAGAAACGTCTGGAAGGATATCCAAAATGTTTGACCCAAGTCATACAGTTCAAAGTCAGTGGTACCAAATATGAATGAAATGTATGTAAACTTCTGACTTTGAAGAAAGTAATGAAAAATTGTCTAAAAAAAAAATCCTTCCCTGAATATTCTAGCATTTAGCAAATAAAAATAATTTTGAGAACCCTAATAGACCTTAAACTGGAAACACTGAATCTGATTTCATGTCAGATAGTGAGAAAAAAAGTGTATGTGTCATTTTATATAGTGTGGGTAAACATCTGGTTTTATATTTTAATATTTGGTGGTTTGCTGCTAATTAGCATATTCACTCACGGGATCCTGTCATTAATACAGAATGTGTGCGTGTGTGTGTGTGTGTGTATGTGTGTGCGTGAGATGTCATCATTAAACAGACTTTACTGCTCTTGAAAGGTCGCATGTTTCCTGTCAAAGTAGGGAGATGATTGGTGGTGACAGCTCTTTCATCCAAAAGCGCTCGTTCTTGGGCAAGATCTCATTTCGGCTTTGGATCATCACCAGCGTCTCGGCTCCAGCGGTACCTCGCCTCGTAGAAGACGGGTCGGGGACCGGTCGAGCCAGGTAACGACGTGGCTTTGACGAGGGTGTCTGGGGGTGGCGCTGCAGCCAGGCAGAAAGCACGGCATTCTATGTCGCTAGTGACTCCGAGAGGTCGTGTCGCTGTTTGGGCGATTGACTCGATGACTCAGGACTGGACGCCAAAGACGTGGCTGACAGACAAATGTGTCTTCCACTTGTCTTCACTTTTCAACCGCTCTGGCCTCTCCAACCCGAAGACCACCTCGCCGTAACCTTGGCCGTCACGCGCTGCTGCACGGCTGAGAACATCATGAATGTTGTCATTGAAGACGGCGGCACCGTGGACGAGTGGTGAGCACCTCTGCCTCACAGTTCGGAGTTTTAGGGTTCCAACGTCGGTTCTGTGTGGAGTTTGTATATTCACACCTGTTTTGTTAGGGATACTAGTAGTGGTACTATTAATAGTAGTAGTAGTATGGCAAGCTGTTTCAGCATTTATTCGATATCTTGCTCAAGCTCCATGTATTACTACAATTCAGTGCACTAGTAGAACAACTGTCTTGATAGTTACAGTATGTGGTTTCCACTATTAGTGCCCCTTTTGGCCAGAGGTGGGTAGTAACACGCTACATTTACTCCGTTACATTTACTCAAGTAACGGTTTCCATAAACTGTACTTGTCAAAATACTTTAAATGTACTGTACTTTTTACTTTTACTTGAGCATTTATGTGAAGAAGGATCGATACTTTTCCTCCGTTACAATGATCGACATGCGGTTCGCTACTTTTATTTATTCATATTTGCGTGTGCGCGTCTATTTTTAGACTCTATCTTCGACTTCCGATTGGGCGCCCGTTGCGCCAATCAAACAGAATCGCTAATGTCATTTGACTCCAGTTCACCAATCAGAGACACAAGGCAGTCACAAGACCATGCACGTAGCCTTCGCGAGCCAATCAAAATGACTTATTTTGGGGTGTGGGGAGGGGGGGGGGGGGGGGACAGCCGCGTGACTGTGTTTAGTTGACAGACTCCAAAAAACAACAGCTTTGTCATGCAGCTCTTAAATTGTGACTGCCCAAACTTGGATATTACAGCCCACTTCTAACTTGAGAAAAGACCTTGCGGTAAGTTACAGATGTTTCTATTGTTGTTTTGGCAGTGGATGTGGCAAAATTAGCACTATCCCTATGGTGTCGCACACGCACGCGCACACACAATCACTAAGTCTGTTCAGCAAACAGCTTCTTCAAGAAGTCATTTAAGCCAATAAAACAAATAATGTTTCTGTAAGGCCCAATGTATGTATTCTTGGTTTTTGGGCAGTTACAAATTGAAATGGTGGCAGGTGTGTGTCGACTCCCATATATTATTATTTTTAAATTTTATTTGATGTTAATGCTCTGATTTAAAAAAAAATTTAAATAAATAAACTGAAGTTACTCACAAGCTATTCTTTACTTGAGTAGTTTTTTTCATTGAGTACTTTCTTACTCTTACTCAAGTCAATATCTGGATGACTACTTTTTACTTTTACTTGAGTCATATTATTCAAATGTAACAGTACTCTTACTTGAGTACAATATTTGGCTACTCTACCCACCTCTGCTTTTGGCCTACAAGTATGCAACTGACCCTTACCAGTAAACTACTGTGCTGCACTAACGACACTACGAGACCTCTCCTGGACCCTACTAGAAGCACCAAAATGCCCACTAGTAGTTTTGCCTCACCGTTAAGAGCTAGTTTTCCTGCTAGTATGCCAAAGTTGTCCTACTTTGCAGAAATGTCATACAGTAGTGAAAAGCCATAGTAGAAAAAACATTACTAGTAAGAGCCAATTGTTCTAGTAGTGCACACTAGTCATTCTAAAGGCGTTTAGTCTTACCACTCTCCATAAAGCCGTTCAAGCATTTATTTGGTATCCAGCTTAAGCTCCATGTACCAGTACGCTCTTTAACCTCACTAGAAGAACAACTTTGGCATACTAGTATGGCAACATGTTACTAGTCCGTCAAAACTGTGCACTAGTTGACAACTGCATCCTACAAAGTGACAACATTTCTCTCCGTGTGGTTGGTAGTCTCGTTAGTGAATGCAAGTCAGTGACAGGTCGCCAATTATCCCTCGCATGCAAACGTTAAGGAAGGTCAATCTTCTTCAGCTGTGCAAACACGTCTTCTTTATGTCATCCATCATGTCGGCGCACAAACCAAGTGCTCAGAGGGATTCCGCTCACATTTCTATTTACGCATTTTAGGAGAGTGGGGGCAGAGGCAGCGTGCGTTCCTCCGCACCGCATTCATCACGCTAATTAGCCACGCTGCCTCCGTCTGTCAACTCACAGATACGTACATACACACAAACATCTATCCTTTCACACGCACAACGTAAACATCTGCCAGCCCGGTCACATAAACATAATGTAAACATCTTTCAGTCACACATGATGGAGATTGTAAATGTATCCTTTCATATACACATAATGTTAACAAAGGTTTGTCTATTCGAGGGCTGCCACTAACGAATCTTTTTAGAATCGATTGTCCTATCAATTATTCCATCAAATAATTGCCTACTACGCTTTGCAGTAGTTACTTACATACCACCTTCTTTTTGTCCTTTTTTAATTGAAAGTGATCCCAAACCTTGGACGTCTTTTGTCTTTTTTGGTATTCATCACTGGCTACAACAGTGGCCCCAACCATTGCGTCTGCAAGAAATGTCCGTGTGGAAAACATGGTTCGGATGCAAACGTGGTTGCAGCGGAGCTTTGAGGCAAACATTTTGTCTCGATCTATTTTAGTAGTCAATTTATCTGAGTTATTCAATGTTTTCCCCCCAGACCAATTCTATTCAAATACAAGCATATTATAATAATATAATAAGCTGACACAACAACGATCATGGTGGAGACAGTCTCCAAGTGCCCACTTCCTGGCACAGAGCTGCAATCTCCTCCCTAGCCAACTTTACATCATCTGCCCGTAGAGTTCCGTATAAATGTGCCTTGTGCGCTTCCGACCTCCCGGACTTGAGCAAATCGGTTTCTTCTTCTCATGCCATTGACTGTCAGTTCGCCACTCGCGCGACACATTTAAAGGGAATAAGAGGAGCCGCTTCGATTGGACACGATTGTGAACGCGCCCACATCGGCGCAGACGTCCATCCTTTAAATGTGCTTGGGTAAGTCGTTTCACAAAATTACCAACACCCGCCTCCTCACAAAATTACGCCATGCACCGCGTTGGATTTACGACAGTCACAAAAATATATCCCATAATGTTAATATTTCTGACCATTCACATATTAAACATGTCAGTTCTATAGATAATGTCTGTCCATTCACATACACACACAACTCAAACATGGCCTTGTTTGGTGAGTCAAGTGGGATTGGGTGCACCTGTCGTGAACACGCTCACGTCAGTCTCTGCGAATCACGCTCACTGGTGCTAACTGACCTTGAAAATCACCTGTGTCACTCGTGCCCAGTGGCACTAGCGCCACCTGTCCGATCGCATGGAGCGTCACTGCAAAGAACCCTTCCGAAACTTCCCAGACAGACATCCAAAAATCTTCTCTGCTTCTACCCTTCAGGCTTCAATGTGTTGTTCATAGCGCATCTAAACAATCACAATCACTCACACATTTTTTCCCAGTTGCGTCTTTGAGCGGATTTCAGCAGCGTGTTGCCCTGTCGATTTCAAATGCCATGTCGTCAATGAATTGTGGTCAATGGTTGGTTGAGAGAAGACACAGGGTTCTCTCGCCGCAGTGTGCTGCATGGCATCCATCCCAGTGCCAGTCTCGTTAGCATAAAGACATTTGCGTGGGTGTGTTAAAATTGTGAAACGTGACCATGAAGCACTCTTTCCTGTCAATGGTGTATCCCTGATGCGCCCCACGTGCCCCAATGTGTCCCACCCCTCACGTTGTCCTACTTGTGTCTCCCATACGTTCTCCATGGGTGCCCCAATCGCCCCCCTAGTGTACCCTGTTTCTTGTCGTTGTCCCCATTGTACCTTTTTAATGAAGGCCTTGCATACCTGATATGGCTCCCATGTTTCCCCCTCGGGTCCCACTTGTGCCTCTTTTTTCCTTGTGTCCCAATGCGTCCTTCTTGTGTACCCCGTACGTCCTTGTGTCCCTCAAGTACCCCCCTTGTCTCACCTTGTGCCCCCATGGTGTTCTCCTTAAACCATTGTAGCCCCCACGTATTCCCGCCTCGTGTCCCAATTATTACCCCCACATGCCTCCCTTTTTCTCTTGTGTCCCCTCTTGTACCTCTCCTTTGTGTGCCCCTTATTTCCCCTCATGTACCCCCATTGTTCCCCTTGTAAAGTACCTTTTTATGGACCTGATGTGTGCCCTACGTTTCCCCTTTGTGTCCCGATTGTGGGCCCCATGTGCTCCCCCGCCCCCACCCCCCTTCTTGTGTACCCATATCCCATTCCCTACCCCCATGCACTTTTCTTGTCACCCATATTGCCCCCCTTCTGTCTTTTCTTATGTCCCCAGTGTGTGCCCCTTGTGTCCTTTACCCTATCTGGCCCTTTGTCAGTGTGCGACGACGTGTCTGGACGCTGGGCCTGAGGATGTTTGCAGCAGTGAGTCAAACAGCATTTACACACGACTTAGCATCAACACATATTGGCTTGTGAGGACCAGGTGTGGACCACTGCATGTACACAATGTACAACAAAACAATGTACTGCTACACTATGTTGAACTACACAATGTAGATGACAGTTACAGTCCAGCGCGGCCAATGGGTGAGTAAAGTGTTATTTCTTATTTGTACAATGGTAAACTTATTATCTACACGAGTTAGACAGAACTAGTTTGAAGATGAAGTTTTCTTTGTATGGTGACGTTTGACCCTGGAACAGATTACCTCCATTATTTCCGATATGAAGCTGAACCAAATAATCTGTTCCTGGGTCAAACTGTCACCATTATGAAACCTTTGCTTTCCTAGCATTCACAGCGGGGATGAACATAGTGTCATGCACTACTCCTTGGTAACACCAGGGGGAGTCATGTTGCTGCTGTTGCATGCAGCAAAGGGTCACAAACACAGGTCACGTGGTCAGTGCAGCCTCCGCACACGCGACGTACAAACACATTCGTGCGCGCGTGCACGCACACACAAGCACACGCATACACATTGTCGTACACGCACACTAACACACACACACACTCCCCTCTTGCTTTTAACCACGCCTCCCATGACTACATCACGGCTGATGTGACATCATCAGCTCCTCCTCGTCCTCTTCAGTCGTGAAGCCCAAAAACATCATCAGACCCATCAGACCACCACACGTGCTGCTCCTCTTCTTCTTTATGTGCTTCATTGGTACCGTTTGGGGGAGCAAGCCGTGCCTGGAGAGTTGGTTATAACAAGCTGGAGGACCAGGACGTGGATTTTATTTATTTTTTTTATTCATTGTTTTGTTTGTTTTACATAGGATAAGCTTGTTGGGTGGTCTCCATGGACGCTCCTCTTCTTTCTCTGTGGATGTCATCCGAATGAGCGTCTTTAATTTTTTTGTCACTTTATCATCTAAAGTGGTGTTGACAAGAAAAATAGAGAAGAGAGAGGCGGGGGGAGTTTAGTGACGGACATGGCGATGGTGGCGTGGAGGAACCCAGAGGAGGGCACGCTCTCCTCCCCGGTGTCGCACGTTGCTCTGCCTGTGCACATGAACCCACCGCCGGCCTCCCTGGAGATGCCCCCGGCTGCAGCACCACTCAACACCACCACCACTAATAGCAACAACAATAGTTCTTCTTCGTCGTCATCGTCGTCGTCGTCGTCCGACAAGCAGGCAAGCGCGCACATAGAGTGCATCGTGTGCGGCGACAAGTCAAGCGGAAAGCACTACGGCCAGTTCACCTGCGAGGGCTGCAAAAGCTTCTTCAAGCGCAGCGTGCGCCGCAACCTGAGCTACACCTGCCGGGCCAGCCGAACCTGCCCCGTCGACCAGCACCACCGCAACCAGTGCCAATACTGCCGTCTCAAGAAGTGCCTCAAAGTGGGCATGCGAAGGGAAGGTACGCGCCAGCCGCCCCAATCGGGTCCATTCTCTATTGTATACGCCAATTCTTCTCCTTCCGCATTTTTCAGTGCTCCAAAACATTACAATTTCAACATTGTCATTCACCTTATACAGCACATATTGGGAACTATTTGTCATATTCCCCAAAGTCCTACTTTCCCCAAAATTCCAGATTTTCTCTGAAAAGAATTCCCTTTGAAATGGAGACATTTATCAAATTCAACTCATACTTCCATATTTCACAGAGGATTCAAATCATTCCAGCTTTTGCTCATTCGGGACATGTCGAGAACTATTAATCGCATTCCCCAAATTCACATTTTTGTCAATATTCCCAAACCAGTGCAGACAATTTACATATTGCGGCCTCCCTCCACATTTCTTGAGCAATTCAAACCATTTGCACTTCAAAATGTTCAGCCCATTCATATTGACATATTGAGAAGTATTTATGGCATTCCCCAAATTCGCAAATCAATTTATTCTACATTGCCACATTCCTATACTTGTCATTGTTCCATTTTCCTTGACAACATTGCCAAATTAATGCAGGCACTTGACGTATTTATAGCTTGCGAAATAAAATTCACAATTAAATTCTCAATTAAGAGATATTAACAGACATGTTACATATTCACTTCCTCAACTCTTGATCTATTCAAATCATTCCAACTTCAAGTATCACATTCAATATTTTGACAATTGAATTAATTCCCCAGCTTTTCAGCTCTTTGGAAATTCACACCTCATTTCAAAGTTAAATTCTCTATTGAACACCTTTTTGTCAGTTCAGGGATGTCCACTGGGGGCCACATTATAGATCTTTTAACATTCACATTTACAATTTTGAAAAAAATGGACACATTTTCTCTTTTACATTTAAAAGATCATTTAAAATAAAAACTCTGATACCTTGTCTCATTGAACTTTTTTCCCCCCAAAATTAAACCCTAACCATTTTTTAAATAGATTACATTTAAAAAGTAAATTCTAAAAAAAATAATAATAATAATGAATGGCCTTCTTCTGGAATTTATATTAAGCCCAAATAATAGTAATTCTGGGCCTAGATTAAATTTGGTGGGGAAAAGCGGTCACTGTAAGGTTTATAATATTGACATTTTATGAGAAATTAAACATTTGATATACCAGAATTAAAAATATAACAAAAATGATGACGAATTTGGAGGAAAGAAATTGAAAGTAAAATTGGGCCCATTCAGTAACTACAACCTCAGTCAGATTAGACACCCTAAGGTAGTGGAGAATAGTGTTATTTATCTCAGCCAACAAATGAAGAGAAAATAAAATATAGTTATTATTAAATATAATGAAAGACAATATCAGACTGATCATATAAAAACAAATAAAAACAGAAGGGTTTAAAAATGACAAAAGGAAAAAGGAACAATTTTAATAATGTTCTGGATTCCAATAATACAATTTGGAATTTCAATTCAAACACAATGATCAAACACATTTGGAATAAAAGAAATATTGAAATCAAAATTAATACAGGCAACCTTTTTTCAAAATTGCAATTTACAATTGCCAAATCAACTCAGGAAACAAATTTTGTAACTAGGAGTCAATATGGATGCCATAAAATATATATAGTACCATAAGATTTATCTCAGCCAATCAGAAAAGGTTATAAAAGGTTTAATTAATCAGCCTTTATATGGGTTGCATTGTTAATGTGTATAAACTGCACTCTGAATTACCATCCAAATAATATCACCAATGTAAATTGACCTGAATCATATCAATGTAAACAAATCATCAAATGAAAATTAGAAAGAGTAATATTTCACCCAAAATTTAGTAAGACCCCAAAAAGGTTAATACAAGTAAAAACAAAATGTGACAAGTAAGTGTGTGTGTGTGTGTGTGTGTGTGTATACTCTGAATTATCACCCATGTAATATCAAGTGTACGTGATCGGAATTGGCCCCATGTAAACAAATCGGGATCCAATCCAGATGAAATGGCATTCGTGTGTTTGGGTGGAGCCAAAGTTTCAGGCAAGAAGTTGAGGAGGTGGGGCATGGGTCCGTGTGTGTGTGTGGGAGGGTGAAACCAACCGGGACGCCAAGAAGACAACCAGTCCTAAATTTAGCACCTCTCGCAACCCCCCCTGGCGTGACGGCGGAGAGGCTTGCACGCGATCCAGAATCCATTTTAATCCTCTCCCGTCTTTAAAGTGTACAGTGTGGTTTTATGGCATATTTGAAGCATATTTGGTCTTGTTAAATGGCACATTTAAAGTAGATTTAGTGGGGAGGTTTTTCAGTGTATATAAACTATATTTATTGTATTGTGCTGTTTTATGGTACCTGTATTTTACATATATTAGGTGTTGTTTTATGGCATATTTACAGTGTATTCCGGGTTGTTTTATGGCACAGTGATATATATTTAGTGTTGTTTTTATGGCACATTTCAACTATATGCTGTAGTGTTGTTTTGAAGCATATATGAGGTAGTTTTAGTCTTGTGTTATGGCACATTTAACGTGTTGCTTTATGACATCCTTATATATATTTACTGCCTTTTTTGGTGTCTCCCATCTGTATTTATTGCAGTGTTTAATTTAAAGTACATTGTTTTAAGGATATTTATTGTATAATGTTGTTTAGGGCACAGTTAAAGTTTATATAGTGTTGTTTTACGGCAGAATAAATGCAATGTGTTGTTTTATGGCATATTTAAAGTAGATTTCGGGTTGTTTTATGACACATTTATGTATATTAAGTGTGTATAGACTTGTTCTATTGGATATTTAAAGTAGATTTAGTGTTGTTTCGTGCCATGTTTTGGATGCATTTATTGTACAATGTTGATTTATGATATAATTAAAGTATATTTGGTGGGCTTTTTTATGGCACGTTTAGTGCATAATGTTTTATTTTTGGTATGTTTTTCAAAGTATGTTTTTGTTTGTGGCACATTTAGTGGAAAGAGCAGTTTTATGGAATAGTTCTGAATATTTAGTGTTGTCTTATGGCCCTTTTTTAATGGTATGTTTTAAGTACATTTATTATACAATGTTGTTTTATGACACATTTAAAGTATATTTAGTGTTGTTTTATGGCACATTTAGTGCATAGTGTTGGCATATGGTGGGAGGAAAAGGTATGTGAACCCTTTGGAATTTCATAAATTGGTCATAAAATGTGGTCTGGTCTTCATTTAAAGCACAAGAATAAACAGTCTGGTTACGCTGATACCACACAAAAATGTTTTCTCATTTTTATTGATATTTTGTATATATATATATATATAGAGAGAGAGAGAGAGAGAGAGAGAGAGAGAGAGAGAGAGAGAGAGAGAGAGAGAGAGAGAGAGAGAGAGAGAGAGAGAGAGAGAGAGAAATATATATATATATATATATATATATATATATTTATATATATATATAGTATTGGGCGGCACGGTGCGCGACGGTGGTTAGCATTGTGTGGTGTTCTCTTGCCCAGAGTCAGCTGAGATAGGTGCCAGCATGTCCGCGACCCTTGTGAGGATAAGCGGTACAGAAAATGGATGGATGGTTGATCCTCCTTTTGCAGCAATAACCTCAACCAAACATTTCCTGTACGTGATGTGCACAACGATCACGTTGAATTTTGGACCGTTCCTCTTTACAAAACTGTTCCAGTTCAGCAAGATTCCTGGGATGTCTGGTGTGAATAGCTCTCTTGAGGTCATGTCACAGAATCTCAGTCAGGTTGAGGTCAGGATTTTATATATAAACTTCTATAAAGCTGGAAAAGTTTACATAAGTACAGTATCTCTAAAAGACTTACTGTTCGTCAGTCCATGGTTAGACAAATTGATAGCGCAGAATGCTCAATGAGGTAAAAAAAGAACCGTCAAGTGTCAGCTGAAGACTTATAGAAATCACTAGCACATGCCTGTCGACAAATCTACCATACCTAAAACATTACACAATAATGGGGTTTATGGGATAATACTAAAGAAAAACACGTTACAGTCTAAAAAAAAAAAAGAAAAAAAAAAAAAAACAACAACATTGCTGCACGTTTGAAGTTTTCTAAAGAGCACTTGAATGTTCCACACCACTACTGGAAAAATATTCTATGGTGAGATGAAACCAAAGTTGAATTGTTTGGGAGGAACATTACCCACGACATTATCCCAACTGTGAAGTATGGGGGAGGGAGAATCATGGTATGGGAGTGCTTTCCTACCTCAGGGCCTGGACAGCTTGCTATCAGCAATTGAAAAATGAATTCACAAGTTTATCAAAATATTTTGCAGAAGAACTGGCCATTAATTGAAGCTCAAAAGAGGATGGGTGTTGCTGCAGGACAATGATCCAAAATGCAGAAGAAGAGATAAATATGTGTTCTGGAGTGTCCCAGTCAAAGTCATGACCTCAACCCTATTGAGATGCTGTGGCATGACCTCAAGAGAGCTATTCACACCAGACATCCCAGGAATCTTGCAATGGTTTTGTAAAGAGGAATGGTCCAAATTCATCCTGATTGTTGTGTTATGGAACATTTACAGTATAATTCTTATAGTATAATTCTTTCATGGCACATTCGTGTATATTTAGTGTTGCTTTATAGCACATTTCAAGTAGCTTCATCTTCTTTTAGTCCTCTGTCTCCCTTGTTTTCATTGTTTTCTATTTTTCAGCGGTGCAGAGAGGCCGCCTCCCCCCGGCACAGTCGTTTCACGGCCAGTTCTCTCTCAGCACGGGCGAGCCCTTACAGTGCCACTCTTACCTGTCAGGTTACATCTCGCTGCTACTGCGGGCTGAGCCCTACGCAACATCGCGCTTCGGCTCCCAGTGCCTGCCGGGCGGCGGCGCGGTGGGCATTGAGAACATCTGCGAGCTGGCGGCGCGCATGTTGTTCAGCGCCGTGGAGTGGGCCCGCAACATCCCGTTCTTCCCCGACCTGCAGGTGTCAGACCAGGTGGCTCTGCTGCGGCTTACCTGGAGCGAGCTGTTCGTGCTTAACGCGGCCCAGTGCGCCATGCCGGTGCACGTGGCGCCACTGCTGGCCGCCGCCGGCCTGCACGCCGCTCCCATGTCGGCCGAGCGCGTGGTGGCCTTCATGGACCATATTCGCGTCTTCCAGGAGCAGGTGGAGAAGCTCAAGACGCTGCACGTGGATTCGGCGGAGTACACGTGCCTGAAGGCAGTCGTGCTGTTCACCACAGGTACGTGACGTCATCGCCAAGCTCCCGCTCACCAGCCCACCCTGTGCAGTGGCGGTTTTAGGCCAATTTTGCTGGGGGGGCCGGGCTGGGGCCGGGGTTTTGTCAGAGATGCACAGTTTTACACACACAAGCACAAGCACGCGTGCACACACACACACCCACACACACACACATACGCATATATAAACAGACATGCACGCACACCCTCAGAGGTGGCGGAACAACTTGTGGAGTGGGTGGGCACAGAGCTCAAGGGGCACTTCCAAATATGAGGACAACCAGTGGCAAGCGGTCCATTTCAGACCTGACCTTCAGTGGAGACTTAAGTGATCTAATCAACCTCTTACAAGGGTCGCAGGACTGCTGGAGCCTATCCCAGCTATCATTGGGCAGGAGGCGGGGCCCACAATGGTCGTCCACCGTGCCGCCGGTTTAAAACCAGTGGAATAAAATATGAATTATTGGATTTAAGATAACAAGACCATTTTCCCGCTTTGCATTGTCCCACGCTCATCCTTATTAATTGGCTGCCGTTGCTAATTGTGTCTATGGGCTTATCTCATTTCTCTAATTGCAACTCCCGCACTCCTCTGTTTACATGCTAGCGACTCCCACCAGAAATCCCGAGGAGATTGAGAGAGGAGCGAGGGGGGAGGATGGACAAATGTTAGCAGAAATTAGACGATTGTTCCTCGGTGAAGCCATTTGATGGAGACGGCAACTAAAGATGATGTTACGTCATTGATGAGTGTCGAACGTCAACCATCTCTGTGGGTGAATTATTACTATAACCACATATGTCCCCTTATGTCTTGTATTTCAAGTGTGATTCAATTAAAGCCAGATATGATCAACACTGTTACTCTTCACAACTTTGTGGATGCATAGACGATTGTGAGTGGTTTATCCCAAGCGCGTCTCCATCGCCACCCTCACACCCCGCACATGTTTGAACTGACTTGTAAACATGTATACAGTGTTGAAGTGTTATGCATGACGTTGAATGCAAAAACAGAGTAGAACCATCTTAAACATTCTTATTTTCCTTACGTGGCCTAATGCATTTGACAAAATGGCAGTCTAATTAGTAATAGGTGGTTGTTTAGGTGTAATAACCATGAACCACTGTAATAAGTCATATTAGTAATAAATACTGCCCAAAATAGAACAGACACTCGTCAAAATATGTATATCCAAACTAAAATAATCAAGGAATTACTAAAACAGAAGCTTAACTACATAATTAGAAGTCCCGTTCCATTTACTATCTAGTTGGTACACGCCCATTTTCATACTTTACTGTTGAGGAGCAAGAAGACTTCCACATAGGATACATCAGTGGTCCCTTGATTTAAAATAGCTTACAGAACCTCCACGATGCTCGATCCTCACGCCTCAATGCGCATTTAAGACGATACGCTCCGTAATATGGCACCATGAGAACAACTTCCAGGTCTCTTTCAATGTAACGAGGAGCTAGTAACGTTGCGCACTGCCAGCTCAGTAGTTCACTGCCAGCCCTCCAACTTAAAAGGGATATTTGACTTCTATAGCCGTCAATGGCAGCGAATGAGTTGTTTAAGAGACTTGATATCCACCCTATGTATCATGGGCCCAGACTCATGGCACTGAAGGTACTGGGCAAATTACATTAACATGGCAACAGAAGCTGTAATCTAATTGGACAAGAAAAATCTAACCCACACACGACTGGAAATTGAACAGCCATGACACGTACTTTGAAAGGAATATAATGGACAGCTGGGATTAACTGTATTTTAATGTAAAATGTAAATGCAGATCAGTGCTTCTGATAGTGTTTTGACCAGGACACTCTTGTAAAAGAGGTTTGAAAAACTCAATGAGGTTTTTCTGGCTGAATAAAGGTTTGAAGCCCGTGACTGTGTGCCACTGAGGGCAACCATACTGACTTGTTCATGTTACTCTTTGATAGGTTGTTACATGTAATTATGCTACTGATAAGCAACATATGTTCAGATAGGCTCTCGCCAACTGTTGTTATTAATACTAATGATATTGTTATTCATTTTATTATTATTATTTATTTTATGTACAATGTCCTCTGGTATTTTGAATAGTGCCCATTATCCCTCGCTCCCTGTAATGTCCATCTGTGCATTTTCCGTGCCGCTTATCCTCTCGAGGGTTGCGGGCGTGCTGGAGCCTATCCCAGCTATCTTCGGGCGAGTGGCGGGGTACACCCTGAACTGGTCGCCAGCCAATCGCAGGGCACATAGAAATAAACAACCGTTCACACTCACATTCACACCTATGGGCAATTTAGAGTCTTCAATTAACCTAGCATGCATGTTTTTGGGAAGTGGGAGGAAACTCGAGTACCCGGAGAAAACCCACGCAGGCACGGGGAGAACATGCAAACTCCACATGGGCGGGCCCGGGATTTGAACCCCGGTCCTCAGAACTGTGATTGAGGCAGATGTGCTAACCAATCGACCACCATGCAATATTTTTGTTTAGGAATCTTAATTATTATTATTATTGTTGTTGTTCTTATTATTATTACATTGCATATATTTAAAAAATGTCAAATCTAATAATGTATTATATAAGCAACAAATCAACAAATAAAACAAATAACTTTTATACACATTTTTTGGTCAAGTCAGATTTAGAAACAAAGGACATAAAAATACAAAATTAAGAATAAAAGAATACAAAATGCTTTTAGACATTTAAAATAGGTTTGTGAAGTCTTAATAATTGTTGTGATCAACATTTCAATAAATTGTACATAAAAAGTATATAGGTACAATTTTTGTAGAAAGATTAATTTTTGTATTTTTGGGGAAAAACAACAATATATGGAGATCGTGGAAGTAAGTGTTTTTGTCTTTATTATTTTTACTGCGTTTAACAGAAACCTCAGCATTTTTTTTCCCAGTCAAAATATTTCTTAAAATTGCATTTCATTGGACCCTTTTCAAATCGAATTTATGCATATTACATTTTATTAGACTTTATGTTGTCTGCATGCTTCAGTGAGGCATCAGTGACCTCGTTTGACTGCTCCCAAAATGTGTCATTGTAGACACATTTTTAAAAAGCATCCATCTTCCAAACTCAATATGTTAGGCAGCATAAAAGAGGGAAATAAAATAGTACTATTCGATAAAAAATGTATACGTATTTACAAAAAGCAGCAGCATCTTATGTAAGAGGTTCAGTCAGTGCAGTAACCTCACTTGACTCGCTTGAACAAGGCCGCCCTTAAAGCGACAGACGTGTGTTATGGAAAAAAAAGAAAGAACTGCATCAATTATGTAGTGTGGAAGAAGAATCAAATCTCATATCCTTTATTTTTGTATTGCTTCTTTAAAAAAATAAATAAATAAATACTTTAATTTACTAATCATTTCCCCCCAAAATATGATATTTCTTTGCTACCAAAAATGCTCTAGTTGTGTTTTGATTGATTTGATTTTTGATTTATTTCAGTGCAGTTTTACATTTATACATTTATAAGTACATTTATTTAGTTTTGTGGTTTTTGTTTTTTTCTTCCAAGTATAGTGCTGTTTTCTGTCCCATATAAAGTATATTTAGTGCTATTTTATGGCAGATATATTTACTGTGTAGCGTTGTTTTATGGCATATTTGGTAAATTTAGTGTATTATGTTGTTTTAAAGCACATTTAAAGTACATTCAGTGTATGGTGTTGTTTTATAGCATATTTAAAGAATACTTTGTCTTGTTTTATGGCACACTTAAAGTACATGGAGTGTATGATGAGGTTGTTTTGTGGTATCTTTATAGTACCTGTAGTTTCTAGCATTGTTTTATGGCATATGTTAAGTATATTTTGTGTTGTTTTATGGTACATTTGGTGTGCAGTGTTCTTTTGTGGCATATTAATAAAATGGTACAGTATAAAGTAGATTTTGTGTTGTTTTATGACATTTCAAGTCTATTTCACGTACAGTCTTTTATGACATATGGCAGAGCTAGTGTTTTCGATAGCGCATTAGATTGACTGTCATTCTATGGCTTTTATATTTACTGCATAATCTTGCTTTTATTGGCATATTGGCAACAATAGTTTTTGATTAATGTTGTTCTATGGCACTTCTAAAATAGGTTTTGTGTTGTTGGAAGTCCATTTACTGTATTGTCTAGTGTTTTATGGCATGTTTAAAGCAGATGCTGTGTTGTTTTTCTCTGCACAGTCGATTTTGTGTTGTTTCATGGCACATTTAAAGTAGATCTAGTGTTTATTGTTGTTTTATGCTGTGTTTGTAGGCATATTTCTTGTTTGCTGGCAGCAAGTTCTTATGTGGCTGCGTTTGGGTCCATATGAGTCTGTGTGTACACGTGTCATCAAAACGGGACACATGACAGCGTATGTGAACACTGGCTGCTTCTGCTGCTGCCACGTTGCAGCGCGATGTCCTACATTTGGCGGCGGCCATCTTGGCGGTGGCGTGCCGAGCGAGCGGGTCAAACGAGGTCGTGCTGGATGTTTATCTCGGCGGCGGCTTGCAGATTTGTTGTTGTCGTCTCGGACGTTCATGCGCTGTTGATCTAATGAAGCCACAGACTCATTACGTGATTGTGTCGTTTAGTTTGATGTCATAATATCATTTTGAAATGTCCCATTTTAATGAGTTGTGAGCAGATTTAATATTTGATTTGACATTCAAATTCACTCACTAAGATAAAATCACATTGCCATGTTTTATTCTTTGAATGACAATCAATGAAATCATAAAATGTAAGGGAGTGCAATGTGTTTTTCAGAATAAAAAGCTAATGTGAGAATATAAATACACATTTTCTATTCATTACAGATCATAATAGACTACGAACCGTCTAGCTAGTGAGATACTATATGTCAAACTCAGGCCCGGGGGCCAAATTTGGCCCACGATGTAATTATATTTGGCCCGCCAGACCATATCAAATGTGTATTAGAGCTGGCCCGCCAGTATATAGCACATGCGCCACTAATATTACAAATCCCAGAATGCTTTGCTTGTGTGTTGCGCCATCAGTCTAGACCGGCGAGCGCCCCTTCCCTTTCTATTGCAGTCATTAGCAACTATGCTACCAGTCTCCTCGAGCAAATTGACACTTCCCCTTCCCAAAAATGGCCAAACAAAAGATGGAAAACAGTTAACTTCCAAGACAGGTGGGAGGCAAATTATCTGTTCACTAGACCTGTTTGCCGTGTGCGGAGCAACGTGGCTTTTAACAAAGAATATAACATCATTGAATTCATCCATCCATTTTCTGTACCACTTTATCCTCACAAGGGTCGTGCTCGAGCCTATCCCAGCTATCTTTGGGCGAGAGGCGGGGTACACCCTGAACTGGTCGCCAGAATTTTTTTTTTTTTTTTAATGCCCTTTATCAACTCCTAGGTAGGGATTGTTAATAGTTTGAAGTTTGGATTTTTATTGAAGGACATTCTTATTTTTTTGGGTTGTTTTGCTGTTGGCCTTTGAAAAAAGATTTACATCAAAAAGAAGGGTAGTTGGAGATAGATAAATAGAAGATGGAGAGACGGAAGAATTCATGTTATCTATTTAAATAAAAAGAACAAACAAATACCACTGATGTCTTTTATCGCAAATTAGATTTTTCGTGTTTATAATATTAAAGTTTGTTTATTCCCGATTCAGTGTTGAAGCAAAATGTAAGTTTGTTGTCATATGATAAACTTTTAACGCTACATTTCTGCAGAGAAGGGAAACATGCACATTGCAGTGATTTTTCATGAAATACACCCCTCCTATAGATAGATAGATAGATAGATAGATAGATAGATAGATAGATAGATAGATCAACTTTATAGTTGTATGCTTTCTACATTTTTACATTCATGGCAAAGAAGTGTCACAAAAAAGGCACCAAAAAAAGTATTGAGTCAATCCTTTGATGCTCACTGAACTGTGGAGTTTGACGAGATTGATATGAAATTCTGAAATTTTGCTTTATACTTTTGTTTCCTAAACTAATTTGGTCGAATGAGTCTCACCCAAAAAGCCAAAGAAAGTTAATTAAGTCTTGCTTTGTTTGAACTCGGTTTTGTGTGACTTCAGAGGCGTCGTTTTAACGAATGCGGCAAACCCTCGCAGATTCCCAAATCGCCATTCGCAAACTCAACTCATTCACCGATTAGTGCCGATCCTTGCATTTTTCTGCTCTTTCTGTCACGCCCTAAGATGGCCAATGGCTCCTTCGCCGAGCACTGAGCGATGCGGGCGAACTTGAAAATCGTGAATCCGCGACTCACATCTGCACACACAACCAACAAAAAAAAACTGCCATATTGGGAAACTACATATCCTACTAACTACATATACAGTACAACATGACGCAATTGTCAAGGAAAAACTGTCCTGGTCCCTGTAGCTACAATCTACTATAACAGAGAGTGTGGATATTTGAGAGACTCTCTGCAATAATATCCCAGCGTACAGGTTTTCCGAGTTACGAGTCGACACTTGGTCGATTTTTGTTTGTGTTGCTGGGCAAAATTTGGACTAAGAGCAAGCTTGAGCTACGCCGCCACTCGAGTGAAGTGAAAATGAAAACAAGAAGCATGACCGTCGCCGACGCACTTCCAGGTGTCTCCTGATGTCACTCATTAGGCACACGACATTACAGTTGTTGTTATTGTGACTCGGCTTGTCCCAACGTACACTTATTATACTTACACAATGTTTGTTATTACACATTATTACTCTCTTATTATGTTTTTATACAATAGAGTGGTATATTCCTAAAACATAACATTATTTATGTAGGTATTTTGGGGAGCTGAAAAGGATAAATGGCATTTCAATTCATTGAATGGTGAATATTGATTTGATATAGTATATTAGTTATGGAACAAATTAAACTCATAAATCAAGGTACCACTGTACTTCAATGGTTGTTTTTTTTACCCAATAAGTGCCCCCCCCCCAAAACAAAAAAACCTCCATCCTTGGATCACTGAACTGAAGTTTTGCAAGATCCTTGTTGGTGGATGTACATTTTGTTTCGTACTTTATATTTGCATGCCGATTTTTTTCATTACTGTTGTTTTGTCAGATTAATGTCACAGAAAAACCAAGCAAAAATAAAATAAAAAAGTCAGTGTTAGTAAAATCTTGGAATGTCTGAACTCTTTGTTTTGGGTGACTTTGGAGGCATAGTTCCATAGAATAATCGTGGCCCAAACTCGACTTTATATGTATTTTCCCTGAAAAGTTGTCAAGAGTTTGCCCGCCTCCAGTTTTTGACCCACCTTGTTCCTTTTCCGTATTCTCTTCCCGTTCCCGTCGCGGCCAGATGCGTGCGGCCTGTCGGATGCGGCGCACGTGGAGGGCCTGCAGGAGAAGTCGCAGTGCGCGCTCGAGGAGTACGTGCGCAGCCAGTACCCGAACCAACCGAGCCGCTTCGGCCGCCTGCTGCTGCGTCTGCCGTCCCTGCGCTCCGTGTCGTCGGCCGTCATCGAGCAGCTGTTCTTCGTGCGCTTGGTGGGCAAGACGCCCATCGAGACCCTCATCCGCGACATGCTGCTGTCGGGCGGCAGCTTCAACTGGCCTTACATGCCCGTCCAGTAGCGCCCCCGTGTGGTGGGAGGGCGGCAGAGCTGAGGTCAAATCTTCTCCAGGACAAACTTACGCAGCCCCAGACATGATGTGGCGGGGGGAGGAAATAATATGGCCACAATATAGATATAACATGAGCACAAAATGCTTATTTGTGGCAACAAAATACTGTTCTGAACACCTGCTAATTTGCCTTTCACAAATTCACCTAGACGTATTTTGCTGTAGAACGTTTCTTTAGCTATTTACTGAAAAACTCACCTATTCGCAGCGGCCGTGTATTTTGTGCTATTTCTGTCAAGCCCGAGGATGCCACGAAATGGCGCCAAAGCCCTGGCCCCATACCTTCGCCTCTACGTTACAAGTAGTAACAGGTAGAAAATACAGTGAATCAATGCATATTGGCAGTAATCACTGAAAACACGTATTTGCAGTTTTTGGGCTCTTTCTAAAACACGCTAAGATGTCACAAGATGGCAACAAAGCCCTAGCTAATAGTAAAATAGTAATTGGTGTCAAGGAAGTACAATATGTTGAAGTATTACATCCAAACAGTTCTCAGATCTTTGTATGTCTAGAGGAGCTTGGTTTAGCATGGGTTGTTACTGAGAGTCTCTGCCGTTTGTCCATGCACAGTATAAGCGCACTTGCCTTTCATTTGGTTTTCAGAATAAAATCATCTGCAAGCCATTTATTTTGAAGGGTAAAGCTGTAGGATGACTTTGAAATCATATTTAAGTGTTTTGGGGTCATAGTTCGTAATACAGTTACAATTTAAAAAATGTATTTTGGCAAGCTAAAATCTTTTGGGAGGGCATCAGTTCCTGATGGTTTTCCTCAACTCTCAGCACGGCTCCATTTTACTGTAATTTATGGCCACAAAATAGGTATAACGTACACACAAAATACGAATTTGTGGGTTTAATATCATTCGCATCAACATTTTACGTTAGATTATGGGGGTAAGCAAATGGAGCATACCTTCGCCTCTACGTTACTTTCTGCAGTCGAGAAGGTGCGTTTCATTTACTTACCCAAATGTCCAGGAAAGAGATTAATATTATTTATGCATTTTGTGTGCACAATTTACCTACTTCATGGCCACAAATTAACAATTTGTGTGTGTGTGTGTGTGTGTGCGCGTGTGTGTGTGTGTGTGTGTGTGTGTGTGTGTGTGAATTATTTCTTTTCCCCCTCTGTCATGTCTGTGGCTTCGTACAAACCTTTCGTTTTTTGAGATTACTGGTCTTTTTTTTTTTTTGCCGCGTCATAAAATATGTATTGCCCCCTGTGCGTGTATATTTATCATTGTTGTCATTTTTGAGAATGTTTTAAAAAGGCAGCAGGGCTTTTTCGTGATATTTTTTGCTGTGGTTTTGTCAATATTTCTTTTCTTTTTTTTATTATCTTTTATTTTTTAACCTTCCAGACGTGGCACTTTCTTTCCTTTTATGGACTAAAAAAAATAACAAAACATAAAAATTTCACGCAAAAAGCACGCACAATCTTTATGCTCATGTTAACTGTTAGTACGACTGTCAACAAGAATGCATTAAGTATATCAGTAATGTCATTACTTTTTGAAATAGCCAACGAAAAGCAAGCCGCTACACATTTTGTTACATTCATATTTTTTATTTATTTATAATTGTGTTTTTATTTACATTGTTGTTGTTTTCACAAAACATAGAAATGACAAAAAAGTAAGCAATTGGGAGATACTTGCTTTTCATTCTGCAGCGATCTATTATCTTAACAGCAATATCAATATATATATATTTTTTTAAAACCTCAACCAAATTTTGCCATTTTGGCAATCAACAAAACGCTAAATTTGGAACGCAAACATGCAAAAAAAAAAAAAAGATAAATAAAATACATTGAAATTCGTATTGGATGTCGCCAATAACATTTCTGTTATTTTACTTAAAATATTTTTTTTCAATGATCGGTCACATGAACGAAGGAGAAATGACTATTTTATTGATAGTTACGATATGGCAGTATATGAATTTCTTGTATTGTATTATTATTATTATTTCTTGTAAGATGTGTAAAAATGTTTGTCCACAGTCTTTTAATTATTTAAACGAAAAAAAGCAATGGCATTACTGTACGTGTTCGTCTTTTAAGTCTTTTCAATTCAGTTAAGTCAAACATGTACATCGGTTGCACATGATTAAAATATGTCAAACTGTAATACAGTATATTGTTAGATTATTTTCGAGGAATAGAGGGAGAAATAATGTCAGTTTACCAAAATTTTAATCATGTGCAACCGAAAATGAAGTACTTTTTTTTCTTTCAGTGTGTGCGCGTGCGTGTTTGTGCTCTTTTTGGACAAGCACTGATGTACTTACTGTGAAAGCATATTTCTACTGTGTTAAATTATAACTCAAGATTTATACAAGAAAAGAAAAATGATGAGAATAAAGTGTATTTCATTGATTTTGACACGTTCAATTAGTCCTGTGCCCATGTTTGTACGTGCATGCATGCGTGCGCCTGTACTTGTGTTTCTCTGTGTGTCTGCGCGCGTGTGTCATTTAAATATTTCCAATGGATTTTTTATTTTTTTATATATTCAGTTATGTATAATAAACAGAAACATGGTGGAATAATAATATTAAAATTTAATTTTTAATTTCTTTATTTATATATTTTAAATTGTTTACATAAAGTGAGTTTGAATAAGGTTAAATGGAAATGATAATTAATGTAAATTTTACATTTCATTTGAACTTCCCTTAATAATATTAACAGTTAATATATATATATATATATATAAAATATATATATATATATATATATATATATATATATATATACACACATACATACATACACACACACACACTCACGCTTATTTCATGGTTATTGATAAAATAAGAAATCCTGAAAACACTAAAACAATTAAAGTATCACCACGTGCACGTTACTATATGCAAAAACGCAAAACGTAAAGTTTTAAAGTTTTTTTTTAAACAATAATACGTGTTGTTTTTTTTGTTGTTGTTTTTTTTTAATAATAATAATAATGTTGACAACTCAAAATTGTCCGTAGGTATGAATGTGAGTGCGAATGGTTGTTTGTTTGAATGTGCCCTGCAATTGGCTGGCAACCAGTTCAGGGTGTACCCCGCCTCCTGCCGATGATAGCTGGGATAGGCTCCAGCACTCCCGCGACCCTAGTGAGGAGGAGCGGCTCAGAAAATGGATGGATGGATGAATAATAATGTTATGTATGTATAAAGTTGTAATTGTTTTAGCCAATCTTTCTACTGCGTGTGTGCGCGTGTCTCTCTCTCTCTGTGTGTGTGTGTGTGTGTGTGTGTGTGTGTGTGTGTGTGTGTGTGTGTGTGTGTGTGTGTGTGTGTGTGTGGATTAAGCATCTTCTTGGTTCGGGGATTTAATGAGGCTCCCCTGGGGGCTCCTGTCACTCCGCTTTAGCCTGAGGAGCATGATGCTGGGGGTCCACCCGGGGGGGTCCGGGGCCAAAGGGGCCAACACGCACCGCGGGGGGGCGGGGAGCTCCGAGTGCCGCTGCTGTGGAGTCGAGACGTTCAAATCCACTTTCGTAATGAAGCTGCTCTTCGTGGACGCGACAATGTGCTATCAGCCAATCAGATGGCAGAAGAGGTCGTGATCATAGCGAATCAGATCACTTCTTGTTTCTCAACCTCGCCTACGTCTTTTGATTTGATTTGATTTTTTTTTTTTTAAATCCAAAGACTAACTTTGAGGGTTTTTTTTTAACGTTCCAAAAAACAAAAATATCTACATAATGATTTTAAATTCTGTGTGTGTGTGTGTGTGTGTGTGTGTGTGTGTTTGTAATGGTCGATACATTTAAAATCTGAATATGATTACATGAGAGCAATGGAAGTTTCCACATTCTTTTTATTTGTCCAAGTCAATCGACTTATCTCCCTCTTCTTAAATTTGTCTTTATTGAAAAAAATTGACACTTTTGATTATAATAATACATAATAAAATAATAATCCTTTGAATGTGTTCATTTTGAACAGGTACATCGGTTGCTAATCATCCAAATGTGTTAAACTAACATATTGTTTGATTGTTTTCAAGGAAAAGATGGGTGAAATTACGCCAGTTTATCACATTTTAATCATGAGCAAATGAAAATTAAATATTTTATTCGGTGTATGTAACACGAATTTAAGAAATATTAAACAAACAAATAAGTATTTGGCGTAATATGGACCTTAAAGCATGTGTTTCACTTTTAATTCATTTATGAGGGTATTCATTTTGTATTTATTATTTATAAGATAGCTTAAAAAAACTAAACTTTTGTTGGTGTTTAGTAGAAAATAAATGCATAATATTTGTGTTTATTTGAACATACAACTCCTGATTAATTGTTTTGTTGTTGTTTGTTTTGATTTACGATAATTTATGAGAAACTGCTCCTCACCTAGAGAGAGAGTCAGTCAGTCATTTTTAGCCATTGTTACATTTGTTACTTACAATAAATTTGTCAACTTCAATAGCGTAGTTTCAAATGTTTAAATATGTGTTGGTCACATTTCAACTCTCATGGATTCATGTATGTTTGTTCTTTTTTTTGGTGGGGGGGGGTCGTCTGATTGTCTCAAGGCTAAGAGCGTTCAAAGTACAAAAATGCTTTTATTTTGTAACGTTTTCACTTTTTTTATGTAATCCGTTTAACATTAGTAAAAGTTTCCAAACGATGAAAATAACATGTTTTTTTTTTGTTTTTTTTATCAGAAGAAGAAGAACAACAACAAAATCATGGTGGATAAAAGGAATAAAGTGGCGAGGAGAATTGCAGACATTCTTTTTTTTAGACACCAACAATATAAATTTAATACAGTAATAGTAATAGTAAAAGTATTTTGAAATGCACGCTTGTTGAAAAGCGATGGTGAATGTTTTTTTAATCCAAAAAACACCCCAAAAGTTATGATTGTTTTAAATTTGAAATGGTTTTTCTTTCTTTCTTTTTTAAACAGCACCAATGTACATACATTAATGAAAAAATGAAAAACACGCAACTCCAAATTTTGTGTTTTTTTTTTTGTGTGTGTGTGTTTTGTGTTTGGAATTTTTACAAATTCGCTTGATTTGCTTGTTTTTCACTGGACAGCAACGATGTGAAATTTCTGACACGTGCGACCTCTCAGTGGCCGGCGTCATTTTGTTTGTGTGCTGATCTTGATCGTCTGAGCCCCCCGTAACCTCGCGGACTGCCGGAGGAGATCGGAAGTGTGCACGTGGGAATTCCTGGAGGCTGACCGCTCGGAATGAAATTCGGAAGAAAAAGTGTACACAGCAGTGCATGGGGGAGGGGCAGCCCCCCCTTGGCTTTTGTTAGCAGCCAGCCAACCATCCATTTTCTATTCCGTTCATTAAAAAACAAATATTCAATTTTAGCTTCGATTTCGAAAGTTATTTTTATATTGTTTAAATGACACTTCATTTCTTTTTAAAACACTTTGTCTAAATCATTTAGAATGTATTTTAGTGTAATTCAGTCTAAACGTAAATTGTGCATTATAATAAATAATAACAAATAATTATACTGTATAAATAAAATTTGATTTACTTTTTAAATAATCAAAATTTTGAACTTGTTTTTATTTTTCATTATTTAATTTAAAAAAAAATGCTACAACTTTGTGTATTTTAAAATATAATTCAATTTTGTCTTCTTAAAATTAAAACAGCATTATTCGATCATGTTGAATTTATTGTATTTATATTTTAAGTTTATTGTTTTGACAACATGTTGTATTCTGTGAATCTTGCATGGTAATGCAAATGCATTTTTACTTTACTAATTTACTTTTAAAAAAATTACAAGTTTGTATATTGTATTAATTTCTTTAGAATGGGTATGTATTGTATAATCACATTCGATTTTAAAGTCAAGTAATTTATTTAATTTTGCAGTAAATTTGTGTACAATTGCCTATATTGTTGACTAAAAGACTGTTTGTACTAGATATAATTTGATTTTGCAAGGTAGTATTTTGGTTTAAAGGCAGAATAAGGAACAATTGTGTTTAGTTTGCCTTTAGAGCGCCCCCTACAACTCATCTGCGTGGTATACCATGTCTTAAAAATGCTCTATATTATTTATGAACATTAGACATGACGTTTGAATTTGAATGTTAACTTACGGTGAAAGAGAACTTGATGTGTCGGGATGGCCACTTTTGACTAAACAAAAAAAGTCAGCTGAAGCAAAGTGCAAGGTTATATTTTGGAGCATCAAAGACAAAGCATGCATCTCAGAAAAATGAAGGCAAATGAATGAGTGAAGCGTGTGCGTGTGCGCGCGCGCGTGTGGGGCTAATTGGTAGGTTTGCTAGCGTGCAAAGAGATACGTCTCTCTCTATTTGGGCATCTTACGTAAGAGCAACTGTAATCTCTTATATAAGCACCGAGGAGAATGAAATGCACAAGCTAAATTGATGCATTCACTGTTTCTTTTTCGTTTTTTTTTCCTCTTCAAATCCCAACTGTTTCATCTTCATCACATTCAAATGTCTGATTGACATGCAAGCCTGTCCATCAGCAGTGTTGGGAAGATTACTTTGGAAATGTCGTTGGTACAATTACAAGTTACACTGTTGAAAGTGTAAAAGTAGTGTAAGTATTTCTCAATTAATTCTCAATTTGTAATTTTTTACAATTACATTTGATTTAATACATTTTGATTATTTTTAATTTAGAAGGCATCAACAGGACCCCTGGATGTTTCAACAAAAAATAGGAGATCAAAACCACAGATCATTATTTCGGAATTAACCACATATTTGTTCTTTACACAAATAATGAAGTGATGACAAAACACGATGAATGTGTGTGTGTATTATGTGTGTAAAACATGATACCATGTTGACCTAATGACAAATGTGCACAATTTCAACCAGTGTCTCTCTGTGAACCCCTGGTGGTCCGTGGTGTAATTGCAAGGGGTCCATGAAAATAAAACGTATTTTTCAAAAGATCCTGACATTTATAGAAATAGGCTTATTTTACTCAAATATCAGAGCTACTTAAACTACAGAGGGTAATAGGACTTTCCCCCCTCTAATTTCATCTGTTTCACAAGTCTATTTCATTGTGTTTTAAAGAGAGATCTCGCTCCCATTCACATTGTTTACGTTACTGCACGATGCTGTTATTACAATATTTGTCAGGGTTGCTGTTCCAGCACCCCGAGTCCAGCCCTTGCGTGTGTGTGTGTCATGAGTGTTTTGCAGGGTTGACGTGTTGGAGTCTAGCAGCTGCACCTTGTCATCCTAATTTCACCTGACTGCTCTTAAGACACTGTGGGACTCCAACTCGTCGCCAAACTATCAACGGTCTACGTCGAGTTCGTAGCCTAGCCACCTTGCCTATCTTTTTGCTTCCCGAAGACCTCGTGAGTTTCTCTCTACCTCATTCTTGTTCTTTGTCCCCAATGTGCCATCTGCCCTTGCTCCCTGCAAACCAGTGCTCACCTCTTGCGGCCCACTGACAAGCCGGACTCCTACCCTGCCAGACTGGTCCTCGTTGGAACCCTGCAAATCCTGGATTTAGATCTCAGAGTTCCTTTGTTTACTTCCAAGCTGAAATAAACTTTTGTTCACAAACTCAATTCCTTGTCCTCTCTGCATCTGGGTCCAACTAGCAACCTGAATCCTGACAGCATAGTCTGGCCTGTCATGGACCCAGCGGAGACGGATCCCCTTCGCCAAACAGTTACCGGACAGAGGATGCTTTTGGAGCAACTCGACCAAGCCCTAATCCTGCTGATTCAAAAGGTACGTGACTTCTCACAAGCTCTCACGTCACTCCAAAATCAATTTGCCTCAGTCCAACCTTGCGCACAGCCGCCTGCTGCAGCATCCACCGCTCCCACTGCCCCCCTCAGCCACGTAATGCGTGAACCATACATACCTGTGCCAGCCCTTTACGAGGGCAATCTAGGGTCTTGTCGCGCTTTTTCGGTCCAGTGTTCACTTGTGTTTGAACAGCAACCACAGTCGTACTCCAGCGACAACGCTAAAATTGCCTACCTCATCGCCTATCTCCGGGGTACAGGACTCTCGTGGGCCACGGCGGAATGGGAGAAATGGTCAGCTGTCCGCGCATCATACTCTTCTTTTTCAAAGGAGATGAAGATTTTTTAACCAACCGGTGTGCGGGAGGGAGGCCGCTAAAACGGCTGATGTCACTCCGACAGGGCTCTCGCAGTGAGCCTGAATTTGCGATCACTTTTCGGACTCTCGCTGCCGAGAGCAATTTCAATGATGAGGCGCTACAGGAAGTTTTTCGGGGGGCCCTAAACGAGTTGGCCTCCAGGGATGAGCCAAACTCCCTAGATCAGATGATTGATCTTTCTATCGGACTAGATTTTTGTCTTCGTGAGTGGCGGCGGGAACGCAACTCAAAGTCACAGACTCCGCCTAACCCACAGACTACCCCACTTCCTTCTCCGCAGCGCTCCACTCTCAAATCCTCCTTTGAGCCGTAGACTTCGCCAACAGCCCCGCTTCCCGAGATCAGTGAACCCATGCATCTTGGCCAAACAAAACTCTCAGATTTGGAGAAAACACGCAGGAGAACCTCTAATCTGTGCTTATATTGCAAAGAGGCGAGCCACTACATCGCCAGCTGCCCCACACGTCCATCAAACTGGCAGACTCGCCAATAAAGGAGGAGTTGGTGAGTCAGAATGCAAGTTCCTCCTCTTCTGTCCGTTTTCAGATCTCTGCTACCATCTGCTGGAATGATCTGTCTCTGCCCGTTTTAGCCATAGTAGACTCTGGAGCTGATGAGAATCTTATTGACCACCGCCTAGTTAAACAGATGGGAATTCATCTACAGGCTCTGACCACTCCCAAGAATGCCACTGCCCTTGACGGGCGTCTGAACACCTGTATCAAGCAAGAGACTGCTCACGTTTCCCTCAAGCGATCAGGTAACCATCTTGAGATTTTAAGTGATCATGTTTTCCCTTGTCTTCAAGTTCCAGTTCAAGTTTGTGCTTGGCTTGCCTTGGCTGAGGCTCCATAACCCCAGCATCGACTGGACCGTGCCCAAGATCACCTCCATGGAGCAATTCCTGTCATGAGAACTGCTTGCGATCTGCTGTTGTGGCCAAAGTCTGAGTAAATCCCCTGACCTATCATGTGTCCCCTCAATTTACCATGACCTAGCTCCAGTATTCAACAAACACCATGCTACCTCTCTACCCCCACACAGGCCTTACGATTGCGCTATTGAACTACAGCCCCGTGCACCGCTACCTAGCAGCCATCTTTTTTACATCTCTCGTCCAGAGCGTGAGGCCATGGAGACCTACATCAGCGAGTCATTGGCCGCAGGTATTATCGCACCCTCCTTTTCACCGGTGTGGACTATCGTGGCCTTAATAACATCACCATTAAGAATAAGTACCATTTGCCCCTGATTAACTCCCCCTTTTCCCCCATTCACGGGGCAACAGTTTTCACCAAGCTGGATCTGAGCCAAACCTACCACATTGTCCGCATTTCGGAGGGAGACGAGTGGAAGACAGAATTCAACACCTATAGAGGGCAATACGAATACATCGTAATGCCTTTCATTCTGACCAATGCCCCTGCTGTCTTCCAGGCACTAGTCAATGACGTCCTGCGTGACATGATCAGAAAATGTGTTTTTGTGTACCTGGATGACATCCTGGTTTTCTCCTGTTCCGATGCAGATCACGGACGACATGTTCGCCAAGTACTTCAGAGGCTCCTTGAGAACAAGCTCTTTGTTAAAGCAGAAAAGTGTGAGTTCCATGTTCCAAAGACCACCTTTTTGGGTTATGTCATTGCTGAGGGGCAGCTTCAAATGGACCCAGCCAAAGTAGCCGCAGTCACTGAGTGGCCGACGCCATCCACAAGAAAGTAGCTGCAGCTTCACCAACTTCTACCGGCGGTTAATTTGGAACTACAGTGGGGTGGCAGCACCCCTCACTGCGCTCGCATCAACACTAACATCCTTCCAATGGTCTGAGAAGGCCGACATGGCCTTCTGTGAGCTAAAGAAACTTTTTTTCCTCAGCTCCTATCCTCGTTCATCCGGATCCACAGAGTTCATAGTTGAGGTCGATGCATCAGAGGCGGGGTTTTGGTGTGGTGCTGTCTCAGCGATCCCAGACTGATGGTAAGGTCCAGCCTTGTGCCTTCTTTTCTCGCAAGTTGTCTCAGGCGGAGAAAAATTATGGGATCAGAGACCGGGAGCTTTTGGGGGTGAAGATGGCGTTGGAGGAATGGTGGCATTTCCTGGAAGGCGCCAAACACCCATTCATCGTGTGGACCAACCACAAGAATTTGGAATACATCCGCTTTGCTAAGAGGCTGAGCTCCCGTCAAGCCAGGTGGGCATTGTTTTTTGACCGGTTCGACTTTACCTTGTCCTACCGCCCAGGGCCCCAGAACACCAAGGCGGATGCCCTGTCCCGTCAGTTCACCTCAGAGAGTATCAAGAATGATCCAGATCCCATCTTGTCTCCCTGTTGCTTTCAATCACATTATGAATAGAAACGCTGGCAAAGGAGGCCCAGGAAGAACAAGCTGATCCTGGAGGGGGTCCACGGAACTCCCTCTTCGTCCCTGATTTGGTCCTCCCCCAGTTGCTACAGTGGGCCCATTCATTGCGACTCACCTGTCACCCTGGAATCCGCAGAACATTGGCCTTCCTCCGTCAACGCTTCTGGTGGCCCACCATGGAAGATGACACCCGCTCCTTTGTCTCTGCATGCACAGTATGTGCTCAAAATAAGACATCCTTTAAACAAAGCTCTGGTTTACTTCATCCGCTTCCCATTGCCAGATGCCCTTGGTCGCATGTCACCCTGGGCTTCCCCCGTCAAATGGAAACACAGTCATTCTCACTGTGGTGGACAGGTTCTCCATAGCAGCACACTTCCTGGCGGTTCCATCTGCCAAGGAGACTGCCGATGGTTGACCTGTTGATCCAGCACGTTTTCCGCCTGCATGGCATCCCATCTGGTATAGTCTCTGACAGGGGCCCCCACCTCGCAGGTTTGGAGAGCGTTTTGCACAGCGCTTGGTATAGGTGTTAGTCTATCCTCTGGCTATCATCCTCAGACTAACGGGCAATGTGAGCACACCAATCAACAGCTGGAGACGGCGCTTCGTTGCATATCCCAGTCTCGTCCCGCTTCGTGGAGCACCCACCTTTCCTGGGTTGAGTAAGCCCATAATTCGCTGCCCAGCACCTCCTTGGCCATGCCCCCTTTTCAATGCTCTTTTGGCTACCAACCTTCACTGTTCCCATCGCAGGAGCATGAGCTTGCAGTCCCTTTAGTGCAGGCCCACACACGCTGGTGCTCCAAGGTCTGGAAGCAGGCCCGCGCCGCCCTTCTCCGGTCCTCTGGCATGTCTCAGGCCAACCGTCGCCTGCTTACACGGTTGGTCAAAAACTGTGGCTCAGTACAAAGCATCTATCACTCAAGTTTGAATCCAAAAAACTGTCCCCCCCCATTTCATTGGCCCCTATGTGATTGTGGCTGTGGTAAATCCATGTGCAGTATGCCTTAAGCTCCCTGACTCTCTCTGCATTGACCCCACCTGCCATGTTTCTTCCAGTCCTCTGTGCCGCCCCCTCCTCCTCCCCTGGGGGTTGGTGGTCATCCCGCTTGGGCCATGAACAGGCTCTTGAAGAAGAAGAAGAAGTGGGTCGTGGGGGTCGCGGCCTCAGGGAACCTGGTTGACTGGGAGGGCTATGGTGCGGAGAAGCGGAGTTGGGTCCCTGCGCGGTTAATCATGTCGTTGATCCGCGACTTCCATCGTGCCCACCCCGGTTGCTTGGCTCGTGCGCTGGGTGGCACCCATGGGAGGGGCGGGTACTCTCAGGGCTGCTGTTTCAGCACCTTGAGTCCAGCCCGTGTGTGTGTGTGTGGGTGTGTCATGAGTGGTTTGCAGGGTTGATGTGTTGGAATCAAGCAGCTGCACCTTATCATCCTAATTACCCCTGACTGCTCTTAAGACGCTGTGGGACTCCAACTCGCCGCCAGACTATCAATGCTCTATGTCGAGTTCGTAGCCGAGCCACCTTGCCTATCTTTTTGCTTTTTGAAGACCTAGTGAGTTACCTCTACCTAATTATTGTTCTTTTACCCCAGTCTGCCATCTGCCCTTGCTCCCTGCAAACCAGTGCTCACCTCTTGCGGCCCACCGACAACCCGGACTCATACCCTGCCAGACCGGTCCTCGTTGGAACCCTGCCAATCCTGGATTTAGTTCTTAGAGTTCCTTTGTTTGCTTCCAAGCTGTAATAAACGTTTGTTCACAAACTCACCTCCCTGTCTTCTCTGCATCTGGGTCCAACTTGCAACCTGAATTCTGACAATCTTAACATGATCTGCATTCTTTTGCAATGATGAGCCCTCTTGCATTTCAGTGGGTATACACCATTTATTGTGAAACATCTGCAGGAAGGTGTCGTGGCAAAACTCTTTAATTCGCATGGTTCAGGTTTAAAAATTACATAAATTACGTTTTGTTTCACATTTTTTAAATCTACTGCATAGCAATTCTGTTTTGTTACTTATTTCTGAAAGCTACTGCATATAAACCTGTTTGTTACATATTTCTCAAAACCCCCCAAAAATGCTGTTGTGTTGCCAAGAAGCTCCTGCATAAATACTGTATTCTGTTTGGTTCTGGAAGCTTAATTAAAGACCATAATGCAATTTGAAGTGCAGTTTCTGCAGTTTCTATCAAATTGCATCCACATTGGGGGGAGAGGATCCTCAAGGTCGATTTAAAAATATGCAAGGGGTCCTGGATCCCAAAAAGGTTGAGAATCACATTTACCCTTTCGACAATATTGTACAAATTAGAGGGGGTCAGGAACCTGCGGGCACCAGGGAGCCCCTAAGGACCACATAAGTAGTCCGGGGACCCATTCTAAAGATTGCTCACCAGTGTCGGGAGAGAGTTATAAAATCCACTTTATGTCCAAATTTGACTGGTGATCTTTTACGCTGGAAGTGTTGACATCTCCCGAAATCGGACTGGAAATCACCCAACCGGAAACTAGAAATGGCATAACCAAAAATCCGGCCGGAAGTCATAATGGAAACGGTATCATCAGAAGCCGGAACTACCCAACAGGAAGTGTTGATCCAACCCCACCGCCACACACCTGTTCTAGACATGTTACAGTAAGTTCAGACATGTTACCCAGAAATCGGACCGGAAATCCGGACGGATGCCCCACCGGAAATCCCCGGGAAATGATTTACGACCTTATGGAATAGACAGGTCCCCAAGGCACCCCCTCAGCAGTTCCACACATCCACTCACCTATCCAAACATGTGTTGATAGAGGGATAACACACTTGTCACTAGATTTACGACTTTTGGGAGTGAACAAGTCCCCAAGGGGGTCCCCTCTGGAAATCCCATAGGCCCCTCCCACCTGCAGGAGGCCTCTTTCCACCAAGTTGGCCCCCAAGCGAGCCTCCCTCACTTCCAGTCAAAGCCTCACACCTCACCCCCCACACATTCTCAGCCTTCCCCCAAGGACCCTGTGGATAGAATGATCACACAGCTCCAAATTGTTCAATTTTGTCAGGAAAAAAATTTATGTTACGAAAAATCCCTTCTTCCCACGACACCGATAGGTGGTCTCCTTATGTCACCAAACAGTCAAACATATATGTTGTTATAGTCAACCATAAATTGTCATATCAACTCCCCCAAAGGCATGTCTGGGCATGTTCAGTCTTGACCCGTCACAGTGATGTCATCAGCTATCCATATAGCAGCATGCAGAGCACACACCTGCACCTCTACAGTTCTTCCGCTAGGAGCTTGTTAGTCACATTTCCAATTAGCATACATAAGGTTGTAGGTGACTTCTTCCCAAGCCATTTTGGACATAGAAAACTGAGTGTTAAAATCAAATTTATGGGAAGTCATTCTTTAGAAACAACAATACTTTTCAGCCTTGTACGCTGTGTTCTTATAAACCTCACAGTTCTGAGGGCGGGGTTCCCCGCCTGTGTGGAGTTTGCATGTTCTCCCTGTGCCTGCGTGGGTTTTCTCCAGGCACTCCGGTTTCCTCCCACATCCCAAAAACATGCATGAATTGGAGACTCTAAATCCTAAGCACAGGAGAAGCAGCATGCAGGACAAGGGTCATGAACCCGGCTGTACAACTCAAGTGTGGTGGGATTGACTATGTAAATTATAAAGGTCTATAGGGCGACAGTGTGAGTGAGGGGATACACAAGCAATTTGCATATTCATGAGTTATTTGTCGCAATAAGTGAGTGCCCCCACACCCAGTGAAAGAGTCCCCGGGGTTTGTGCCTGCGGAAACATGCAAGTGAATTGACACCGTTTTACATGCACCAAAACTGACAGAAGTGTCCTGTAATTGCTGTGCCCGCACCGCGGAGGCTGAGGACCACACCCAGTTGCATGCTTATTCTTGACCTAATGCACTGATGTCACAACATCTAAACATGTATTTTCATGTTCATTAACAAATTAGGGCTCGGGCTAAGATTCTCTGAATTACTGTTATATGATACAATAATAATAGAAAATACTTGGAATACTTGAGTATTTTAAAAGTAAGTACTTTTGTACTCTACTATGCTTACCTGTAGCACGTGCACGTGGTGTCAAGTCACAATGTTGACAAGGTCTAGCCACACACTTGACTCAGGCTAAGGCAAATCTCTGAGGTCAAATCATATGACTTCCTTTAAGTAGAATGTAAAATGGACATACGTATCCTTCTTGTCAGACTATTGTAGAGAGTTGTTAGCAGAGGTCGATCAAATGATGAGGGAGTGCATCGTCGGACCTGACCGAATGAGTTGGCAATGCATACATGTCCAAAAGACTTACAGCTTTATGTCTACCTGTAGACTTGAACTGAAGGATTTTCAGAAGACAGGGACCAAATGATTCAGGCTTTCGCTGTTGGTGCAGTGCTGAGAAGTGGGAGATAAAAGCAGGAGATTGGCAGCTGTCACATGGGGCTCACACAAAAGTGCGTGTGTGTCTGTGTGTGTGTGTGTGTGTGTGTGCATGTGCGTGTGTGTGAAGGGGGGACTGGGATCCTCAGGCTGAATGTTAGCAAGGGGGCGTCTCGCTGAGAGGTGAAGGGGGGCTGGAACACTTTTGCGATGCTGACCCGCCGTTCCGCGTCTGTTCCGCCCGCTTTGCGAGGGGACGTGTTTATTAGCTACGGGTGGGTGGGGGTCTGTGTCACATTGAAATCACGGTGCCACTGACAACTTCATCTGACATCAAGACAGCAACACAATAGCACCATCAAGACCACATGAACCTGTTACATTACAGTAGCAACATCTTGTCATAGACACGGTGGGAATTAAGTAGCTACATACTCTAAAACATGAAAAAAAAAAAGAAAACTGCTAAAGCAATGCACTTTACAAAGCTGGCGATGAACAAAATGTTATCAGTGAGGCCTGTGACATTGCTCCTCTCAGTTCTCTAAAATACTGGAAAAACTTTATTACATGACTGGACACATTCATTGAAAAGCATCAGTTATTGTCAGACATTCAATATGGTTTTAGAGAAAATAGATAAACATCAATGGCATTAATTAAATATAACAGAGTAAATTACAGGCTAAATAAACTACATTGACAAAAAGATGTATGTCGTAGTTTTTATAGACCTCAAAAAAAGCATTTGATACCTTAAACCATGGCATATTACTTAAAAAGTTGGAGAGATATGGTATTAGAAGGGTGGTGTTGGACTGGGTAAAAAGCTATTTGAGAGAGACAACAGTTTTTGCAACTCGGGGACTGCACACCAGCATGTGTACAACTGTTGGGGTTGCACAGGGGTCAGTTTCAGGTCCTAAATTGTTCATTTTGTACATAAATGATACACAGTATGTATGGTATCAAAAACATTGAAGTTTGTTTCATTTGCAGATGATACGAATGTTCTTTGTGCCGGGGGAAATCTGCAGCTTTCGGAGGATATGTCAGAAATGGCTAAATTAAAACAGTTGTTTAGCTTGAGCCGACACGGTGGACGACTGGTTAACACATCTGCCTCACAGTTCTTGGGACCGGGGTTAAAATCCCGGCCCCACTTGTGTGGAGTTTGCATGTTCTTCCCGTGCCTGGGTGGGTTTTCTCCAGGCACTCCGGTTTCCTCCCACATCCTAAAAACATGCATGGTAGGTTAATTGGAAAATCTAAATTGCCTGTAGGTATGAATGCGAGCGCGTATGATTGTTTGTTTCTATGTGCCCTGCGATTGGCTGGCGACCGGTTCAGGGTGTACCCCGCCTACCGCCCGAAAATAGCTGGGATATGCTCCAGCAGCCCGCGACCCGCATGAGGAGAAGCGGTTAAGAAAATGGATGGATGTTTAGCTTGAATATATTATCACTAAATTTAAATATAACTACATTCATGCTGTTTAGAAACCGTAACATAAAGCATGATGGACAACGTCAGTTTTGAACGAGAACACGAAAACAAAAATTTCAGTGTGATTTTAGACGGCAAAATCTGCTGGAATCTGCATATAAATTAGGTCCAATCAAAACTGGCAAAGAGCATTTCTGTTGGAGAGAAAGCCAAACAAATGCTTAACTATTTATAGTAATAAGTTACAAATTATGGCACATTTTGTTTTTCTCACTTGTAGTACCATACAGTATTTAAATTATTGTGTGGAAGTGTGCAACACTCACAAAGCAACTTGCGACCGTTGTACATCCTGTAAAAGCGAACAATCAGGATGGTGCTCACGGTGGGATTTAGGGAACAGACTGTTTTTAAGGTCACATGCACTGGAAGTTATAGACCTGGTCAAATTCAAAACTCCAATAATCATGTGTAAAGCAAGAAATAAGTCACTTTTGGGCAACATTCAAAAAAATATTTGTGACAGGAGCTGGGTAAATATGAATTCAGAGACAAATAGAAGTTTAAAAGTTCTCCCCGTCCCTGCGTGGGTTTTCTCCGGGCACTCCGGTTTCCTACCACATCCCAAAACCATGCGCGGTAGGTTAATTGACAACTCTAAATTGCCCGTAGGTGTGAATGTGAGTGCGAATGGTTGTTTGTTTCTATGTGCCCTGCAATTGGCTGGCAACCAGTTCAGGGTGTACCCCGCCTCCTGCCCGATGATAGCTGGGTCCGCTTTTCCTGTGTAAGCAGCATATCGGCAAGAAATGCTTAAAAAAATATATAATTAAAAAAAAAAAAAAAAGCGGGCCGCTCATCACACAACAACATTTATAGATGTTGGAACTCGGTGCACACATAAGGTGCGCCGCATTACAAGGCGGCCTGTCCATTTTGGAGAAAATTTAAGACTTTTAAGTGCGCCTTATGGCCGTGAAAATAATGTCCAAAAAACACACGAGGAATTTGTCTCCGGGAGTTGCAGCCACTCTAGTACGACAACAGACAGTCAATTGGCAGAGAATACTTATGAGTATATAAAGACATTGAGAAAAACACTGAGCAAAAAAACATTGCTAGTAATCTGATAATGCCGGTACATTTATTTATTTATTTATTTTTGACAATTGTGGAAAAAGATGCACAGTCCTCTAGCAATTAGAACGGTTTGAATGACTAATATAGCAATAGTCCGGTGCAATGACAACTGTGCAAAGGACTTCAAGGAATGTATGCAATTTAAAGTGACTAATAGTGCGATAATCTGGGACAATGTCGATTGTGTAAATGTTGCAGATGCTCCTCAGTCAGTGTGCAAGTGGTGCAGATGCTACTCTGGCATGAGTGGCCAGTATTGGTCAACAACAGATATGCAAATAGTGAAGCGTGGCGAGACTACTACAGTGAGTGCACGAGTAATATATAATTGGCCCCACAGAAATGTGACAAATGTGTTCAGCTCCAGGTTGTGTTGGCCGCACCACAGCTCCAGCCGCTCCACTTCCTGTTGATACGCCAACTCGTCACAGTCTTTGATGAGGCGGATGACAGGGATGTCATCTGCAAACTTCAGGAGTTTGACAGCCAGGTGTGTTGAGGTGCAGTCATTCGTGTAGAGAGACAAGAGCAGCGGAGAGAGGACACAACCTTGGGGCGCCCCAGTGCTGATGCTGCGTGTGGATGAGGTGGGCTCCCCCAGCCTCACTTGCTGTGTCCTGCCCATCAGGAAGCCGTAAATCCACTGGCAGATGGCAGGTGAGACGCTGAGCTGGAGAAGCTTGGAGGAAAGGAGTTCAGGGATGATGGTGTTGAACGCTGAGCTGAAGTCCACGAACAGGATCCTCGCGTAGGTCCATGCGCTGTCGAGGTGTTCTAGGATGTAGTGTGTCATCCGAAGACCTGTTTGCTCGGTAGGCAAACCAGAGTTCTATTGAAGATCTGTGTGAAGACTGGAGCGAGCTGGTTCACACAGACTTTGAGGCAGGTTGGGGACACAAGGTCTGGGCCTGCCACTTTGTTAATCTTTTGTTGTTTGAAGATGCGTCTCACATCCTGTTCGTGGATGGTCAACGCAGAAGTCAGAGGTGTGATTGTGGTCAGTGATGTGGCTGGGTGGGTGTGGGGTGTGAAAATGTCCTTTTCAAATCTGCAGTAGAAGGTATTCAAGTCATTGGCTCGTGTGCTATTCTTCTCAGCTTGGGGTGATTGTCGCTTGTAATTGGTTAGTGATTGTAATGCATGCCAGACTGATTTAGAGTCGTTAGCGCTAAACTGTTTTTCCAACTTTGCTGAGTCTGTCGATCTCAGAGCCCTGGGTTTATATTCCATTCGCATTTCTTTCATGTATTCAGGACCAAAACCATTTAGTGATTTATAGACCAGTAGCAGAACTTTAAATTATATTCTAAAGCTGACTGGAAGCCAGTGTAAAGACTTTAGGACCTGACCTCTGACCTCTTTGTTCTGGTCAGAAACCAAGCTGCAGCATTCTGAATGATCTGCAGCTGTTTGGAACCTATCCCAGCTATCATCGGGCAGGCGGGGTACACCCTGAACTGGTTGCCAGTCAATCGCAGGACACATATAAACAAACAACCATTTGCATGCACATTCAAACCTACAGGCAATTTAGAGTTGTCATTTAACCTACCATGCATGTTTTTGGGATATGGGAGGAAACCGGAGTGCCCGGAGAAAACCCACACAGGCGGGGCCGTGGATTGAACCCCGGACCTCAGAACTGTGAGGCAGACGCTCTAACCAGTCGTCCACCGTGCCGCCCAATTTAATTAAATACGTCTTTATTTGTATAAATAAAGTATACATTTCATACTTAAAAATACAAAACGATGTGGTTCACAAGAAATAAGACAAATTACAGCACTAGAACAATGTACAACCCCAATTCCAATGAATTTGGGACGTTGTGTTAAACATAAATAAAAACAGAATACAATGATTTGCAAATCATGTCCAACCTATATTTAATTGAATACACTACAAAGACAAGATATTTAATGTTCAAACTGATAAACTCCTGTTTTTAGCAAATAATCATCAACTTCAGCAAATAATCATTCAACATCATTAACACTTTCCAAAAAAGCTGGGACAGGTGGCAAAAAAGACTGAGAAAGTTGAGGAATGCTCATCAAAGACCTGTTTGGAACATCCCACAGGTGAACAGGCTAATTGGGAACAGGTGGGTGCCATGATTGGGTGTAAAAGGAGCTTCCCTAAATTGCTCAGTCATTCACAAGCAATGATGAGGTGAGGTTCACCTCTTTGTGAACAAGTGCGTGAGAAAATAGTCGAACAGTTTAAGGACAATGTTCCTCAACATACAATTGCAAGGAATTTCAGGATTTCATCATCTCCGGTCCATCATCAAAAGGTTCAGAAAATCTGGAGAAATCACCGCATGTAAGCGGCAAGGCCGAAAACCAACATTGAATGCCCGTGACCTTCGATCCCTCAGGCGGGTACTAGACTGGCCTGCCTGCATTCCAGACCTGTCTCCCATTGAAAATGTGTGGCGCATTGTGAAGCGTAAAATACGACAAAGGAGACCTCAGACTGTTGAACAGCTGAAGCTGTACATCAAGCAAGAATGGGAAAGAATTCCACCTACAAAGCTTCAACAATTAGTGTCCTCAGTTCCCAAACATTTATTGAATGTTGTTAAAAGAAAAGGTGATGTAACACAGTGGTAAACATGACCCTGTCCCAGCTGTTTTGGAACGTGTTGCAGCCATAAAATTTGAAGTTAATGATTATTTGCTAAAAACAATCAAGTTTATCAGTTTGAACATTAAATATGTTGTCTTTGTAGTGTATTCAATTAAATATAGTTTGAACATGATTTGCAAATCATTGTATTCTGTTTTTATTATGTTTAACACAACGTCCCAACTTCATTGGAATTGGGGTTGTAAAAAGACACACTCCTCCCACTCCCAAGCAAAGACAAACAGCCCCCCCCCCTCACACACACACACACTATGCTTATATATCTGTACTTACCGTGAGTATAACGTCATGGCTCGGCACTGAGGAAGCAGGTGCAGAAAGGCCAGCCAAGACCCGTATGTCATTGGCCGGAAGACTAGTTGGCTACTTGATGGCGACTCGAGTCTCCTGGAGATTTGCCGGTTCACCAGGGAGTTGCAGTGAAATCTAACATTTGATTTCATAGGAGCCCTTTTGGAGACTCCTCTATATGCTTTCTAGAGAGAAAAACTTGCATTCTCCCCTTCGAGATGAAGAAAGTGATCAATTACAGTAATTAACCGATTGATTGACATACTTCTACAATTCTTCCATTTTATTTTTTTCCTTGCCAGAATTTCTCTGTTTGAGATTCTTACAGGGAATGTTGTCTTGGTCTAGAATTCCGAGTGCTGTTCTAAAGCAACAGCGTCACGGGGGCTGCATAAAAGAGGTGTCGGGGGTGTTGTGCTGTCTAGCAGCCGTCAACAGTGACCTCGGGGTCCGTCTTCCCTCGGGATAAGCCGAGCGAGTGACGTCTCATCCCGAGAGATGACGAGAGGGACGTCTTTGTCTCACTCATCTTCTTCTGGGAATTGGCTGGGCCTTCGCGTCGGAAAGGAGAAGAAAGGCTCTTTTTCTCGGTGTGCCATCACGACGCTGACCTCCGGGACCAAAGAAAAGCGGCGGCCTGCACGGCTCGTTACGACGTGAAAAGGAGCCCGGCGTCTCAAGATGGCTGCTCGAATGACAGGAGGGAAGAAAGCCAATCAGAGAGGAGATCAAAGGCCTTTCACACCGCTCCAGAAAAGAGGATCAGGAACACAGGAAGAGGAACGGTGGGCCCCACTCAGACGTCCTCTGTGGCAATTAGACAACCATGAATGGGAGACGGGTCAAGGCCTGCCCAAAGGATGGGCTTCTTCTTCCTTTATGCCGAACGCCTTTCACATGACACGCACACGCGCGCGCACACACACACACACACACACACGCACGCATACATGAACAAACACTAAAATACACCCAAAAAACGTGTACACAAACACACACGACATACACTTATGCACATGTATAAGAACACACTAACCTATACGCACATAGGGTAGAGTAGCCGAAAATTGTACGCAACTAAGAGTATCGCTAAGAAAAATATAACTCAAGTAAAAGTAAAAAGTAGTCCTCAAAATAATAACTACTTCTGATTTATTATTATTTTTCTTAATCGGTGCATGAATTTCAAATAGATGAAATATAAAAAAAGGAATGTGCAACTTCAGCTATTGCCCAACAATATCACTCTAAAACAATGATACATTTATTTTACTGAACAACATACGTCAGTGGCAGGCAGTGAGTTTCGGAACTGGGCTTTCAGTGACCTACTCCACCTCTTAATAACACCATCACGTTGCAAAATAATGTACAAAAACTCTTTATAACTATGCATGCGTATTTGGGGTTGAATACCATTACATGTTTTACTAAAGCAAAAAACACAGGTACCTTTATTTTTACCTTCAAACAACTCCAAACCTGTATTGAGGTTGTAGTGTATACACTACAATATATCAGCTCACAATCAATATTTATCTCATAGCATCACAAAAACATAAATAAAATACATCATACTCACTGGAGATGCTGATGCAGATCTAGAAGTGTAGACTTCTCCCCGCTCCTTTATGAACATGGAAAACTGGTGTTAAGTGTTTCATTGTCTATTGCTGCTTGTTTGTTGTTGTTTTGAATTGTTATTGTTTTCATGTTCAAAATAAACGTTCAAACAGACCTCCTTCCTTTTCTCCTGCCTGTCTGTAGAAGCTAGCCGTCGTGCTCATACATGCTGCTCTGAAAGTGCGCAAAAATCTTTTTTCTGGGTTGAAACAAGCCAGACAGCAAATATGTTGGATGTCCTACCCTCACAAAGCCGAGGTTTTCTTGAAAAAAGTGCCTGGAAAATGAATTTGTAGTCATGTCCAACACCGTCCTCCACAATCAATCTCATGCACGTATTCAGCTCAACATTCAGTTGTCATCTTTAAGTGAATGCATGCTTCCGTCAACGTTAATGTGCATGCTGACAAAGTCTCTGGTGCGTTCTTATGCACTTTGTACATGTTGCAAACAATGTTCCCTCTAATTTTTCATGTGTCTGGACAGACACACAAGTTCCTTGAGCGCACTGAGGACCACTGTGAGCAACATCAGATGTGCCCGCTGTGGCCACACACCAGTATGACACCTGTTCAAAACCTTGGATCATAGCAAGTTGCATGGCTTATTTAAAGAACAAAATTACAGCAGCAATTCCATCCATCCATTTTTTTTTGGATACTGGTGTTTATATCTTACTCTTTGCAGTTGTCGAGTTGGTGCTGGCATATGACAATGCATACGACAGCAGCGCTTCACAAGTCTTTCTTTTCGCTATCCTGGCCTCACAGAATGTCCTATCCTGCTATCCGGAACTTTAGTCGAGGGTGGCAGCCACCCCTGGCTCCGCCCCTGTATAGTACGCCACAGAACTGCAACATTTGTGCAGAAAAATGCGATAGTTTTTTTTGTGCCAGTATGCAACTTTTTGCACTCCACTATTAGGAAAATACTGGGGGGAAAAAGCACTTCTTTTTCAGTTGCAGATGACTAAAATGTGGTAAAGTGACGTAATTTTCCCCACTTTTCCTCAATACAATTTTAATCAAGTGCAACTAATTTGGATTTTTAAATTAAGTAAATTCAATGGACTTGTTTTTCCTCAGTGGTTTCCCACAGAAATGCAATATTTTCCATTGGAAGGCTCTAATTTGTGAACAAAAAGTTGTATTAGCCCATGGAAGTATTCAATTTTGCCATGCAGATGGATAAAAATAGTTTTGTAAATACCAAGAGTTTGTAGCTCTTCCAACAATGTTGGTTTTAGCCTCATAAATTGTATATTTGGCCATGAAATACAATATTTGTGCACAAAATGTATTTTCACATAATGATATACAGTATATTGTCACAATAATCTTGTCATTAAAGCACTCTATTTGGTCACAAATATTGTATTTTGGCACAAAAATCTATGGAATGTGATATAAAGTGGTCTTTCCCCACAGAAATCTGAAATTTTACCATTAAAACAATTTATTTGAACAAATAACGATATATTAGACCTCCAAATTTTTGGCCGTCACAAACATTTCCACAGGCATACATGGAGTGATTATACAATTGTTGTTTTTTTTTTCAAATATATTGTACACAAAAAAGCAGTAGTGTTACAACACACACACACACACACAAAGACGTCAGGGAGACACTCAAAGGTCAGCTGGAGTTCACGGTATGTGTCCATCACATCTGTTGAACGCCTCCGGCTCTCCTGAATCGGAACCTTTGATGTCTCAGTAATGGTCGCCGTGACGTCCCTACAGTGTGACGCCCCCTGGAGGGATGCCGGGACCCCAGGACACCCAATCCCGCTCATTAGTGCCAGCACATGTGTGTGGTGCATGTGCGGTAATGGCATCTTACACGAGTCGCCTTGATTGCGTGTGTGATGTCACACAATGCCACAAATGGTATAGTTGTACACAAGAACGGAATGTTTGCCTAATGCAACCTAAGACACCGATTCCAACATTAACCTTGTAACATTACGACTTTAGTCTCATATAATTGCGATAGTTTTTCCTCATACCACAACTTTTCTCATAAGAAAAAAAGTCTCATAACATAATTTTCGTAAAATGACATTTTCCTCCTCACACTACAACGTTGCTCATGTAAAAAGTTTATTGCCAGAAAATTAACACTTCTCATATTACAAATTTATTCTTGTAAAATTTACAACTATTTTCGTAACTTAACAACTTTGTTCATAACGTTACGAATTCTCAAAATATACTTTTTTCTTGTAATATCAATCAATCAATATCTTGTAAAATGTTTATTTTCTCACAATAGTTGGATGTTGTAAAATTATGACGAGTATTTCCTTTTATTTTGTTAGAACTTTACTCTCACAAAATTACAATCTTTTTTGTCATAATTTTTCTTTCCTCGGAATAGTTCGTCATTCTTTCTCATGAAATTATGACTTAATTATTGTAAAAGTCCAATGTTTTCCATGTAATATTCTGAATTTATTCTCAGAAATGGTGATGTTTGCCTTGTAATAGTATGACTTCATTCTTGTAAAATTTTGATGTTTTCCTCGTATTATTATGACTAATCTAAAAATATTTTTTTCATTATTAAGACTATATTCTCGGAAAGTAAAATGTTCCTTGTAATCTCATGACTTAATTTAAAAAAAATGTAATTTAATTTTTCTCATATTACTTCATTCTCATAAGATTACAACTTTTTTCCATAATAGTACGACTTAACTCATAAAATTCAGATGTTTTCCTTGTAATAATACTCTTCTTCTTCTTTTCCTTTCGGCTTGTCCCATTAGGGGTCGCCACGGGGTGTCATCCTTTTCCATGTAAGCCTATCTCCTGCATCCTCCTCTCGAACACCAACTGCCCTCACGTCTTCCCTCGCTTCATCCATCAACCACCTCCTTGGTCTTCCTCTAGCTCTCTTGCCTGGCAGCTCCATCCTCATCATCCTTCTACCAATATACTCACTATTTCTCCTCTGGATGTGTCCAAACCATGGAAGTCTGCTCTCTCTAACTTTGTCTCCAAAACATGTAACCTTGGCCGTCACTCTGATGAGCATATTTCTAATTTTATCCAACCTGGTCACTCCGAGAGCGAACCTCAACATCTTCATTTCAGCCACCTTCAGCGCCACTGTCTCTAATCCGTACATCATGGCTGGCCTCACCACTGTTTTATAAACTTTGCCCTTCATCTTAGCAGATACTCTTCTGTCACATAACACACCTGACACCTTCCTCCACCCGTTCCAACCTGCTTGGACCCGTTTCTTCACTTCCTGACCACACTCACCATTGCTCTGGACGGTTGACCCCAAGTATTTAAAGTCCTCCACCCTTATCTCTTCTCCCTGTAGCCTCACTCCCCCCCCCCCTCTCATTCATGCATATATATTCTGTTTAACTTTATTCCTCTATAGTTCCCACAGCTCTGCACATCACCCTTGTTCTTAAAAATGGGCACCAGCACACGTTTCCTCAATTCCTCAGGCATCTTCTCACCCGCTAGATGAACAACATAACACTCTCAATTTCAAGTTTCAGCCACATCACTCGATCTGATACTTTTTTCACCTCCAAGACATTGTTAGCTAACTCTTCCTTTAAAATAACCCCGACTCCATTTCTCTTCCAATCTACAACCCCAATTCCAATGAAGTTGGGATGTAGTGTTAAACATAAATAAAAACAGAATACAATGATTTGCAAATCATGTTTAACCTATATTTAATCGAATACACTACAAAGTAAATACACTAAAAAATTGTTTTTAGCAAATAATCATTAACTTCAAATTTTATGGCTGCAACACGTTCCAAAACAGCTGGGACAGGGTCATGTTTACCACTGTGTTACATCACCTTTTCTTTTAACAACATTCAATAAACGTTTGAGAACTGAGGACACTAATTGTTGAAGCTTTGTAGGTGGAATTATTTCCCATTCTTGCTTGACAACAGTCCGGGGTCTCCGTTGTCTTATATTACGCTTCATAATGCGCCACACATTTTCAATGGGAGACAGGTCTGGACTCCAGGCAGGCCAGTCTAGTACCCGCACTCTTTTACTACGAAGCCACGCTGTTGTAACACGTGCAGAATGTGGTTTGGCATTGTCTTGCTGAAATAAGCAGGGGCGTCCATGAAAAAGATGTTGCTTGGATGGCAGCATATGTTTCTTCAAAACCTGTATGTACCTTCCAACATTAATGGTGCCTTCATAGATGTGTAAGTTACCCATGCCATTGGCACGAACAGAGCCCCATACCATCACAGATGCTGGCTTTTGAACTTTGCGTCCATAGCAGTCCGGATGGTTCTTTTCCTTTTTGGCCCGGAGGACACGATGTCCACAATTTGCAAAAACAATTTGAAACATGGACTCGTCGGACCAAAGAACACTTTTCCACTTTGCATCAGTCCATCTTAGATGAGCTCTGGCCCAGAGAAGCCAGCGGCGTTTCTGGGTGTTGTTGATAAATGGCTTTTTTGCTTTGCATAGTCGAGTTTCAAGTTGCACTTACGGATGTAGCCCCAAACTGTATTTACCGACATTGGTTTTCTGAAGTGTTCCTGAGCCCATGTGGTGATATCCATTATACATTGATGTCGGTTTTTGATGCAGTGCCGCCTGAGGGATCGAAGGTCACGGGCATTCAATGTTGGTTTTGGGCCTTGCCGCTTACATACAGTGATTTCTCCAGATTCTCTGAACCTTTTGATGATATTATGGACCGTGGATGATGAAATCCCTAAATTCCTTGCATTTGTAAGTTGCGGAACATTGTCCTTAAACTGTTCGACTAGTTTCTCACGCACAAAGAGGTGAACCTCGCTCCATCTTTGCTTGTGAATGACTGAGCAATTCAGGGAAGCTCCTTTTACCCAATCATGGCACCCGCCTGTTCCCAATTAGCCTGCTCACCTGTGGGATGTTCCAAAAAGGTGTTTGATGAGCATTCCTCAACTTTCTCAATCTTTTTTGACACCTGACCCAGCTTTTTTGGAACGTGTTGCAGCCATAAAATTCTAAGTTAATGATTATTTGCTAAAAACAATCAAGTTTATCAGTTTGAACATTAAATATATTGTCTTCGTAGTGTATTCAATTAAATATAGGTTGAACATTATGTGCAAATCATTGTCTTCTGTTTTTATTTATGTTTAACACAACGTCCCAACTTCATTGGAATTGGGGTCGTACACCATGGTAAAATATTTTAAACCCTGCCCCTAAACTTCTAGCCTTACTGCCTTTCCACCTGCTCTCCTGGACACACAATATGTCAACCTTTCTCCTAATCATCATGTCAACCAACTCCCGAGATTTTCCTGTTCGAAGTGACGATGACGTATCCTGCAATTCACATTGGTTGTCAACACAATTTTTTATTTATTCATTTATTATTTTAAATTGGGTGTTTAACGTACACCCATTATATAAACCGTTACAGCCGCCGCAGCTGCCGTTTTGTGGACATTACTTCCGCATTGAACGGCGACGCCGCATTTTGGTCACGTGGGCACGTCAGCCAATCAGTGTATATCTTATTACGTCGTCACATGGGTTTAGCAGCCAATCAACTGCTCAAATACTGTAACAAGAAGTGAAGTGAGCACTGTTGCAGCCTTTTTCTCCCCCACCCCCGAAACATCATCTGTCAGGCCACATATCATTGCCGTCTGGCCAATTATGGCTTGCGGGCCGCTAGCTGTCCACCTTTGCTTTACACTCATAAAACTACAATCTTTTTCACTCAATATTAAGATTTGAGTAGAATCAGACACATTCACAGACATTTTTGGAGGCAGGTGCTCAAGCCAAAAAAAAAGGGTCACCGAAATGTTTCATACAATTAAGAAAAAACAGTAATATGCATTAAATGTATTTCTGTTAACACAAGCAACACAGTCAATAAAACTATTACCAAAAGAGAAGACACAGTGGATATTAAAAAAGTCAACACAACCCCTGTTCACGCCCGCGACCCTAGTGAGGTTAAGCGGTACGGAAGATGAATGAATGAATATTAGGAAATGAAGAAAAAAGGGCACTTTTTTGATCCAAGGCAAACGGACAGGTGCTTGAGCACCACCTAGTGGTTAGGTGCGCATGTACCCGAGTACAATTATGATTTTATCGCTAAATCAGACCCACCCCTCCCCCCGGGGAACATAAACGTTACTCATCATTGCACGAACAGAAAGTTGCTTTAGGCCCTTTCAGTTTATTAATTGATGTTTGTGATACCAGAGGAGCGCGCGCACACGCACGCCGAGAACTAACAAGTCCTCTGAGACTCAAACGCAGCGGCCATGTTTGTGGCACGTGAAGGCGTGATTTGACTTGCTAATTTGCAGCTGGTACATACTGTATTCACATCTTCATTATGGTCGAGCATGCGCTACACATCAGACTGACGTGACCTTGCCGCATCCTTGATAGGGGCTTATTAATATTCAACAGTGGGGTCGAAGCTAACGAGACGCCGAGGTGCGAGGGTCGCTGACGTCTTCACGCCTTCTGTCGCACGACCACCTCCACGACCTTGTGAAGGTGAAACGAACTGAGCATAAAGTGATGAATTACATTATATCACGAGTTCATTCTCATAAAAACTCGGTCTTTTTCCTCATATTATGACTTCATAAAATTACCTCATTTTTGTCTGTTTTGTTTGTTTTCAGTATTCTTAAAATTCCATTCTTTTCTTGCAACGTTACAACCTTGTAATGCATTTATTTTCGTAAAATGTTGACTTTTTAAAATAAATTTGACAAAAAAATACAATATTCTCATGAAATTGCCACTGTCTCTTTTAGACTACATTCAAAATATTCTGACTTTTATGACTTAATTCTTGTAAAATCATAGATTCTAAAAACAACTTACTTTCTCGTTTTATATATCTTGTTTATTTTCATGAAATTCTGACTTTTTACTCATTACAACCATTTTCAATAGATGCGTTTTTTATACTCAATCTCGTGACATTTTTTTCTCATAATATCACTTTTTCGTCAAATGACAACCTTTCACATTGCAACGTTTTCCTCCTAATATTACAACTCGATTCTCATAAAATCATATCTTTTTTCTTCTATTGCAGCTTTATTCAATTTGGAAATTTTTCTTGTAAACGACCAAAACTATTCTCAATAATTTTTTTCCTCGTAAAAGCACTAGTATTGTATATTATAATAGCAGGACTTCATTCAATTACCTTTTTCTCACATAAATTTAGTTTTGTAAAATTACAACCCTTGTCTCGTTACACTGCAACTTTATTTAATTCTGACTTATTCTTGTAAAATACAAATTTTCTCAGACTTTTTACTTATAAAATAGCAACCATTTTCTTGCGTGGCTTTTCCTGCAATACTACGACTTCAATTACAGACTTTCTTTTTATTTTACTAAAATGAGATTGTTTTTTCTTATGACTTTCTCCCCATTTTTTATGACTTTGTTCTTGAACTAATATGTTATACAGTTATGACTTTATTGTTATAAAATTAACTTCCCTTGTAATATGATGCATTTGTCTAAAAAATAACGACTTTCTTTTCTCATCATAACTTTATTCAGGTACTATAACTATTGTTGTAAAATGTTTACTTTGACTTACAATCCCGACTTTTTCCATGTAATATTATGACATTATTGTCTGAAAATTAATGCTTTTTTTTATGTCCAACACTTATCTACACTACATTTCAAGATCGAGTTTTTCCTTTGGGTAAAAAGCATCATGTTTTCACTTGGGTAGATTAGGAAAGGAATTGGGACTGGGGGGCTGTGGACCTCACAGCAGCTGCACGGAGGTCGTCGGGGGCCCGTTGCTAATGGTGATGCCCAAGGGCCACGGTGGGAGAAGAGGTTGGGGACAATGGACACCCACTATCATGAAGAGGAAATATGCTTCGCTTTGTGTGAGTCTGTGCATTTATTGCTGTTAGAATGCCAGGCAATAATAAAAAATATATTACTAATTTTATTGCTGTCAACATGCAACCCTTTTCTAACTTGGGAACAACGCCGGGTTTCATAACATGTACACAGTATATTCATGTCCTTGATGATGATGATGATGCTGGTGGTATAAAAAAATATATCATCAATAATAATCACAATGGTGATGAACATAAATATTGATGGACAAAAAATACAGTCAACATACTGTAAATATTCATTTATTATTGTAAAAAAAATTACAGTATATCACTGGATCACTAAAAATTACAGTATTTTACTGGCAGCAGTGATTCGTGATACAGTGTTTTACTGGATATTAATTTACTGCATTAATTTACAGTATTTTACAGGATCTCTGCTACCAGTAAAATACGTAATTTTTACAGTGTACATGCCCATCTTGTTTCTTGTTGAGCTTGAATTTGAAATGTAATATATTTGCCTACTCATATATTAATAAGAGTATTAAAAACATGAAATATATCCTTTAATTGTACATTTAGAACAGATACAAAATTGGCAATTGATTTGCGACGACTAATTTCTTGTGTCTTTCTACATTTTTTTCCCCTCAAAATTTGTCAAAAGTCAATCGAGTGTATTATACATAGGTATAAAGAAAATGAAAAAAATATCTTTCACATTGTATAAATATATATTGGTACCTCGGGGTTGTGAAAAACGTGCACTTTCATTCCAATATGTTATGTAATGTCTAATGCTACATATACGGTATATTTCTGCTTGTCACCCAAGAATCATGACGTCCTTGCGGGCGCCGCCATTTCAATATCATATTCGTCTGGATGGACTTCCGTGTCAAGGATTGAGTGTTACGCTGTTGCAACGCCACTCGCTAACTACCTTTTTGCCTATATACCGTATCTGGTAAATTACTGCTTACTTTTGACCGCAAAGCGATCTGTAGTTGGTTACTTTTAAGACGTTTCACACAACTCATTCCCTCTTGGCTCGTTACTCTGCGTTGCTACAGAAGCTAGATAGCTCCTGCCACTAGGTCCTGCGGCTAACTCCTGCAGCTGCTAGTTGCCTGAAAGCATCTATAGACTTGCAGCACAGCAACGGCCGGTGAAAACACAACGCCAGGTGGACCTTACACCAACTAATTGATTCATCCAATGCTATGGACTCAAAGGGGAGCATTCGACTCTTTTCTACCCGTCTAGTCGTCGCAGGACACAGCTGACATGGCACCCAGTTGCAACATACCCGGTAACTATTAAAACATAATCTGAATTACGTCAACCCATACACACAGAGCAGAATATCCATCCATCCATTTTTTGTACCGCTTATCCTCACTAGGGTTGCGGGCGAGCTGGAGCCTATCCCAGCTGACTCTTGGCGAGAGGCGGGGTACACCCTGAACTGGTCGCCAGCCAAGCGCAGGGCACATACTGTATAAACATACAACCATTCGCACTCACATTTACACCTACGGGCAATTTAGCGTCTTCAATTAACCTACCATGCATGTTTTTTGGGATGTGAGAGGAAACCGGGTGACCCAGAGAAAACCCACGCAGGCACGGGGAGAACATGCAAACTCTACATAGGTGAGGCCGGGATTTGAATCCCGGTCCTCAGAACTGTGAGGGAGATGTGCTAACCAGTCGTCCACCGTGCCGCAGAGCAGAATATTGATTTTAAGAACCTAATAAAATACGAATATGACTTCATTTTTGGAGCATGGATAGCAGCAAATAGTGCATTCTACATATGTGTATTATACATAGGCAGAAGGTTTTTCCTAATTTTCGAGGCAAATTTTGTGTGGGGTGGGGGGTGCGTTTTAAACTCAAGAGCATATTATACATGAGAAATTATGGCAAATGCGAGTTAGCTAGGGAAATCATGCGACTTAAAAATGTTAATCGATTGACAGCCCATATATAAATATATATATTTAAATATATATAATATATATATATTTATAAACACACACATATATACATATATATATATACATATACACACACACATATATATATATATATATATATATATATATATACACATATACATACACACACACACATATATATACATGTGTATATATGTATCAGGGTTGTCAATCGATGAACATTGTTAATAACACACACACACACACACACACACAACACACACACACACACACACACAGTGGCCAACACAATTCTGAGGCTATGGGTTCAAATCTAGTCTCGCTTGTGTGGCGTTTGCATGTTCTTCCTGTGCCTGCGTGGGTTTTCTGAGTGTCACACACTAATAATCTACTCAATTCAAAGCACCTGCACAGGTTTCCCCAGGTGTCATAAAATTGCTTCAGTTTGGTTCAATTGTCTCAGTTGGGTTCAATATGGGGAAGACTGCAGACTTGATAACTGGCCAGAAGACCATCATTGATACCCTCTATAGGATGGGTAAGCCACAAAAGTTAATTGCTAAGGAGGCTGGATGTTGACAGAGTGCTGTGTCCAAGCATATCAATGGAAAGTCTAGTGAAAAGAAAAATTGTGGCAGGAGAAGATGCACCAGCACAAGAGCTGACCGTGGGCTTCAGCGGATTATCAAAAAGAGAAGATTCAAGAATCTAGCAGAAATACCGAAAGAGTGGAATGAGATGGGAGTCACATCTTTAAAACCCACCACATTCAGACGCATCCGGGAGATGGGCTACAACGGTCGGGTTCCTCAGGTCAAGGCATTTCTGACCCTGAGCCAACGTAGGAAGCGTCTCAACTGGGCCAAGGAGAAGAAGGACTGGACTGTTGGCCAGTGGTCCAAGGTCCTCTTTTCCGATGAAAGTAAGTAAGTCAGCCTTGCATCCGGGAATCAAGGTCCAAGGATTTGGAGGAAGACGGGTGAAGAACAGAACCTAAACTGCTTGAGGTCCAGTGTGAAATATCCTCAGTCGGTCATGATTTGGGGTGCAATGTCCAGTGCAGGTGTTGGTAAACTCTGCTTTCTTAAATCCAAGGTCACCGCAACAGTCTACCAGAATGTTTGAAAGGACTTCATGATTCCTTCTGCTGAGGATCTGTAAGGGGATGAAGATTACATCTTCCAGCAGGACCTGGCCCCTGCCCATACCGCCAGAAGCACCAAAACCTGGTTTGATGCCTGTGCCATCACAGTGCTTGACTGGCCAGCCAACTCACTGGATCTAAACCCCATTGAGAATCTATGGGGTATTATCAAGAGGAAAATGAGGGGCATCAGACCTAAAAATAAAGAAGAACAGACAGCAAGCATCAAGGAAATCTGGGCTTCCATTACTTCCAGGCAATGGCACAGGCTGATTGCCTCAATGCCACAGCGCATCGAGGCAGTGATTAAAGCAAAGGGATTTCCAACCAAGTATTGAAGATTAACATATCATTTTGGAAGTACTATATTTTGATTGATTTAATGTGACCCTAATTCTTTTTTTTTTTTCCTACAAAAACTGAAGTAAATGGATTTCTTCACAGTATTAAATGTTTTTGAATTCCTGATTTTGTGGGTTTTATGAGCTGGAAGCCCAAATTATGTACAAATAAATAAATACTTGAAATTGTTTAAACTGAGGGCGCTGAATCTATAATCTGTGAAACTAACTTTTTGAATGGAATTATGGAAAGAAATAAACTCTTCCATGATATTAAATGTGTTTTGGAAAGGTTCTATATACTATATAAATAAAACAGTAGAAGCAACACATCCAAAGGTAATATAAATGAAAGGTAAAAAGGTCTGTCCTTTGTTATCATATGGTTTCAGTTCTCAAAAGTAGAAAGTACATAAAAAGTCATCCACAGTGGAAGCGATTCACATTGTCTTCTTCTTCTTGACACCTCTCGGCTCGCTGTACTGGACCTAAAAAAAATAATGACGTCATCAGCATCAACATACATGAAAACAACATCAACACCAACATTAACATAATCAACATCCACAACTTCGTCAACATCCACAATATCATCAATAACAACATCCATAACAACATTAACACCAACATCCATAACAACATTAACACCAACATCCATATCATCAAAAAGACTATCAACACAATCATCAACAACAAAACAACCAAACAGACTCGAAAACATAATCCACAATAATCTGCATCCATCCATTTTTTTTAAGGTAAAATCTTGTATTCAAAGTTGTATTCAAAAGAACAAGCATGTTGTTGTTGATGTATTGTTTTTGTGCAGGCACATAGATCATTTTACACTAGAGACTATATGAGTCCCGGGATGCACATGTAATGGAAACAATGAGTCTCAACCCGGGAACAATAAGTTCCTGGAATTTATCATCACGGAATACAAATACAGTAATCCTTCGCTATATCACGGTTCTTGCTTTGGGGTCCCGCTACATTGCATATTTTTACTACAGGTGTTACTCTATTTTTTTATACTGATTGTACAATAATTGTGTATTATCCATTGCTCTTGTTCTCCCACAGTATATTATACAGTATGTGTTTAGGCCCGTCATGATAGCAAATATTTTAGGACGACATACTGTATTTTCCCAAAAACTATCACAACAAACGATAGTATCGATGTTTTTTATGCCACTAATATAATGATAGTAGAGCGTAATTAATCCAAGTACATCCTTTTAAAAAACAATTCACTTTTAATTCTAATTCTAAAAATTATTAACATTGTCATGTAGAACAATAAATATCTTAGATAAAAAATACAAATAAAACAGACTCAGGCTCTGTTCCCGAAAAATGCACTTCTACAAATATTAAAATTTGGGACAGAAGTATAATCAGTTATTAATGCCTTAACAGGCAATATACTGTAAGTTTCCCGTTAGTTCAGAAAAAGTACCAAGTAGCAACATTAATGACAAGTAGATCAAAGCAACCTGGTTTGAGTCAAGGTTTGTACTATTTAAAAGTCTTCAGCCTTTCTTTAAACGCTGCTTTGTCAACATGTTCAATAGTTACATCCCTTTAAAATCGTAACGCCATACGGTATATAATGTGAGAATATGGGCACCATATTCAGATTTGTATTTGCATTGTTGAACAAAGGGTTCCATTCTTGCAAGCTGACGGGAAACGACATGTCGCCCCCCCAAAAAATCATATGCCGGATTTCCAGCACCACGCAAGAGTACAAAGTCATGCATCCGAAGATGCAGATTGATTTTACTTTTATGCATCCCTGCTAATTTCTGTGCATCTGAGATGTGGGACGCACAGCAAACGAGATCCCTGAGGCATGTGACCACTTTGCCATGATCGTTTAAGAACTAACATGTACTGTAGCTGAGGTTCATTGTGGTCTCGTCTTGGGAAAATAAATGCTCAAGCTTCATAATAATGAAGATGAAGCTAATTACATGGAGGGGAGCTCGAACAGATAGATACAAACAAGTAAAAGTCCTAACGCAACTACTGTAAACAGCCTAGCCTACCTTCTGCACGTCTGAAGGTACCCTGCTCAGGAAGTCCAGCAGCTCATTGTTGTCGATGGCAAAAGGGTTGCGCAATCGCTTGGTAAATTTGTTGATGCCTGAAAGCAAAAAAATAGCAAAAGAAAAGGTGTCATTAAAACTCCTCACAAAAAAATTATGACAACACATCAATTACTCCTTGTCATCTTTACTTTCCCAAACTGTCATTTTTTAAACTTTTTTTTATGTGTATGTAATCCGATTCAATTTGGACCACCTCGACTTTGATGCCTGGTTGTACTTTTTCCCAAGCATGTATTAGATATTTTTACAAATAATATTTGTCCCTGACATAATTGTAAAGTTCAGGCAATGACTTAATTAAACTAATTTAGATGATATGTTCTGTACCTAATTGATCCCAGTTCTTGTGTTCAGAGGAAATCAACTCAGAACTCAGGTTTATATTAAGAGTGTGTTGAACCAGCTTTCAGGAATACCCCCAAGAACATCAACACTATCAACAAGAATCAGCAACATCAACAACAACCTCAACAACAAGATCATTGACAACATCAATACCAACATGAACATCGCCATCATCGACAACAAAACCATCAACAATTGCATCCATCCATTTTCCATACCGCTTATCCGCACTAGGGTCACAAGCGTGCTGGAGCCTATCCCAGCAATCTTTTAGACAAGAGGCGGGGTACACACTGAACCGGTCGCCAGCCAATCGCAGGGCACATAAACAAATGACCAGTCACACTCACATTCACAACTACGGGCAATTTAGACTCTTCAATAAACCTACCATGCATGTTTTTGGAATGTGGGAGGAAACCGGAGTACCAAGAGAAAACCTACACAGGCATGGGGAGACCATGCAAACTCCACACAGGCGGGGCCGAATTTGAATCCAGGTCCTTAGAACAGATGTGCTAACCAGTTGGCCACCGTGCCGCCCAAAAAGAAATCCCCCGATTTGTGCGTGTGTTAAGATGCCAAAACATGCACAATGTTTTTGATGTTGACATTTTAACAGCACAAAAAAAATGCATACAGTGAATGAAATGAAATGTTGATGGAGTTGTCACTTGTAATTCTTTGGGGGAAAAAAAAATAGTTTCATACCCCATATTAAGACGATGTAGCGCAGAGGGATGTAATACGTGAGAATGGTTGCGGTGACAAACAACAGCAAGGCCAGGCTGGACAGGAAGGGCTCGGACCAGTTGAACGTGCTGAACAACAACAAAAACACAAAAAACCTTTCTACAGAAATATCTAAATATGAAATGTGAAAAAGTGTTAAAAAGTATTACTTTTTAATCCTCTCCCCAAAGTTGGCCACCTCATCCAGGAAGTTCTGAAGGCTGATGAGTATGTCCTGCACCATGTGGATCTTCTCCATCAGACCTCGACGTTCAGACTCCTGACATCAGCGACACCAAGAAAGTTGCTTTCATTGTCCACATATTGTTTTGTATTTATTATTTTCATCATTATCATTCATTACCTTCTCATCATCCTCCTCTTCATCACCTACGTCCATACTGCTCTGAGAAGAACCAAGGCGACCATTCACGTTAGCGAAGCAATAAACTAGTCGAACATGACAATGTTAATTTTCAATGAGGACGGAGTGTCAAAAAATGGAAAATCCTGAATAACTATCTCAAACGCAGTTTTAAAAACAGCAGGCGCTTCGTCCAACTGAATGAATGCTATATAAGAGGCCTGCAGATTGTTCACTTGAAGACGACACCTCGACACACGTATCCTTTAAAATAACTCCAGGTGCTTTGTACACTCGAATGAATAAACACCTTGGCTCAAATTATAGCTTCCTTTTTCCACATGAACAAATAAATGCCTCACCTCAAATGTCTTAAAAAGGCAGGCGCTTCAACCTCAATCAATAAAAGACTCACCCCCATTTGACATATATTAAAAACACAAGGTGCTTTGTCCACTTGAATAAATACGCATCACACAACAATTAAACACCTTTGTCAAAAAAATACCAGGGGCTTTGTCCACTTGAAAACAAAGACCTCGCCCCCTTCATTTAAAAAAAAAAAAAAAAAAAAAAAAAAAAAAAAGACACACAGTGGCATGAAGACGCTTACCAGGTCTTGACTGATGTGTTCAGAGCAGATCTGGAAGTAGTTCCATGAGATGAGCATGACCAGGATGAGGGGCAGCACGTAGAACTCCCAGTGCCACACCGTAAACAGAAACACCTGCACGCAAGTCACATGATTAGTCAGCCAACGATAGGGTAACAACTACTACCTGTTGGCCGTGGCCCAATGGTTAAGATCATCGCCTGGCACCGTTGGGGACCTTGGTTCAAGACCCCGACTGGACCATCCGCCAACAACTCCCGGACTCACGGCTGTGGTGTCCTTGAGCAAGACACTGATACCCCGAATTGCTCCCCGGGTGCTTCAGCTGCCCCCTGCTCCAGTGTGTTCCACTAACGTGTATGTGTTCACTGTGATGGGTAAAATGCAGAGAACAAATTTCGTGTGCATGCATGTTCATGACAAAAAAAGGCGATTCTTCTTCTGTTGGGAACATTACCACTTCCTGCTAATTGTGAGCTTGAGTGCTGTTCACTGGTATTCTTTGTTGTCTGACTTCATCTTCCTGACTGCTCTCCCTGTCCTTTCTAGACAGTGTGGCCTTCTGTTCCAAGTTGACCCCAAAAAATAAGAGCGTATGACCATTTCTATTGGTTTTATGAGTTCTGCCTCTATGCATTTAGCCATTATGGCCCTAAGTTATGAACAGCCTGCCAAAGAACATCAGGACTGCAGAGACTGTTGATGTTTTTAAGAGGAGGCTTGTGACTCATACCGATTGTTTTGTATTGTTGCAACACCTTTTATTTTTAGCTCCAGTATTTTCCTCCAGAGAGCCTTCAAACCGGGAAAAAACGGCAAAACAAAATTTGCCTAAAAAATAAAAAAAATAAAAACAATTAAAAAATCAGGAAAACCCTTCTGCCTATGTATAATACACATATGTAGAATGCACTACTTGCTGCTATCCATGCTTCAAAAATGAAGTCCATCCATCCATTTTCTGAGCCGCTTCGCCTCACTAGGGTCGCGGGCGTGCTGGAGCCTATCCCAGCTGTCATCGGACAGGAGGCGGGGTACACCCTGAACTGGTTGCCAGCCAATTGCAGGGCACATAGGAACAAACAACCATTCGCACTCACAGTCATGCCAACGGGCAATTTAGAGTTGTCAATTAACAACTGCCCGGAGTGCCCGGAGAAAACCCACGCAGGCACGGGGAGAACATGCAAACTCCGCACAGGCGGGGCCGGGGATTGAACCCGGGTCCTCAGAACTGTGAGGCTGACGCTCTAACAAGTCGGCCACCGTGTCAAAAATGAAGTATTATTCGTATTTTATCAGGTTTTTAAAATCAATATTCTGCTCTGCGGCACGGTGGACGACTGGTTAGCACATCTCCCTCACAGTTCTGAGGACCGGGATTCAAATCCCGGCCTCACCTATGTAGAGTTTGCATGTTCTCCCTGTGCCTGTGTGGGTTTTCTCTGGGTGCTCTGGTTTCCTCCCACATCCCCAAAACATCCATGGTAGGTTAATTGAAGACTCTAAATTGCCCGAAGGTGTGAATGTGCGAGTGGTTGTATGTTTATACAGTATGTCCCCTGCACTTGGCTGGCGACCAGTCCAGGGTGTACCCCGCCTCTCGCTCGAAGTCAGTTGGTATAGGCTCCAACTTACCTGGGACCCCAGTGAGGATAGACCATACATGTCGAACTCAGGCCCGGGGGCCAAATTTGGGCCACGATGTAATTATATTTGGCATGCAAGACCATATCAAATGTGTGTTAGAGCTGGCCCGCCAGTATATAGTACATGCGCCACTAATATTACAAATCCCAGAATGCTTTGCTAGTGTGTTGGCCCATCAGTCGAGACCGGCGAGCGCCGCTTCCCTTTCTGTTGCAGTTGTTAGCAAGTATGCCATCAGTCTCTTTGAGCAAATTTACACTTCCCCTTCCCAAAAATGGCCAAACAAAAGATGGTTAAGAAAAACGGTTAACTTCCAAGACAGGTGGGAGGCATATTGTCTGTTCAATAAAGTAAAAGACAGACATGTTTGTCATTTTATTTTTGTGAAACACTTTGTGTTGCATTTTTATGTATGAAAGGAACTATATAAATAAGGTTTGATTTCATTTTATGTGATTAGCAACAAGTGACCAGATATAAGAGTGCAGTCAACATTTCTTTTTTAATTGCAGTTGCTTTGTCCACTTGGGGAAAAAGGAAAAAAAAAAAAAAAAAAAAAAGGCCTGGACTCAATGAAATGCCTCCTTGAAAAATGTCAGGGAATTTGTAGACTTGCCTCAGTTAAAAGACTCATTAAAACAGCAGGTGCTTTGTCCAATTAAATGAATGCCTCAATCTAGTGTTGTGCTCAAGACCACACCAAGACCAAGACTTGCCCGAGACCAGAGCTCACGGAGAGCAAGACAAGACCAATACTTTTATGAGTCAAGACCGAGACAAGCAGAGACCGTGACAAGACCAACACCATAAAAATCAATTTTAAAAACCATGACCATGACCAAACGATGACATCTTTCCTCTTGAAAAGACAAAATTAGATTTATTGGTGTTTATGTTTTATTTAGAGATGCCGACTAAAGTTCGACTTTGTCCCCGTCGTTTCATGAGCTAAAGACCGTAGAATTTGCACACCCCAGAGCGTTTTCTTTGCATGTTGCTTTACATATGAAGTCTTTGTTGTTGAACAAACCAAATTTAATTAGTATTGAGTTAGCAGAAGTCTTGCTCCAGTCTCCTCTTTCCCTTCTGCTTGTGAGCGCGGGGTCCCTCAATCACCAGACTGCAAAGGTTTCAGTCATTACGAGGGTAGTGGAGGGTAAGTAACACATGAATTGAAGCTATTTGTTGTTTCTTCTCAACATCACATTAATGAAGTTGAAGAATAGCAGATCAGTGCTGGTCTTGACGAAAAATCCAGAGTCGGGCCAGCCCGAGACCGGGACAAGACTAAGACTTTTGGGAGACAAGTCCGAGACAAGGCCAAGACCTTCAAAATGTGGCCATCAGAGGTGGGTAGAGTGACTCAAGCAAAAAGTAGTCTTCCAAATATTTACTTAAGAGTAAGAAAGTACTCAATGAAAAAACTACTCAAGTAAAGAGTAACTTGTGAGTAACTACAGATTATCCCCCCCCCCCCCCCAAATCAGAGCATGATTTAAATTTTTAACGGCCCAAAAACTAACACCATATTCATTGGGCCCTACAGAAACATTATTTGCTTTATTCACTTCAATGACTTCATGAAGGGTCACTGATGGTGTAGTTGTACACTCGCCAGACTTTGGTGCAGGCAGCGTGGGTTCAGTTCCCACTCAGTGACGGTGTGAATGTGAATGGTTGTCCTTGTCTATATGTGCCCTGCGCCTGACTGGTCAGTTCAGGGTGTAGTCCGCCTTTCGCCTGAAGTCGGCTGGTATGGGCTCCAGCGTCCCCGCGACTGAACAGGATAAACGGTGTTGAGAATGGATGGATGGATTTCATGAAGAAGCTGTTTGCTGAACAGACTTAGTGATTGTGTGTGTGTGTGTGTGTGCGACACTATCAGATAGGGCTAATGTTGGCATATCCCATGCCAAAACAACAATAGAAACATCTGCAACTTACTGCAAGGTGTTTTCTCAAGTTAGAAGTGGGCTGAAATATCCAAGTTTGGGCAGTCACAATTTAAGAGGTACATGACAAACCTGCTGTTTGGAGTCTGTAACGTAAACGCACGTGCCGCTGTTTTTTGTTTTTTTTCCCCCTCTCTCCCGAAAATGAGTCCTTTAGATTGGCTCGCGAAGGCTACGGGCGTGGTCATGTTACTGCCTTGTGTCGTCTGATTTGTAGAGTCAAATGACAGTGATTGGCGCAATGGGCGCCCTATGCGGAAGTCGAAGATGGAGTCTAAAAAGAGACGCGCACACGCAAGAATGGATAAATAAAAGTAGCGAACGGCATGGCGATCATTGTAACAGAGTCAAAGTATCGATCCTTCTTCACATAAATACTCAAGTAAAAATTATGCTGCATTTAAAGTGCTCTGAGACGTACATCTTATGGAAAATGTTATTTGATTAAATGTAACGGAGTAAACAGCTCCAGCCGCTCCGCTTCCTGTCGATATGCAGACTCGTCACCGTCCTTGATGAGGCCGATGACAGTGGTGTCATCTGCAAACTTCAGGAGTTTGACAGTCGGGTTCGCTGAGGTGCAGTCGTTCGTGTAGAGAGTGAAGAGCAGCGGAGAGAGGACACAACCTTGGGGCGCCCCAGTGCTGATGCTGCGTGTGGATGAGGTGGCCTCCCCCAGCCTGACCTGCTGTGTCCTGCCCGTCAGAAAGCTGTAAATCCACTGGCAGATGGCAGGTGAGACGCTGAGCTGGAGAAGCTTGGATGAAAGGAGTTCAGGGATGATGGTGTTGAAGGCTGAGCTGAAGTCCACGAACAGGATCCTCACGTAGGTCCCTGCACTGTCGAGGTGTTCTAGGATGAAGTGCAGCGGCCGACACAACCTGGAGCTGAACACGCTCAAGACTGTAGAGATGATCGTGGACTTCAGGAGGCATCCTTCGCCACAGCTGCCGCTCACGTTGTCCAGCTGCCTTGTGTCAACCGTCGAGACCTTCAAGTTCCTGGGAATTACAATCTCTCAGGACCTGAAGTGGGCGACCAACATCAACTCCGTCCTCAAAAAGGCCCAGCAGAGGATGTACTTCCTGCGGCTTCTGAGAAAGCATGGCCTGCCACCGGAGCTGCTGAGACAGTTCTACACAGCGGTCATCGAATCAGTCCTGTGTTCTTCCATCACAGTCTGGTTTGGTGCTGCTACAAAAAAGGACAAACTCCGACTGCAACGGACAATCAAAACTGCTGAAAGGATTGTCGGTACCCCCCCTACCCACCATTGAGGACTTGCACGCTGCCAGAACTAAGACAAGGGCGTGCAAAATCCTCTCTGACCCTCCGCACCCCGGTCACCAGCTCTTCCAGCTCCTTCCCTCAGGTAGGCGCTACCGATCAATGCAAACTAGAACTAGTAGACATTCCAACAGCTTCTTCCCTCTTGCGATCAACTTCTTAAACACCTAACCTATAATTCCATTACAAAAAGCTGGCAATTTTTTGACTTGAGTTCATTGTCACATTTCTGTGGGGCCAATTATGTATTACTCGTGCACTCACTGTAGTTGTCTCGCCATGCTGCACTATTTGCATATACTGGCCGCTCATGCCAGAGTAGCATCTGCTCCATTTGCACACTGATTGAGGAGTATCTGTAACTTTTGCACAACCAACATTGTCCCAGATTATCGCACTACTCGTTACTTTAAACCGCATACACTCCTTGAAGTCTCAGCGCCCTTTGCACAATGGTCATTGCACCGGACTATTGCAATATTAGTCATTCGAACTGCTAGAGGACTCTGCATCTTTTTGCACAATTGTTTTTTGTCAATGTCTTTATGTCTCCAAAGTGTTCTGTAAATTGACTGTCTGTTGTACTAGAGCGGCTCCAACTACCGGAGACAAATTCCTTGTGTTTTGGACATACTTGGCAAATAAAGATGATTCTGATTCTGATTACTACCCACCTCTGGTGGTCATGAGACCAGTCTCGAGACCAAGACCGGTATCAAGTGTTAGAACACTACCTCAATCAAATGTCATCTTTAAAAATAGCGCAGGTGTTTCATCCATGTCAATAAATAAATGTCTCACCGCAATTAAATGCCTCCTTTAAAACAAAAGGCAGGAACTTCAGGAATAAATAAACGCCTCAATTAACTACCTTCTTTAAAATAAACCGTAGGTGCTAGGTCCACTTGAAAAAATAAACATCCCTGAAAAAATATGTCTGGTGCTTTTTCCACATCAATGAATAAATGGCTTAACGTCTATTAAACGCCTCCTCAAAAAAAGCCAGCGCAAGAAATAAATACCACACCTCAATTATAAATCTTTTAAGGATGCTTCTGCCATTTGAGAAAAAAAAAACCCAAAAAACAAGCAGTGAGTGCCGGGTATTAAACTTCCCACTTCTTCCCACACAGGCAACATTCCTTGTCACTGATACAATGTCGTAAACCGGCAAATTAGTTATTCTGTATCGGTACCCTCTCTCACAATTTTTTATTGTATTTATTTATTTATTTTTTTACAACTTATCATTCTGCTCTCTCCCCAAGCCCTGTCTGAGTTTTTCACAGCAAGTGAAAAAATAGTAGTTTTGGAAAGAGCATTGGAGCCTGAAAATGCAAAAAACATTCTTTTGCAAACGCCACCATTATTGGTTGGTCCATAGTGTGGGTGTTGAAACCTTTAATCCGGAAAGTGTGGGTATTGCAGCGTAAGTGGCTACAGTCCTTATGAGGCCACTGAAGCCACAGTTTGGTGTGTTCGTGAAGCCCAGGCCTACGTGCCTTCATTTGTTTTGTGAAGGCCAAGACAAGCTTTGCTGGAAAAGCGTGCGTGTGTGTGTTGTCATTATCAACTAGGATTGCAAAAATACGGAAACAGCCACATTATAGAGTCATCATTCTGTGACGACTTCGCAACATCTCGGAACATTCCAGATCCCCAGCGAGGTAGGGAAAAGGAACCCGGAGCACTTCTGAAACTTGGGACACTTTCCACAGGGGGTTGATGAGAAGGCAAATGATAATGCAGGCAGGAAGTAGTCTGACTAAAGGCCTCGCCTCAATTAAAAGCCTCCTTTAAAACAACGCCAAGTCCCAAGTAGCTCATCTACTTGAATTAATAATGCATCACCTCATTTAAATATGCCTGCAATTTGTTAAATGCCTTTATTTGTGTTTCCTTTTATTTTGCCTTGTACTCTGCTGTCGGCAGCCACGTCAGCATTGCAAATGAGAATCTGTTTTCAATGGCCTTACATGGACAAATAAAGGTTAAATAAAAAATAAATGAATGCTTCACCTAAATTAAATGAGTTTAAAAAAAAATTGTGTTTTATACATTGAATTAATACCCGGCCTCAGTTAAATGCCTCCTTTAAAAAGACAACAGGTTATTAATCCACTTGAATGAATAAATGCCTCACTTTAACTAAATACTTTATATAAAAATAAATAAATAAATAAATAAATAAAAGTGCTTCATATGAATAGACACTGCACCTCAAATGCCTTTTCTTCGGGTTCATCCACTTGAATGAATGAATGCCTAGCCTCAATTAAACGCCTTCTTTAAGTGGACCAAGCACCTGGTTTATTTTTAAACACTCAATATCACCGTTTTACTGGAATAAACACAGCACCTCAAATGATAACCGCCTTAAAAAACAGGTGCTTTGTCCACTTGAAAAAAATAAACACTTCGCCAGGTGCTTTATTAACTTAAACACCTTGCGTCTTAATTAAATCTCACTGTTGGGGGGGGGGGGGAGACAAATAATAAAAAAAAAAACACCATGTGCTTCATCCACTTGAATAAAAACCAACTCAATTAAACAACTGTTTATACTGGAATAAACAGCACTCCAATTAATCACTTCCTTTTAAAAAAGGTAGTTTTTCCAGTTAAATACATAAAAATCTTGTCAGGTGCTTCATCCACTTAAACGCCTGGCCTCAGTTAAATGTCACTGTTAAAAACAGACATGCAAACACCAAAGGAATGAAAAAGGTTACACGCAAAAAAAAAAATATATATATTGTAGAGGGGTCTGAGGGGATCCCCGGGCCCCGCAGAGATTTTAATTTTATTTTAACATATATTAAGCAATCTGGAAGACTCTGAAGACTACAGTAAGGCAAAACAAAATAAAAAAAAAAATCTTCATGCAGATAAATTTAAGATTAAAATTAAATTTGCCTAATTTCTTTGCTTTTTTGTTTTGGCCTCGATCTTGAGCCAGGCCCATCTCCACCTGCACCTGATGCCTGCTTCAAGATGTGCCACATGAATAGCATCCCCTCTTTAAGCACTCTCATTCTGGAAATGAATTGACTAAAATCTTTGTCTGTTTCACTTCATTTTTCACTATTACCAACTTTAAAGGCTAATCCCAAATGCATCCTCCAGGAAAATATTAAGTACAATATTATTTTGTTTTTATTGGCCATTTCTGAATTTGAAGTTAGTCAATTCTGTGTTGTGACATATTGCGTAACATCGCTCCGTCGCTTCATACATTTAACATCTGTAAACTAATTAGTTCATTGTAGCCGCGTTTCCTAATGAATACAAAATGTACTAGCGGATCAGCTCTTGTCGCCGATGTTACGTGTGCTTCTCGGTTCCGCTGGGACCGCAACCAGGGCCATGATCCGCAGCACCTCAATGCGAAAATACAAAAGACCAGTACAACAAATATGAGACTGGCTGATCTAATGAGCAAAACATTTTGTGTAAACGTAAGAGTAGCAATAGAGGATGTCCTCGCCAGAGGTGGGTAGAGAAGCCAAATATTGTACTCAAGTAAGAGTAGTTACTTGACAATAATGTGACAAGTAAAAATACTCAAAAAAATACTTGAGTAAGAGTAAAATGTACACAGTGAAATAATTCCTCAAGTACTGAGTAAATAGCAAAAACATTAAAAAAAAAAAAACAATCATTTGCAATTTACTGCATGGGGCTTTCTCAAGTTATAAGTGAGCTGAAATATCCACGTTTGGGCAGACAGTGCCAGACAAATACTACAATACATGCTGTTGTTTTTGTTCGTCTAAATGTAAACAAGAGTAGCGCGCCGTTGCCTTCGGAGGTAACGACGACCTTCCCAAAATGGTGGCCATTTAGTTAATAGTTATCTGGTCATGCCGGTAATTTTTTTTTGCTTTTGTCGTTTGATTGGTGAACTAGACTTAAACGTCACTAGCTAGCGGTTAAATTTGATTGGCGCAAACAGCGGCGAATGTGGAAGTAGAAGTCGTAGTCTCGCGCATGAAATAGTTGATAAATAAGCAATAATTGATCAATAAAACTGCGATTGGCTGGCAACCAGTTCAGGGTGTACCCCGCCTCCTGCCCGATGATTGCTGGGATAGGCTCCAGCGCTCCTGCGACCCTTGTGAGGATAAGCGGCTCAGATAATGGGTGGGTGGATGGATGATCAATAAAAGTAGCAAGCGACATTTAGATCATTGTAACGGAGTAAAAGTACCGTTACCGCTTGCTGTCAGCGTTCAAGAAGTAAAAAATAGCCTATGACGACAGCGACGGCGGCGGATCTATACAATTCACGTAACTGGCCTATTTTGAGTTCAAAACAGCAAATTTCGCCGAAAGGCGACTGATTTGCATGCATGTATAATGTAATTTTAAAGGTTCCATAGGTGGCAACTTAAACTGCGCGCCAAAAACTCACCAAGAAGGCCAGCAGGCTCCTCTGGACGCTCTCCCACTGAAAGCAGCTTTTCACGTACTGCAGTGTGGACGTGATGGCCCGGTACAGCGCCTGCACTCGCTGCACATTCCTGGCCAAAGCCTGAAAACAAAAACAAAATTCAAACAAGATTATGATGAAGTGGTTACAACTGCTGTCCCGCAAGTCTAATCTGGCTCGATGCGGAGGAACAGCGGTTCGACTCTGTGCCCCTCCCGGATGACCGAGCTTCTCACCCCATCTCTTAAGGGAGAGCCCGGACACCCTGTGGAGGAAACCCATTCCGGCCACTTGTATCTGCGATCTTGTTCTTTCCGTCACAACCCACAGCTCGTGACCATAGGTGAGGGTAGGAACGTAGATTGACCGGTAAATCGAGTGCTTAGCCTTTTGGAAGGGACATCCCTGCTTATTTCAGCAAGACAATGCCAAGCCACCTTCAGTGTGTGGTACAACAGGGTGCCTTTGCAGTAAAATTAAAAACAATAGACTGGCCTACCAGCAGTCCATACCTGAAAATGTGTGAATTAGGAAACAAAAAATATGGCAACAGAAACCCTGGACAGTTGTGCAACTGAAGTTGTACAACAGGAAACAATGGGAAATAATTCCACCTACAAAGCTGCAACAATTCGTGTCCTCAGTTCCCAAACGCTTATTGAGTGTTGTTCAAAGGAAAAGTGATATAACACAGTGGTAAACATGCCCCTGATATAACACAGTGGTAAACATGCCCCTGTCCCTGCTTTTTTGGAACGTGTTGCAGGCATCAATTCAAAATGAGTGAATATTTGGGGGGGGGGGGGGTTAAAAAAAGGATCAGTTTGAACAATAACTATCTTGTCTTTGTCGTGTATTCAGTTGAATATAGGTTGAAAAGGATTTGCAAATCATTGTATTGTTTATATTTACATTTTACACAATGTCCTAACATCATTGTAATTGGGGTTTGTAGATTGAGGTTTAAAAAAACATGAACATTAGCTTCAGTAAAGAAAGAATCCTCTTTGATGTTTACAAAAAGACAGACTCGAACACTAAAATCTCCACCACACCATTTCCAATTACATGTACTGGACATCATATATTATTTTCACTTGTATAAGTCTTTTTTTATGTTTACAAAAACATGTACGTTAGCTTCATTGAAGTCTAGTTTTTGATGTGTGAAGACCAAATTATCTTGGCTATTCACAAAAACACATACCTTAGGTTTATCAATATGTATAAATCGTCGGACGTTTACAAAAATAATTACATACATTTTATTAAAAATTAAGAATTTTTCTTTGATGTTAACATGTAGGTTAGATTAATTGAAACCTAAATTGTCTTTGATATTTACAAAAACATGTACATTAAGTTCGCTAAAGATTAAATTTAAGGTCTACGAAAAAACGCACAAAACCAAATGAATTTTTCTTTGACGTTAACACGTAGGTTAGATTAATTGAAAACTAAATTCTGATATTTACAAAAAACATGTACATTAGGTTCGCTAAAGACTAAATTTAAGGCTTATGAAAAAACGTATTCTATGCTTACAAAAAAGTTGTTTTCGAACTTTACAAAAACATGCACATTGTTCATTAAAGACCAATTTCTTTTCAATGTTTACAAATGACATGTTGCATTTACTGTAACTATGAAATGTTTTTTAGATTTACAAAACAAACGTTAGGTTAATCTTAAAACTATGAGTTGTCTTCCATGATTACAAAATCATGTACGTCTGGTCCACCGACGACTGTAAAGATAGTAAATAAGCATTTAGCTGGTTGTCCACACAGCGTGGTGGAGCGTGTGGGGCTGTGTTTTGGCATGTAGGCTCCAGTGCCGTCAGTCAGGGAGGGTTCCACGTCAGAAAACTGACCTGATTTTGTCCAACATGAAAACAAGCAGTAGGAGCCGCACCACACGCCATAGCCACTGTAAGCCAATTTGGGCGTTAGCGGGCGACATATTGTCTGACAACAATGAGCCTTTTGTTGGAAGTACAGACAGTCAGGCACCCGGTCTGGCACCCTGTCTTGCACACTGTGTGAACTAAACTAATGTGGCAGAACACGGCGCGGTTGGCGGCCATTAATGCTCAATTCAAAGCAGCGGGCTGCTTTTGCTTTTACCACTTTACACGAGGGAGGAACACTTGGACTGGATTTAGTCATATGCAGTAATCCCCATCAAATTCGCGGTTCACTATTTTCCAATTCCCCACACTGGGTTTTTTCTGTGGAACCTATCCACAGCTATTTGCTGAAAAACATACCTGTTGACGTTTTTGTGCTCTTTCTGAAACATTATAACACGGCATAAAATGTTGGCAAAGCTAATTCAGATGTGATACATCCTGACTGAGAGACAAGCTATATATGTTGGAAGGAGCCAAGTTTAGTCTGGGTTGTGACGGTGAGTCTACATCCCGTACATGTACACACACACACTTCTGGTGCATTTTCTTTTCTTTTTTTTTTTTTTTTTTTTTTTTTTTTTTATCAAATGATCTGTAAGCCGTTGATTTTTGGGGGAAATGTAAGGTAAGTTTGAAATTATATGAAACAGTTTTTGGATCATAGTTCGAGGCATATTTATGGTTTAAAATACTAATACAGGCGATTATGAACCTTTTTTGGGGGGAGTGAATTACTTGTGTTTTTCGCTACTCTAACCCCCGTAAATAGTACAGCTAAAGGCCCTCCTCGAAAAAAAATCTACGTATCAGGGAAGTATTTACAGCACTTCATGTTTTCATAAATTTAATTATGTTACAGCCTCATCCAACAATGGAATCGATTTTACAGCGAATACACTAGGCAGCTAATTCATCCAAAGCGTGTCACACCTGACCAGACATTTATTAGCAGTGAGTCCTTTATTGGAGGGAGAAGCTTTATTTCGACAAATGCAATGTTATTTACCGTACTTACCATAAATAGGAGCCATTTATCTACTCAACTGCAGAGAGTACCATTATATGATTATGTTATTTACTGTATTTATAGCGGCTAGAGATTTATTGTTGTTGGAGATTGTTTATTGACTCAGTTGCAGATAGTACCAGTCATCTTTTAGGGGCAAGTCATTTTTTGGAGTTGTGGTTTTTGGGGAAGGGCTTTGAAAGAAATTAGTAAAAAGTGTGTCTAACCTTTTTGGAAAATTTGGGATCATTTTCCATGAATTTTCTTTCCCGGGGTTGGAATGTTCTTATACTGGCTCGGACCTGGATTACAAAGATAAAAAAGTTGCCAGAGGAAGTCGGAGGTTTGAAGAGTATCGGTGTTCTGGATGTGGACTCACAGGATTAAAAATGATCTCCAGCTCTAGCGTGATGTTTCCTTTGGTGAGGTCGCCTAGGTCCTCCTTCTTCAGGAGCATAGTGATCTGCTGCCTCCTGCGGATCTGCATCGAGCACAAACACAAAAATTGTTGGGGGGGCGCGGCACCGACCGGGCCACGAACCGGACCACCAGTCGAGTCTGATCACATCTCTGCGTGACACGGAAGGCCGACACAACACCGGAGGGAAGGAGGGACTGAGGGAGACGGCTTTGTACCGAGAGCAGAGGAATGGCCACTTTTCCCAGGAAGTCTGGAGCTTTGTCTCCGTCCTCATCGAAGATGGTCGCCAGCAGAACCTCATGAATGTCTCGGACCGGACTTTGGACACACAACAATTCCTCATTGTTTACATAGTTTTTGCATCTCAATCCCTTGTTATGCACAATATTTTGTGTCTAATTTACTTTACATTATTTTATGTGGATAAATTACTAAATTATTTATTCCGCACAATTTGCATCGCATTCCTTACATTTAGCATCATTTAGAACATAATGTAGGTTTCAAATTTCTTGTGTACATTATTTGTCTAAATTCCTCATTTGAATTTGTCATTGTGCACAATTAGTGCCTAAATTCCTTGTTCTTGTTCTGCCTTTAAAATTCTTGTGTATATTTGGAATCTAAATTCCTCATGTATAGTTAGCGTTCTAATTTTCTTGTTGTGTGCATTATTTATATTCTAAATTCCTTGTTTTGCGCATTTAACTCATCCATCCATCCATCCATTTTCTGAGCCGCTTCTCCTCACTAGGGTCGCGGGCGTGCTGGAGCCTATCCCAGCTGTCATCGGGCAGGAGGCGGGGTACACCCTGAACTGGTTGCCAGCCAATCGCAGGGCACATAGAAACTAACAACCATTCGCACTCACAGTCATGCACTCACTACGGGCAATTTAGAGTCTCCAATTAATGCATGTTTTTTGGGATGTGGGAGGAAACCGGAGTGCCCGGAGAAAACCCACGCAGGCACGGGGAGAACATGCAAACTCCACACAGGCGGGGACGGGGATTGAACCCCACACCTCAGAACTGTGAGGCTGACGCTCTAACCAGTCGGCCACCGTGCCGCGCATTTAACTCCTAAAATGAATTAAATTCAAGTACAAACTCCATGTGTTTGGTGCTTACCAAAGTAAAAAAAAAAAACAACAACAACATACAGTACCAAAAATATGCAATCAAACATTAGAAATAAAACTGAAAAAAAATGATAATTTTATTTAAATAATATAACCTTAAAAAACATTTTTAAGTGAAATAAATATAAAATTATTATTATTATTATTATAAAATATTTAAATGCTTGGTAATAATACAAGAAAATCAAAAAGATATTTTATGTGCCATAAACGAATTGAGCTTATGTACAAAACTGAAAGGGAGTATCTGGCGCCTAATAGAACTTTTCATTATAACGTCACACATACTTCTGAGTGGCAATAGCTCTGATGGCACCATTACTAAACAAACCTTTCTAATGTACAGTATGTCATTTGACCTAGGCAGAGCAATTGAGAAACCAGTGTAAATGGTTTGAATGAGAATTTTTCGCCTTCTTCCTTACCGCCATAGATTAAATGTGGTAATGTAAAATAAGATGTTACAGAAGGTAAATTATTTTGAAGAGAGACGGAACTCCAGCTGCAATTGACATTTCAACAGGTATATTGATTCCAAAACAGGCGTGGTGGAAATTCAGATATTGTTAACATGATGATTGAGGGACTGGCTAATTAATTGCCTTTTCTGTTGCTCGGATTAATGGCACACGTGTTGATTTGACCCTGAAATGGATAGCGAGCTGTAGAGCTGATGTTAGTTAGCGGGCTTGATATTACGTATATTTTGCTAAAGTACTCAAAGAAATCCCAACCAAACAGTTCACCCAGACCTGTGAGAAAATGCCTCCCAAAAGGCTGATGATGGCTGTTTGGTTACCAGTGTGTCCTTTTAGAAGTCTCTACTACTGTAGATCTTGCGTTCCTTTGTGTACAACCATTTACGTAGACACTCAATTTATCCCCCTCGCTCACAGGTTCCGCTGGATTCATTTGGATTTATATTTGAAAGGAAATTGTGGGGGAACCTTTTAGGATACAGTATATCTGGCGGTACAACCCGAAACAAAAGATTTTGTGATTGTTTTCAATTCAAATCAGTGATACTTTATGCCACACAAAAGTATGTCTGCCCATATTCTTTTTCAAATTAATATTAAGTATTTGTGCTAAACTGTCTCTTTTATGTGATTATTTATTAAAATATTATGTGTAGAAGGTGGGCGGCACGGTGAATGACTGGTTAGAGCGTCTGCCTCACAGTTCTGAGGACCGGGGTTCAATCCCCGGTCCCACCTGTGTGGAGTTTGCATGTTCTCCCCGTGCCTGCGTGGGTTTTCTCCGGGCGCTCCGGTTTCCTCCCACATCCCCAAAACATGCATGCTAGGTTAATTGACAACTCTAAATTGCCCTTAGGTGTGAATGTGAATGCGAATGGTTGTTTGTTTGTATGTGCCCTGCGATTGGCTGGCAACCAGTTCAGGGTGTACCCCGCCTCCTGCCCGGTGATGGCTGGGATAGGCTCCAGCACGCCCGCGACCCTAGTGAGGAGAAGCGGCTCAGAAAATGGATGGATGGATGTGTAGAAGGTGAGTGCCCTTCTCAAAATTAAGTAGCAATACACTATAATTAGTATTAAAAAAAAATCATGAAAATAAATATTTTGAATAATTTCGGGACAATACTGACAAGGTGAAGACTTTGTTCCACTCAGGTTGGAGGCTCTTGTAGACTGTGTGTGTCTGCAGTGTGTCATTGCAGAGTTCCAGGACACAGAAGGGGTCACTCTTGCCTGCGCCACGCAAAAGAAACTCACACAGTTCCCATCATGCAATGTGTTTTCCACTTCCAACTGGAAAACAAATTGTTGAGGTTACCGTTCAGATCAGCAGACAGCAGGTCGCACGCCTTGATGACTTTGACTTGGAGAAAGCCCACATCGCTGAGGTTCTTCAAGGTCCTTTGAAGACTCTGAATGAACAACGACATGCATGATACTGCTAATATTAATAATGTAACATTGTAAACATAATGCCCAAAAGTAATGACACAGTATTAATTACGTTTGGTTTTTATTAACTATGGTTTTTTTTTTAAATGTATTTTCAAATATAAATATCTGCTCTTGGCTGGCGACCAGTTCAGGGTGTACCCCGCCTCTCCCCCAAAGTCAGCTGGGATAGGCTCCAGCACGCCCACAACCCTAGTGAGGATAAGCGGTACGGAAAATGGATGAATGAATATAAATAAATTTTTCGGTCATCATTGTTAAAATTTTTGCCAATAGATTTGGAGGACTTTTACCTATTTTGAAAACAATGATGTTTTTAGTTTTTAAAATGTTGCTATTATCAAGAAATGTTTCATACTTTTTTTTAATGCTAATTAATTATGTCTGTTTTATTTGTTTGTTTGTTTCTTGCCAACGACATATTGGGATTTTTATTTTTTTATTTTTAAGACATTATTATTTATGGTTTCATTTTTATTTTTTAACAACACTAGGTTTTTAATTTATTTGGGATAATTTTGGCATTTTTTTCTCAATTACATTATTTTACCATGTTTGCAAATAAAAAGGCGGCAAGGTGGTCGACTGGTTAGAGCGTCAGCCTCACAGTTCTGAGGACCCGGGTTCAATCCCCGGCCCCGCCTGTGTGGAGTTTGCATGTTCTCCCCGTGCCTGCGTGGGTTTTCTCCGGGTACTTCGGTTTCCTCCCACATTCCAAAAACATGCATTAATTGGAGACTCTAAATTGCCCGTAGGCATGACTGTGAGGAGAAGCGGCTCAAAAAATGGATGCAAATAAAAACAGAGAAAAGCTGTATATAAATATTTAAATCTTTGCCAATACAAAGACATTTTGGTGAAATCTAGCAATTTTTATGACAATATTATTTGCATGTGGTATTTTAATAATATATTTATTAATATAATTATAATTTTGGAAAAGTATGCTAGTTTTTAAATAAAATTTGTTTGCCAGTACAACGACATCTTGGGAAAATTCTGATATTTTAAATGACATTATGATTGTCGTGCACATAATGTACATAAATAATGGGACATCTAGTCCAACCACCAATGTGAAAACATTTTGATACCGCACACTGACTAATTATCAAACGAATGCTACCATCTAGTGGCAATTCAAAGAAGGACAAGGACAGAGCTTGTGGGTACATGTTTTGGGACATTGACTGTGTTCGGATAGTTTTTTTCTTTCTTGTTTATTTTAAATTGGGGAAAGTCAGATATTTTTATGACATTATCATTTTTTTTTTTTAAATATTTCTTTTTTGCCCAAAGGAGAAAACCTCCTTGATAGAGGTAAGACAAACATAGAGCCGTGATGGTGATACTGACATAGTTGTCCAGCTGGTTCTGGCACTCGGTGGGCTCATCGAGGGGCGCTGCGCAGATGTCTGAGATGGAGACCCCGCTACAGGTGCTGACCATGACCAAGAAGACCAGACGTCCTCGGCCCGAGTCCAGCGTTAGCGTGAAGAGCTGCCTTTCATCTGGGGGGATGCCGGAAAGATCCACCTGACACCTGCGGGAGAACCAAATCAAATCAAAGCAGAACCAACGAGGAAGTCAGCATGCAAAGACTCACATACATTCCAAAACACTCTTCGGCTCGTCGGCCCTCTTTAGACCAGAGTTCCGCCTCCAGGATGCTTGGGCTCTCCAGGAAGTGGTTCAAGGTGAACATCTCTCTCCACTGAGGCTTGGACACCTTGCTGACATTCTGCATGGGGGAATAAAAACACATTCAGCCCGCTCTGTTCTTTAATCCTAAACACCAAGCATTTACTGTACATTTCCTGTAATATTTGTCGCATTATTTTTGCCAGTTTCTCAAAAAATGTATTCATTAAAACGTATTTATTCCTTTTTTATTACATTTTTATTTATTTAACATTATCTGGTAAAATAATTGGTTGGATGATTTATTGTTAATATGAACAAAATAATTGTATACATTTACCATTTTTAATACATTTTATAAAATAATTTGTTACTAATGCATTGCAAGAAAATAAAACTATTAGTAAAATAATTTCACATGCATATTTTATACAATTTGAAAAAATGTGTTTGAATAATTTATTGCAAATATATTTATAAATTAAACATTTAAATATAAATTTAATGTTTAATTACATTAATGGGTAATTGATCTATTGCAAAGAAAATATAGAAGTAAAATAAAAAATACATATACACTTAAAGATTTGTACTAATTTCATTAAGCAATTGGCTATATTTTATATATACACTTAATTTCATTGAATATTTGGTTCAATTATAGTAAATAACATCCAAATTATTACTAAACAATTTTACATATTTTTTGTTAGTTTTAATTATTTGTTCATGTAGGGCTTATAATAAAACAGTAAAACAAAATTACATTTACATTGTTTTATTTTATTTAAAAAATGGTTAACTAATTTAGATATAAAAATGATTAATAAAACTGTTTTACATACCATATACAGTTAACATTTTATACATTCATTTGATTAAATAATTGTGAGCTAATTATATTTAAATAAATTAAAATATGTACAATACAATTTAACAATAAAAATGAATATTACAGTACTTATTTTTTATTCAACCTACAAATGACCTGGCCCATCTGTTTGTTTTAAAAATCAAGTTTCCCAACAAACGTTATAAAGTTTGATGTGATTCCGTCTTGCTTTTTTACCTTGGTCTTGTATCGCTGCTCGCCCAGCCGCAAGCGGACAAAGAGCTGGCCGGTTGGCAAGTCCACAGGAACATCCTGACCCTCCACCAGTGTCACAGTCACCACTGAAGACCACAGTTGACTCTTCCTCCATTCCGTCGACAGCCGCGAGCTCTGCTGGAAAGAACCCAACTGTGGGAGACGGCGTGGCAGTTATACTGTATCAAGCAAGCTGGGTCTCCTTAATGTGCTCCTGGGTCCTGGAAAAGGTGGGAGTAAGTCACATAGTGTGCAAGTCGTAAGTAGGTCTCAAGTCTTAACCTTGAAGTTTCAAGGAAGTCCCCAGTTACTGTAGACAAAACTCAAGCAAGTCGAGTCCCCACTAAATTTTAAGCAAGTCTAGTCAAGTCATTGCTTGCTTGAAGCAAGTCATAAGTCATACAATCTTGCTCAGTCACAACATACAGTATACTCGCACATTAGGTGTCTGGCTCTCACATCTTTGAGAAGCCCCCCTCCACTTGTTATCTGGGTTAATTGTACCGGTTTGAACGTGTTACCTGCGTAAAAGACACCTTTCCATAGACTCAATCATCCAAACCCCAGCCTCCCCACCATGCCAAGAAGAAAGCGCTGTCTAAGGACACAAGGAACAAAATTGTAGACCCTTCACAAGGTTGGGATGGGCTACAGGACAGCTTGGTGAATGACAACTGTTGATGAAGAAACTCAAGATGACTGTCAATCTCCCACAGACTGGGGCTCCATGCAAAATCTCGCCTTGTGGAGTAGAGCATCAATGATAACGAGAACGGTGAGTGATGAGTCCAGGACTACACAGCAGGACCTGGTCAATGACCTGAAGAGAGCTGGGACCACAGTTTTAAATGATTTGTAACACACAAAGGTGCTGTGGATTCAAATCCTGCAGCGCGTGCAAAGTCCCTCTACTCAAGCCAGCTTGTGTCCAGGCCCATCTGAGATTTCCAGTGACCATCTGGATGATGCAAAGGAGGGATAGGAAAAGGGCATATGACCAGATGATACCAACAGAAAACCTTTTAGATATAAATTCCACTCCCCATGTTTAGAGAATAAAGCAGGATGAGTACAATCCCAAGAACACCATCCAACTGTGAAGCATGGGAGTGGAAACATTCTTTGGGGGTGCTTCTCTGCAAAAGGGATAGGACAACTGCATGGTATGTGGAGAGAATGGAAGAGGCCATGTATTGTGAGATTTTGGGCAACAACCTCCTTCCCTCAATAAGAGCATCGAAGATGGGTCGTGGCTGGGTCTTCCTGCATGACAATGACCCAAAACACACACCCTGGGCAACTGAGGAGTGGCAAAGCATCTCCAGGTCTGGGAGTGGCCTAGCCAGTCTCCAAACCTGAACCCAGTTCAAAATCTTTGGGGGGAGCTGCAACTCTGTTGTCCAGCGACAGCCACGTAACCTGAAATATATGGAGAATATCTGTATCGAGCAGTGGGCCAAAATCCCTGTTGCAGCGTGTACAAACCAGGTCAAGTACGCCAGGAAACATTTGACTTCTGTAATTGTAAACAAAGGCTTCTGTGCCAAATTGGAAGTTTTAGTGTTCTATTGCACCAGATACATATTTCATTCAATTAAAAATCGAAATGATTTAAAAAGCCGAAAGTCACTTATTCTTACTCTTCTTCATTCAAAGAGATTTTCTGGATTTGTTTTAGATTCTTTCTCACAGTTGAAGTGTTGTCTATTACTTTGGCTTCTCAATTAAACAAACACCGACACAAAGCTTAGTTTAAGTTTCACCAGCTACCCATGAGCTAAACTGTGAAGTTAATGTAGTGTAGCTTACCTGTCTTTGTGGATTGTATAGTGACGGATGTCATTGTTGTGTCTCTTTGAGTTGCAAACCTTGTATGTTGCCATTGTCCTTTTCCCGATTTTAAAAGCATAATCCTTGAATTCAAATGTAATAATCTTCAGAGCTCTCTCCATAATAAAGAGGAGGTTGCACTACACAAAAAACAACTTTACCTTCAAAAACAAAACAAATGAAAAATTGTCTTTTAAAGAATGTCAAATGTAAACAGACATCTAGTTTAGTCTAAGTCAAGGAGAGTCTCATCAATACCAAGTCAAAGTCAAGTTGGGTGTTTCACAGGTTTAATCCGAGCAAGTCCCAAGTCCTAAAATGGGCAACTGGCTCGAGTCAAAGTCATGTGACTCTAGCCCCCCCACTTCTGACTCCTGGATCTCACAGCACGGTGCAGGTGTACCTAATGTGATGTCTAACATGTTAGTTGAAGCAGGTAGTGCGGCATTGTAGTAACACGCATCGTGCAGACATGCATGCGTGTTTAACAGCCTTTTAAAAGCATGCATGCACTCAAATACCAGTAAATAGGGCTGGTGTACCGAATTATAGGGTCACTGTGTGGCTGGGTCTCACTGCCACTGGGGGATAAATCACAAACAACACTAAACTTTTCAGTTGCTAAACTGACATTTCTCTGAATTTTATTTCTGGAAAACCTAAACAACTACGAAACAGGAGTTCAGAGAGAGATTCCCCCAAACTGCTCATTAAAAATGAATATTTATAATTCAGTAATTATTATTTAGATAATGACGTGTTTAATGAACGCAATGCAGATGTTTATATAAACATCAACCATAATTTTGTCTTCACTGAGCTTAACTAAGCTTTGCTACTTTAGTATTCATTGAGTGAACATTTTGGAAATTCTGTACATTTTTATAAACATCAAAGACAATTTAGTCTTCAATTAACCAATTGTACGTTTTTGTAAATTGTGGACATGTTTTCATACAAATCAAAAGACTAGTTGTCTTTCATTAACCCAATGTATGTGTTTTTTGTATACATCGAAGATAATTTAAGTATTCAGTGACCCGGTAATTTGAGCAGAAATGATGATGAATAAAAGTGATAACATATTGTAGTTAATGTGGCCGTGTCTTACCAGACTACTGCGTTTTCGGATTTGTGGCCAGCGCTGCGGGTGGGAGCATGCGTGTTAAGTGCAAAAGAAAAAGCACAGTGAGGTTAGATGGCAGTGGATGGCAACACCGCAACAATTATTTGAAGAAAAACATGGATAATAACATAAAAGGCAAAGTCAGAGTTTCGGGAAAATTGTATACAATCGTGCAGTGTATGCCCAAAATTAAAACATATACTATCATTAATAATGGCGTGAAATTTTTACAAAACTTCGAACATCTCTTTAAAATGGTAAATAATTTTTAAAAAAAACAACAGGTCACCTCTGTTTAATACCACCACCAAGGAGGTTTTGTTTGGTTGTATGCAACTTCCTGTCAAAATACATGGACATACAGTATCAACATCCCCTAATTTCGCCCCAAAAAAACTACCATCAGCAATAATATCAACAATTAAAAAATAAATAAATAAAAAATTACCATCATTCATTATGTTTAAAAGATGGCAAAATTCCCTCAAAACTATTGTTTTGCAAAAAAGGTTACAAAAATTTGAAAAATAATCTGTGAAATATCGTTGAAACTGCACAAAATGTTTATTTTTAATCATGTTTCTTAATAATGCCATTGAAATTTTCAGTGTCCCCTAAAATCTCTTTATCATGATAAATAATTATAAAATGATTAATGATGTCATTAAAAAAAATAGCCCTGAATCCATAAAGTCTGCCTGGAGTGACTTTTTTAAATACGTACTATAATGATAATAATGATATAATTAAAATGAGATAAAAATCCTAAATCATTATAATGGGGGGAAATAAAACTAACAGTCATGAAAACAGATAAATTTCCCCACAATGTCTTTGTACTGGCAAAAACAGATAATTAAATAAATAAATAAACATGATTAATGATGCCATTAAAATGCAGAATTAATGTCATTCTTGGTATTAATGATACTGTATTAGGTTATTAAATTTACTTGCCATTATGAAGATGGAATTAAAATATCTGGCCTTTTTCATGACTATGCATTTTTCTTTTTTTTTATTACATCATGCCATACACCACTTAGAAAGTAATTTGGGGAAGTGTTACAACTTTTGTAATCTTTTTTTTGCTGTAAATGTAGAATTGTTTTATTATATTACCATTTATGTTTTTGATTTTTTTTGCCATTGTAAAGAGATTTGGGTAACTTTTGCCCGTTTATCCATGGCGTTAAAAATTATGTTAGTTTTTCTGCCGTTACAAACAGATTTTAGGGACATTTATCAATTTCTTATGACAATATCAATGATGGTAGTTTGCATTCTTGCCATTAAAAACAAACAAAATAATTGGGAAAATCTTGCTATTTATAACATGATTGATGTTACGTTTTTATTTTTGCTAATATAAAGAAATTTTTGGAGAAGATTTGTATCTTTTGTGACATAGTAGAATAACAATATAACATGTAATATTGAGTTCTTTTTTTCATTTTTTTTGCAAAATTGTGTGGGGAAATTAAGCTACTTTTTATGAAATTATTAATGATGTTAACATTTGCCATTATTAACAGATTTAAGACAGTCCTATTGATGTTTTTTATTTTTGACAATATACTGTAAAGAGATTTAGGTAAAGTCTGCACATTTTTAATGACACTATTATGTTAATTGTATTGACAGTTTTCATGGACATTTGGCTAATTTTTTATGACATTGATGTTAGTTTTAAATTTTATGCACGTAAACATTTTATAAGCAAATGATATGAGACGTTTGAATTTTTTGCTACAATAAAGTATTTTGGGGGACATTTTTATGACATTTTATTTTCTATATTTTAGGGAAATTAAGATACTCTATGACATTCCTAATTATGTTAATATTTTTCTCTATGAAGTCATTTTTATTGCTTGCGACGGAAAATCAAAGCCAAGTAATTGTTGCTGTTCCACTTAACTCCTGTAGGTGTCGGTAGCACATGCTTCAAACTGTGGTCACCTGACTAAACAAATCACATTTTAGACATCTCTGTACTCAGAAATGTAATGCTAAAAACAATGCTAACTGCAAATTATTACGACTGACTGTGCCTTTAAACACGTGTTAAAGACAATACACAGACCAAAAGTTGCTGCTACAAGCCATGCAACAAAGGCGTGCGAAAGCATCCCCTACTAGTCCACGTCGGCTGTCTCCATCTCTTCGCCTGAGGCTCATGTCCATCAGAATCTCACCCATGTCGTCCTCTAGGCTGTTGGGGTCATCCAGACGCAGACACAGCTCGTTTACCCTCCACAAACGAGACGGAAAAACACTTAGGCCATCTGGTACGTGTAGAGTGTCTCACAAAAGTGAGGGCATCCCTCACATTTTCATGAGACAACACTAAAGAAATGTCACTTTGTTACAAAGTAGTCACTGTACAGGTTGTAGTTTTACTCTGCTGTCTGCAGCCAGGTCGACATTGCAAAAGAGAATCTATTCACAATTGCCTTGGATAAATAAAGGTTAAAAAAATATATTAATTTAATACTGTCTGCTCAAAATAACTCAACACACAGCCATTAATGATTAAACCGCTGGCAACAGAAGTGAATTCTGAATAAAATCAAAGACAAGTTAGTTCCTGATGTAGATTTACATAAACATGAAAAGACAATTTAGTCTTCAATGAGCTTGACATGTTTTGTGAATGACAGAATGTCAGACATTTTTGTCTTCAATGAACTTCAGATGTTTTCGTGAACATCAAAGACAATTTAAAGCATCTCACTGAGCTTAATCGGTTATTTTAACGATTAAAGATAATTTAGTCTTGAATTAACCTAATGTCAATGTTTTTATAAACATCAATTTAGTCTTCACTGAGCCTAACATAGATGTTTTTGTAAACAAAGATAATTTTAAGCGTTCAATGAACCGAATGTAGATGTTTTAGTGAACAAAGACAATTTAAAGTCTTCATTGAGCCCAAAAATACTTTTTTATAAACTGAGACAAACTAGTCTTTAATAAGCTTGACATAGATATTTTCGCGAAAGTCTAAGACAATTTAGTGTAGTCAAGCCCAGCTCCCCCAACACCTGCTGATCAATCAGATCCAACATGAAGCCTCCTGACCTACTGCTTACACAAGGTACAGCAGCTGTACTGCAAAGGACAGGAGGGATCTGCAGCGGGTGGTGAAAGCAGCAGAGTGGGTGATTGTAGTGATGGGCGATATATCGTGAAGCTCGAGTCGATCGATATTTTATCAAATGCTTGATATGTTAAAAGGGATCATCGATCTCTCTCCGCTGCTCTTCTCTCTCTACACGAACAACTGCACCTCAACGCACCCGACCGCCAAACTCCTGAAGTTTGCGGATGACACCACAGTCATCGGTCTCATCAAAGAGGGTGACAAGTCTGCGTATCAACAGGAAGTGGAGCGGCTGGAGCTGTGGTGCGGCCGACACAACCTGGAGCTAAACACGCTCTCGACTGTAGAGATGATCGTAGACTTCACGAGGTATCCGTCGCCACAGCTGCCCCTCACTTTGTCCAACTGCCCTGTGTCAACAGTCGAGACCTTCAAGTTCCTGGGAATTAAAGTCTCTCAGGACCTGAAGTGGGAGACCAACATACAATCCATCCTCAAAAAGGCCCAGCAGAGATTGTACTTCCTGCGGCTTCTGAGGAAGTACGGCCTGCCACAGGAGCTGTTAAGGCAGTTCTACAGAGCAGTCATCGAATAAGTCCTGTGTTCATCCATCAGTCTGGTTTGGTGCTGCCACAAAAAAGGAGAAACTCCGACTGAAACAGGCAATGAGAACTGCCGGAAAAATCGTTGGTACCCCCCTACCCACGCTTGAGGACTTGCATGCTGCCAGAACTATGACAAGAGCATGCAAAATCCTCTTGGACCCTCCGCATCCTGGTCACCATCTCTTTTAGCTCCTTCCCTCTGGTACCAGTCCTCTTGAGAGGGGTTGGCCTTTCTTCCACTTTGGAGTTGCCCACAGTGAGAGGGGCCGAGCAGGTGTGGGTATACTTATTGCCCCCTGGCTCGGCGCCTGTACATTGGTGTTCAACCCCAGTGGAAGAGAGGGTAGGCTCCCTCCGCCTTCAGATGTGGGGACGGGTACTGACTGTTGTTTGTGCCTATGCACCAAACAGCAGTTCAGAGTACCCACCCTTTTTGGAGTCCTTAGGGGGGGGGTGCTGTGGAGCGCTCACGCTGGGGACTCCATTGTTCTGCTGGGGGACTTCAATGCTCACGTGGGTAATGACAGAGAGACCGAGAAGGCCGTGATTGGGGGGGAAGAGCCCCCCTGATCAGAACCCGAGTGGTGTTCCGTTATTGGACTTCTGTGTTCATCACGGACTGTCCATAACCAACACGATGTTCAAGCATAAGGGTCTCCACCCGTGCACTTGGCACCAGGACACCCTAGGTCGCAGTTCGATGATCGACTTTATGGTCGTGTCATCGGACTTGTGGTCGCATGTCTTGGACACTCGGGTGAAGAGAGGGGCGGAGCTGTCAACTGATCACCACCTGGTGGTGAGTTGGCTCAGATGGTGGGGAAAGATCCCGGTCCGACCTGGCAGGCCCCTGCTTGGAACGTCTGGCAGAATCCCCTGCCAGAAGGAGTTTCAACTCCCACCTCCGGCAAAACTTCACCCATGTCTCAGAGGAGGCGGGGGACATTGAGTCCGAGTGGTCCACCATCCGGTATCTCAGGAGAGATCTGCAGACTGGCTAGGCCACTCCAGGACCTTGAAATGCTTCTTACAAAGCCACTCCTTCGCTGCCTGGGCGGTGTATTTGGGATCATGGTCATGCTGAAAGACCCAGCCACGTTTCAGCGTCAATGCCGTTGCTGATGGAAGGTGGTTTTCACTCAAAACCTCACAATACATGGTCCCATTCATTCTTTACTTTACACGGATCAGTCGTCCTGGTCCCCTTGCAAAAAACAGCCCCAAAGCAATACGTTTCCACCCCCATGCTTCACAGTATGTATGATGTTCTTTGGATGCAACTAATTATTCTTTCTCCTCCAAACAGGACAAGTTGAGTTTTTACCAAAAAGTAATATTTTGCTTTCATCTGACCATATGACATTCTCCCAATCCTCTTCTGGATCCTCATCCAAATGCTCTCGAGCAAACTTCAGACTGGCCTGGACATGAACTGGTTTAAGTAGGGGGACACGTCTGACAATTCAGGATTTGAGTCCCTGGCGGCGTAGTGTGTTACTTATGGTTGCGTTTGTTACTTTGGTCCCAGCTCTCTGCTCTCTTCACTAGGTCCCCCCCCCGTGTGGTTCTTGGATATTTGCTCACCGTTCTTGTGATCATTTTGACCCCACGGGGTGAGATCTTGCGTAGAGCCCCAGATCGAGGGAGATTATCAGTGGTTTTGTATGTCTTCCATTTTCTAATAATTGCTCCCACAGTTGATTTCTTCACACCAAGCTGCTTTCCTATTGCAGATTCAGTCTTGTTTGTGTGGACACACACATTTCTTGAAACAATTCCATGTTTACAGGAAACTTTAAAAACAAAGAAACAGATTGGCTACCTTTCCGTAAGGACAGGGGCCTTAATCTTTAGTGAACCTACATAGATATTTTGGTAAATATAAAAGACAATCTTGAGTCTTCAATGAACGTAACATAGATTTCGATAAAGCCAACAAAAGAGATGATTGACAGGGCTCACTTGTCCAGATCTAGGTCGCTGAGGAGGATGCTGGCCGAACCCATGAAATCATCGGTGGTCAGGTCACGGTCGTAAACCTGTCTTGAGACAGCCACAGTTACCAAGGTGACAGATAAAAAAAAAAAAATACTTACCTTTTTTGTGGTTATCATGGTGACCCACCTTGACGTAGAGCCACTGGCTGAGGTTCCGGACTGGAATGGAAAAGTTCTCGCTCCACGTGGGGTTCAGGTTCTTAAAGACCACTTTGCTCTTGTAGATCGTCTTGCCCTCCAGCTTGAACTTCACGTATGGGTCACTGGTGCCTGAAAATGGGGGGGTAGGAAAAAAATAATAATAATAATAATAATTATGTACCGTACTTTCTCGTGTATAATGCGCATTTCCCCCCCCAAAAATTTTTTTGTCAAACGTCAATAGTGCGCATTATACATAGGTATAGGAGAAAATGGGGTTATCTAGAGGTTATGAAAAAGCTGTACACTTTATTTCCAATATGCCACCGCCACCTAGAGGTTATGAAAAAGGTGTAAACTTTCATTCTAATATGCCACTGCCACTTAGAGGTTATGAAAAACGTGTAGGCTACACTTTCATACCAATATGACAGGGGTACATATGACTGCATATATCTGCAGTTATCCTCCTAGGTTTACATACCCACATAATCTGTGAAATTATTTTTATTTTTTTTATATAAATACGACTGATGACTGAACAACAACCATCATTAATTTCTTTATGGTTAAGTTTTGTTGAATGATAATGCTTTTCTGAAATGCTTGACAGTTTAATTTTCATTAAAATAAAATTAAATGTGTTTCGCCAGGTCCTTCATGTTTTCTTTCAAGAATTGTACAAATTCTGCCTGGGTAATCAAACATGAGCACAACTGAGTGTTTTCTCATTTACTAAATAAATGTACGGCTGTGAATTTCAAAATAAGAGCAAGTAAATAAAAAGAAAGTATTATGTGTTCAAATAAAGTGCTTTACTTAAGAATAATTCAAAATACAGATAATACTTCATGTTTTGATCATATGGGTAGAAGGAAAATCATGCATTGTAAAAAGGCATTATACATACGTAGAAGGGTTTTCCAGAACAAGTATAGTGGGTAATGAACTCAAAAAGTAAACTGGTTTTGATGGTTATAAAAAAAGTAGATTTAGGTTAATTGAAAATTGCCTTCGATGTTTATGAAAAGACATATGTTGTGTTCATTGCAGAATAAATTGTCTTTGATGTTTATAAACGTACGTTTGGTTCATTAAACACTGAAATTGTCTGATTTTTACGAAGACAGGTTAATTTAAGACTGAATTGTACTAGATGTTTACAAAAAAATACGATAGGTTATTTGAAGACTCAACTGTCTTTTCACAAAACATACTTTGTACAAAAGTCAATACTAGCTTTGTTTTTATATTCCTTTTTCACAGCCATCAATATTACTTTTAACGAATAGGACACAACAGGATAAACGAATAAAACACTGAGGGCCACAAAACTAGGAGAAATCATCAATGAAGGAACAACTAATTATATTTCAACAACAAATTACATTTAAATCGAGTTTGCTAATGATTTGGGAAAAGGGTGCTTTTTTTTTTACCATGTGATTCAATCTATAAGTATAATTGAAAACTGTCCAACCCCAGAATCATAATGGCACCTCACATTTGTTTTTTTATGCTCCATGGACCAGGAAGTAGCCTACTAACTAACCAACAGAAATACAAAGCTGAATTGTTTTCACCTTTATTCATATCAGCCTGGGTTGAGGTTTTCCCTCTACTTAGTAGCATTATAGTTACAGTATATATGATCATTATAGCATTGCTAAAACAACAAATCTAATGGTGGATTAAGATTTTTTGCATGGTACCGTACGTTAGGTATATGGAAGACCAATTTATTTTTTATGTTGATGAGAACGTATACATTAGGTTCATTGATGACCAAATTGGCATATGAATATACAGTTTTGCTTTTTTGGGAGTTGTTTTATGGTTTACAAGAGGAAGCTAAGCACATAAGCCTTCTTGTCAAAAAAAGACTTGAGCACAGCTTGGATTAAAAAAAAATGAAGTCAGATGTTGTTTCTCAACGTCTACTGGAAGTTACCACATGTGCTTTCCAGTAAAGAAAAACGACACCCCCTTTCTAAGTCAAAATTTTGGTTTGATGAGCCACAACTTCCTGTTCTGCTCCCACAGTAAAATTATTGCTAACCCGAGCCACATTTCCCTATTCTAATTAGCATAGGGACAGCGTTTGTTTACTTATACCAACATTTATTTTTTTTGGCTTCTGTTGCAGATTTAATTTTGACCAGTCAATCTAACGGTTGTAATACTTAACGCAGGGAGCTACAAAGCACCAACACGTTCTAAGGCTTACACTTTAAATTTCAACTAACCTAATGTGTGTGTTTTGGAAACATCCAAAAGTGATTCAAAAACATCCCAATGAACCTCATGTACATTTTTTTTGTACACCTCAAAAACATTTTATATTTTTCAACAACCCCGTGAACATGTTTTTGTAAACAAAGACAGGTTTGTCTTCAATAAAAGCAAAGCTGGAGAAACTTTGGAGTCTTGAATTCACAAAATGTACGTCTTTTTGTAAACAAAAAACATTTTAGTAATCAATGAACCTTATGTAGTAATTCAGTGGAGTCTTGAATTTAAAAAATGTACATCTTTTTGTAAACTAAAACATTTTAGTCATCAATGAACCTTAGGTAGTAATTTATTAAAATTGAAGACCATTTAGTCTTTAATGAACCAAACAATTAAGACTTCAATGAACGCAATGTACGCATTTTTGTAACCATTCCAAAAATTTTTTGTCTTGAACAAATCCAAAGTACGTTTTAGTCTTTAATGCTACTAACGTAGTGATTCATTACAAGTGAAGACAATTTAGCCTTTCATGAACCAAACAATGTTTTTTATGAGCGTTAAAGACAATTTGTCTACAATTAACCTTAGGTACGCTTTCGTAAATATCAGACATTAGTCAACAATGAACTCAACATGCATGCCCCCCACAAAAAAAAAAAAAAAGTCTCTTATGAACATTCCACTGGTTTTGGCTGGAAGCTAAATGCAGCGCATCTTTGAACAATGTTGCCTGTTGATGGTTTTGCTGCAGTATCTTTAGTGTTGTACTAACAACTAAATAGCTAATCAAACAAGTGCTCAGCTTCTGCTTCAACAAACTAGAAAAGTCAGACTTTGATCCCGTCTCATGTTTAGCGTTATCTGTCCTGGTGCAGGGTAAACATACAGTAGCGGGGTGTGCCTCAGAGGGGTTACAATACACCACCTGGAACCCGACACCTACAAGAACAATATGGCTAACCCATCGCTAACGCAGTGAGATTATCTCACATTCCTAACAGTCAATCATTTGACAGGAACATTTACAGAAAACTGACAATTCGATTTTGGGAGAAAGGTAGGGCTGGGCTATGAGTGTTAACGATTTGGTCTCTCTATTTCTCTTGCAACATTTTTTAAAAAAACAACTAGCAACTTTAGTCTTCAATGAAACTTAATTAAACGAAATACTATTTAGACTTCAATGAACCCTTTGTACCTGCTTTTGAAAACAGAATTTAATCCTTAATAACCCAAACGTATGTGTTTTCATAAACAGACAATTTAATTTCCGATGCCTCCTGCCTTGGACGGGCCTGCCTTCTGTGCACCGTTCTGGTCGCTGGGGGATGGTCGGTTTTGGGAGTGGGTGCTGTTGGGGGGGAGTAGCTGTAGGGTGGCGAGGGGCTGGCCCCCTTTTCTCTGTGGTCTTCCAGCAGGTCAGGCTGGGCCCACAGGAGTCTAGCCTCTTACTTCACACACACTGCACATTTTTATTACTTACACTGTTCTGAAAAAGTACGGCTCAAAGACCCCTTATGATGACAACAATAATTGGATCTTGTTTTCCCTCGCCCGGACGCGGGTCACTGGGGCCCCCCCTCTGGCGCCAGGCCTGGAACTGGAGCTCAAAGGCGAGCGCCTGGTGGCCGGTCCTGCACCCATGGGGCTTGGCCGGGCACAGCCCGAAAGGGTAACGTGGGTTCCCCTTCCCATGGGCTCACCACCTGTGGGAGGGGCCATAGAGGTTGGGTGCAATGTGAGCTAGGCGGTGGCCGAAGGCAGGGACCTTAGCGATATGATCCCCGGCTACAGAAGCTTGCTCTAGGGACGTGGAACAACATCTATCTGGCAGGGAAGGAGCCCGAGCTGGTGTGCGAGGTCGAGAAGTTCTGACTAGATAAAGTCGGGCTCGCCTCCACACACAGCTTAGGCTCTGGTACCAGTCCTCTCGAGAGGGGTTGGACTCTCTTCCACTCTGGTGTTGCCCACAGTGAGAGGCGCCGAGCAGGTGTGGGTATACTTATTGACCCCCCCGGCTCGGCGCCTGTACATTGGGGTTCACCCCAGTGGACGAGAGAGTTGCCTCCCTCCGCCTTCGGGTGGGGGGACAGGTTCTGACTATTGTTTGTGTGTATGCACCAAACAGCAGTTCATAGTACCCACCCTTTTTGGAGTCCTTGGGGTGGTGGAGAGCGCTCCCGCTGGGGACTCTATCGTTCTGCTGGGGGACTTCAATGCTCACGTGGGCAATGACAGTGAGACCTTGAAGGGGGTGATTGGGAGGGACGCCCCCCCCGATCAGAACCCGAGTATTGTTCTGTTATTGGACTTCTGTGCTCATCACGGATTGTCCACAACGAATACCATGTTCAAGCATAAGGGTGTCCTCACGTGCACTTGGCACCAGGACACCCTAGGCCGCAGTTTGATGAGTGACTTTGTGGTCGTGTCATCGGACTTGCGGCCGCATGTCTTGGACACTCGGGTGAAGAGAGGGGTGCAGTTGTCAACTGATCTGATGGTGGGGGAAGATGCCGGTCCGACGTGGCAGGCCCAAATGTATTGTGAGGGTCTTCTGGGAACGTCTGCCAGAATCCCTTGTCAGAAGGAGTTTCAACTCCCACCTCCGGCAGAACTTCACCCACGTTCCGGGGTTGGCGGGGGACATTGAGTCCGAGTGGACCATGTTCCTCGCCTCCATAGCCAAGAGGGCTGACCGGAGTTGTGGCCGTAAGGGGGTCGGTGCCTGTCGTGGCAGCAAACCCCGAACCAGTTGGTGGACACCAGCGGTGAGGGATGCCGTCAAGCTGAAGAAAGAGTCCTTTCGGGCCTTTTTGGCCTGTGGGACTCCTGAGGCAGCTGATGGGTACCGGCTGGCCAAGCGGAATGCAGCTTTGGTGGTCGCTGAGGCAAAAACTCCAGCGTGGGAAGACTTTGGTGAGGCCATGGAGAAAACTTCCTGACGGCTTCGAGGAAACTCTGGTATACCATCCAGCGAGGGCAGCCGTGGCCCAATGGTTAAGATCATCGCCTGCCACCATGGGGGACCTAGGTTCAAAACCCCGACGGGACCATCCGCCAACATCCTCCGGACTCACGGCTGTGGTGTCCTTGAGCAAGACACCGATACCCCGAAATGCTCCCCGGGCGCTTCAGCTGCCCCCTGCTCCAGTGTGTTCCACTAACATGTGTATGTGTTCACTGTGATGGATTAAATGCAGAGAACAAATTTCATGTGCATGCATGTTCATGACAATAAAAGATGATTCTTCTTCTTCTTCTTCTTCTCAGGTGGGGGAAACAGTGCACCATCAACACTGTGTATAGCGGGGATTGGGCGCTGCTGACCGCGACTCGAGACGTTGTGAGAATACTTCGAAGACTTCCTCAATTCCACAGACATGCCTCCCCATGAGGAAGCAGGGTCTGGGATCTCTGAGGCGGCCTCTCCTATCTCTGGGGGTGAGGTCACCGAGGTGGTTAACAATCTCCTCGGTGGCAAGGCCCTAGGGGTGGATGAGATCCGCCCGGAGTTCCAAAAGGCTCTGGATGTCGTGGGGCTCTCTTGGCTGCCTCTGCAATATCGCGTGGACATCGGGGACAGTGCTTCTGGATTGGCAGACTGGGGTGGTGGTCCCCCTTTTTAAGAGGGTGGACCAGAGGGTGTGTTCCAACTCCAGGGGGATCACACTCCTCAGCCTCCCTGGTAAGGTCTATTCAGTGGTGCTGGAGAGGATGGTCCACCGGGAAGTCAAATTTCAGATTCAGGAGGAGCAGTGTGGCTTTCGCCCTGGCCGTGGAACAGTGGACCAGCTCTACACCCTCAATTGGGAGTTCGACCAATCAGTCTCCATGTGTTTTGTGGACTTGGAGAAGGCGTTCGACCGTGTCCCTCGGGGAGTCCTGTGGGGGGTGCTTTGGGAGTAATTAGTTGTACCGAACCCACTGATATAGGCTGTTTGGTCCTTGTACGACCGGTGTCAAGAGTTTGGTTCGTATTGCTGGCAGTAAGTTGGATTTGTTTCCAGTGATGTTTGGACTCCGCCAAGGATGCCCTTTGTCACTGATTCTGTTCATAACTTTTATAGACAGAATCTCTAGGCGCAGCCGAGGCATAGAGGGGGTCCGGTTTGGTGGTCTCAGTATTGCATCTCTGCTTTTTGCAGATGTGTCAATAATGCCGTGCACATCCGAAGAGAAACCTGTTGCGACATACTGTTGCCGTTTGCCATTGTCATTTGCCTTTTCTATAAGCAAAAAAAAAAAGGGGGGGGGGGGGGGGGACTACTCAAATAGGGAATCTGATTTTGTGAGGGAAGAAAAAGTATTTTATTTTAAAACCATTTGGGCCAGCTTCAATGTAAGGTTGAGGCATGAACTAAAGAAGGACAGACTACATTTTTGATCAGGAAAAAGATGCAACATTTGTTTATTTTTTTACTTGCTTACTTACCTATGTACAGCCATTCTCAAGTAATTCCTGTTTCTTTTCTGCACCCAGGCTGCCATACCCTTCAACCCTTTCAAATGTCTTGAAACTTTCGGGGATTATTTTTCATGTTTTTCCTACCGGACTCATCTGTTTTGTGGATAGCTAAGCTCACATTTCACAGTTTGGTTTCCAGGAGAATCATTGGTTTTCTTTAAGGAGAATTGGGCGTAAGGGCACCTCCCTTAACTAAAGCCATTGTTTAGACTCAGATGTTTTGCGGCGGTTGTGTCAATTCACATCAAACAGGTACTTTATGTACAGCGCTTACATGTTTACTATAAGATTATTAGATAGACCAGTGTCGATTGAGAGTAAGATGAGCTGAAGCGGAACGTGATAAAAGACAATCGAGCAGAGTTGCTGGACAGGAAATGCGATATGGTGGCAAGAAAGAAGATAACGTGAGTTTATATAAATCAATGCATTGTTTCACAATTCAAAATAGTTACCAGTGTCTTAATAACATGCACTGTATGTGGCATGACTATATATTATATTGTGAAAAATAATTTTAATGCAAATATATATATTTTTTTAAATGGCAGAAACCTGTGTGTGCATTTTAATACTTTAGAAACATTCCTGTATAAAAACTCAAATGACATTCACCAATTAGTGTTAAAAAAACAAAAACAAACACAAAAAAAAACGGGAAAAAAATTGTATACCTATGTTCATTTGAATACTTTGCAACAGAAACATTCCTGTATAGAATAAAAAAAATAACAACTCACTAACAAGCATATGCATGCTGCCTCTTGACCACTTTCAAACAAAAAATGTCACATTCTGAAATAGTTTGTATCCAGGCACTTCCAAAGCGCAAATGTTTGTTGGGCAGCTAATTAACAAATAATTATTGACTCTAAGAAAGGGGCGGGACATTTGTAATTTTGATTGGATGGGAATTGAAATCAATTTTACTAATTGACAAACCAAATGTGGCCTATTACAATTTTGACTCCTTGGCGAGCTATCGGTAGCCTACGGGCGACACGTTGGAGACGCCGACATTGCAGGCACAACTATTTGTATGACATGGGGTGCCATTATTTCAAGCCATGACTGTATAAAAAGACATGCTGTGGACACAGTCACATCGACCCAATGGCCACTCTCTTTTTCTATTGTACAGCTGCTACTTGGCAGCTCGTCGCCGTCACTGTCAGGTTCTGACCTCCTGATCAGCTCAAACATGTAAGGTATGACGATGGCAAGATCCGTTGGGTGCTCCTGTACATCGAAATCCTCCTCCTCCTCATTCCACCACGCTCGCCATTGCGTATAGAGTGTAGCACGCTGTGTTTGTCAATTGCAACGTCACTTCCGGTAGCCCTTGCGGTGGATGGAGTAACCACACCCCGGTGTCTTGAGCTTCGGCTATGTTCGGGGAGTGCTCAACACGCGTAATAAAAACCTCATGTTAAGCTAAACTATAGTTGACAACTTGCTGGAAGTGACATGCATGTATTACATAACATATGAACAATGAAAATATGAATTTTAACTGACCCCATAACATCTTTGTTCTCTGACCTTTAATATACCATCACTGTCGTATGAAAACCATATTTGTGCTGGGAAGGAGGGGGAAAAACAAATTAATAAATAAACAAAGGCAACCACCCACGTTTCACCTAAAGACATGAAATTCGGTGGACATGGTAAATGGAGTGATCTAGAGACATGTCTATGCTAATAGGTTGCATTAAAAGTCTCAATTATGCACCAGATTGAACAGGAAGCCAGCTATTTCAGTTGAAAGCAGCTATTTCCAGCGAATTCCAAGACTGGCACTTTAATGAACTCCTCCGAGGGAATTTGCCCAAATGAGTCTTGTAAACCATCAGAAGCAGGTGTATGAGACAGATGGTTGACGTTAAATTTCCAACCTTTTTTTGTTACGTCATCTAATGTGGGCAAGAGCATGGCACAAAAAATTGAAGTTCGTTTTAAGAATTGAAAAAGATTTGGAATTATGTGAAAATGTAGCCCGCGCAGACAGTTTCACTTAGGAGCATGAAATTGGGTAGACATGTCTACCGTAACAGGATGCACGAAAAAGTCTCCAGGACCCATGCGTGAAATTAAAATAGGGAGTCAGCTATTTTGGTATTTCTTTTCTTCTTACCGCAGCGGTCCCTGATGACCAGGTTGCGTCCCTCCTTCAGGTTGATGGTGAGTAAGAAGGATCTCAGAGATTCTTTGCTGCCCTCGAAGACGCCGGTAGACTCCATTTCACCCTGGACACACACACACACAATTTAGTATGCATTTGTTTCATCACAACTTAAAATTTTCAATTACCCTGAAATTTCCCAAATTTATCATTTTCAGGAAAAATCTGCAAAATAGGATATCTTCAGCTCAGTGAACCTCTAAAGGATTAACTAAAAAAACAAATTGTCACTACAAATTTTTTGAAATATAGTAAAAGGAGAAGGAGAAAAGATATACATATATATATATAGTTCTGACAAAAAAAAGTTTAAGAGTACAGCAATGAGAAAACATGACAAAGTTGCAATGTTACAATAAAAAGGTTGAAACAATAGAAGTTATTAGAAAAAGTAATGTTTTGGGGAAAAAAATCTTGAAAAGATGAAAGTGTAAAGTAAAATAGAACTTGCACATTTATGACAAAAAAAAGTGAAAATACAGTACTGTATAGTTACGAGCAAAAATGATACTGCAATGAAAAAGTGTCAAAGTTACACGAAAAAGGTAAGTAACAAGAAAAAACTTTAAACAGCAAAATTAAATTTAAAAGAAACAAGAGGAAAGTTATGAGAAAACCGTCACAAAGAAAAAATTGTAATGCGCAATAGCAGGTGGATGACAATTTTAACTTTGAACATAGAAGCATATGAACTAGGGCTGCAACTAACAATTATTTTAATAATGGATTAATCTGTCAATTCAGTTTTAGATTAATTAATATTTAATGTTGAAAGGCTGAAATTCTGAGAATCTGGACAATTTTAAGTTAAACAAGGTCTCTAACCAATTCATCAATTATCAAAATAGTTGCCGATTGACTTGATTATCGATTAGCTGCCAATTCATCGATTAATTGTTGCTCTTCTAATATAAACTGTTTGGTGACGCTAAATTACAAAGCTTCTTTGCCTACGTCATGGCGTCAAATTTGATGATGATTTCAAGGACTGTCCTTGAACAAGAGGAACATCCCACCGCCTACCCACAAACCCACCCGGAAAGTTTAAAAAATACAAATAAAAACTATGACACCAGCTTCATTGATGGACAGAGTTGGATACATGAAGGTCTCCAAGACCCATGCCCAAAACTGAAGAATCGGTCAACAATTTTTGTTTGAAGAAACCATTTGAACTCTAGGGCGTATACATTGGCAAACTCCATCCATCCATCCATTTTCTTTACCGCTCATCCTCACTAGGGTCACGGGCTGCTGGAGCCTATCCCAGCTATCTTCGGGCGGGAGACGGGGTTGACCCTGAACCGGTCGCCAGCCAATCGCAGGGCACATAGAAACAAACAACCATTCGCACTCACATTCACACCTATGGGCAATTTAAGAGTCTTCAATCAACCTACCACGCATCTTTTTGGGATGTGGGAGGAAACCGGAGTGCCCGGAGAAAACCCACTCAGGCACAGGGAGAACATGCTAACTCCACACAGGCGGGGCTGGGATTTGAACCCCGGTCCTCAGAACTGTGAGGCAGATGTGCTCACCATGTTGGCAAACTCCTACTAGGCAATTTGCCCAAATGAGCCCCAGTCAGAAGCAGGTATACTAGACAGATGGGCGAGGCTACGTTGCAAACCTTTTTTTTGCCTATGCCATCTAATGTGGGCAGAGCAGGGCGTTAAATTTGAAGGTAATTTCAAGGATTGGCCATAAAAAGATGAGGTGAGGGGCGTTTGGAAAGTTATTACAAATGTCTACTTGATACTATTCAACACGTCTAAGAAGACAGGTCACACGAAAAAGTACTCAAGTAAGTACCCATGCCCGTAATAGAACAGGAGGTCAGCTATTTTGGTTTGAAACAACCATTTTGGGTGAATTCCATTGGGAACTCATACTGGGGAATTTGCCCTAAATCGAAAGCAGGTATAATAGACCATTGGTTCTGTACTATTGTCACCCTGGGATGCCTTTTTTTAATGTATTTTTTATTATTATCATTGTTAAGTCGCGACCCACTTTTACAGACATTAGGAACAATAAAGAAGACGTGTTGTTTAAAAATAGCCTTTGAAAACACATTTTTAAACATCTGCTGATGCTTACATGTTTAAAGTGCTTTTCAGGGCACCTTATTAATCAACTGTGGATGAATATAACTGCATATCAAAAAGTATATCTTGGCACCGATCTCTTCTTTTTAGGGAATTGCAACATCAATAGTTTGTTTTCTTTTTCGGAAATCAAAGCAGACCAAAGCAACTGTCAAAGATTTAACAGTCTGAATTATTATGCGATACATTTTTTACTACGTCGGTGACTACTTTTGGGTCCCAACCCACCAGTTGAGAAGCATTGTCTGGGTGACATTAAATTATGAAGTTTTGTTCCCATACCACCTAATGTGGGCATAGTGTCAAAGTTTGATGATCATTTCAAAGATTCAGCTTGAGAATTTGCAGTTTGTACTTTTTTTTTGTTCCTGAAAAGAGGAAACAAATGTAACATATGCAGGGTGACACAAAACTGTATTCTCCGTAAATAATTCTCTGACGTCTCCTTTTATCAACAGACTGAAGTGTTTGATAACAAATAAAAGCCGCTGGTTAATACTGTAAAAACGTCCTCACCCTGTGTCATGTCATCAAAAGTGTGGTAGCAAAAAGTCCTGAGGTACCCTTATTCTAACTGAGCAGAAGCTCTGAGCAGCAGCCGCTCTCCAACATCCACTGCAGCAGCTGGGCGGCGGTGGTGACACGAGATACCCTGTCTACAATACCTCGGCTTTTGTTGCGCCGCCAAGGCTGTTTGCTCACTGGCAAGCTTTCATATTGCTCAGACGTCGCACAATGGCGGCAAAAAAGAAAAGACTGGAATCTGATTTGTAAACACCAGAGGGATTACATCATGACTCTCGATCTTCGTATGTATTGAACTCATCTGACTACACTATGCACATGCACACCTGCACAGTCCAATGAGTCTAACACAACAGACCAATAAACTACTGCAGCTGTATACAAGTTTTTGTAAAACAAACTATTCCCTGAAAAACGCACCTACAGTATACGCAGATTTTTGTGCTCTCTCTGTCTTGCCCGAAGGTAGCGCTCAAACACCCTGCTCCTTCTGAAGGGCCATGCTAGCTAAGGAGTAGCTATCAGTTGCTAGCCTGCTGGCTTGACAGTGAACAGCAGCTGGATGGAAGATTCCAGCAGAGCTACGACAGACAGCCAAGGCTACTTGGAGAGAAAACAGGGTGGTAAACTTATCAAGATGATGCAGAGGAATTTCCTGATCGCAGTGGCGGAGGTTAACAGCTGACCAGCTGCTAATGGCTAAGGTACAATAAGTGCCCAACAAAAGAAAGCGTAATTCACGATATACAGTGTGTATTTTAAAAATGATGACCATTTATATTTATGAGTGACTGAAAAACATGATTGAGGAATATAGTTTGGGGCATATTTTGGGTTTAAACTATTAATATAGGTATTTCTAAACATTTTTAGGAGAGGGTGGCAGTACCTTACACACAGAACGTGGCAGAAAAATATCAACTTAGAAGGCCAGTGTTGCTACCTCACACACAGTACAGCAAGCGAAGAAAATGCCAGCTAGGATGGCCAGTGCGGAAGATGCTTTCAATTCGTACCGCAGCGTCTAGGTAGTGAAAACCCATAAAGCCGCCATTTCAAGACGAAGAAGCCATCAAATTCAGCAAAATTCTGCTTCTACACGTGCTCAATGTGACAAACAACATGCTTGCGAGTGCTTCAAAGCCTGACTTCAGAGTGCACAACTAAACCTGCAGCCTCATGACACACCCAAAAACATACACACACACACCTGTGAAGGAGTATTGACAATGAACGTTGCTGGATGGGATATTTCACACCTGTCATGGCACGATTGTTACGGTGGATTTCAAACATACTTTGGAAGCGGCAGAATCAAATTTCAGTCTCAGTTGTGTTGTTAAAAGAAATGATTGTGTTCCGGGACACATCCTGAGCAAATATACCCGACACCTGTCATGTGACCATCTCAGAGGTGGACAATTCATTTTCCAAAGGGGCCATGTGGGAAACAAGAACGGTTGTCGCTGGCCCACAACATGCTAAACTACCGTATTTTCACGACCATATGGCGCACCGTATTAAAAGGCGCAGTCTCAGTTACGGGGTCTATTTCTGTATTTAACACATACATAAGACGCACCGTATTATTGGGCGAAGGCATGGTAAGACATACGCTAGCTTAAAACATACGGTAGCATGCAGGCACGCTAAAAAAAATTTTTTTAATGGCAGCGGGAGCAAAACTGAGTTCGGTTGTACGTTATTGAAGTATTTAACAATGTATTCACGTTATTTTTTGATCAATCCTCATCCACAAATCCATCAAAGTCCTCATCTTCTGTATCCCAAATGAACAGCTGGGCAAGTTCTCCAACAAACACGCCGGGTTCCCTCTCGTCATTGTCAGAGTCAGTCGCGACTGCTCGATTCCCATGTTCCTCCGCGTAACTGATAGCTTGCAGTTTAAACTGTGCTTCGTAAGCGTGTCTCTTCGTAGGTGACATTTTCGGGGGTCCTTAGCCAAACCGATGTTGTTTTGCACAATGCACACCCCGGAAATGCTCCCAGTCAGTCAAGCGGAAACAAATAAATAAATACATAAATAAACAAACAGCTATATACCTACTGGGTGCGTGGCTTTAGCATCCTACTTCACGCACCCTTCCGACGTCCTCAGCCACGTCCGCTTTTCCTCTGTGTAAGCAGCGTGTCGGCAGGAAATATTTAAAAAAAACAAAAAACAAACAAAAAAAAAGTCAAGCGGAGCGCTCATCACAACAACATTTATGTTGGAACTTCATGCACACATAAGGCGCACCACGCCGCATTATAAGGCGCCCCGTCCATTTTGGAGAAAATCTAAGCCTTTTAAGTGCGCCTTATGGTCATTAAAATACGGTACACTGTGTTTAATATAAATTGAATGGGTGTATATATAAAGCAGTCAATTGAATTGTTTTGAAAAGATTCTACTTGTTGGTATTTGTTATCATTCAAAAATACAAATGTTAAACAAAATTATAAGCAGTAATAATAAAATTAAATTACAGATAAAAAGTGTGTCAATCAAATAAATGTTTCTATAATTCTAAAGAGTGCTGACATTTTGGGCACCAACAGCTTACTCATTAGTGGGGATTCCCAAATCATTATCAGGGCCAGTCGCCCTATTCCCGCCACCTTGCAGGAAATGAGAATGTTGCTAACATTAGGGCAGTGGTGGCAAATAAGGAAATACAAATACTTTATTATGTACTTAAGTAGATTTTTCAGGTACTTGTACTTTACTCGAGTATGTATTTTTCTGATGACTTTTTGTTTGTCTCAAACAGTCATGAAGTCTCACATCAAGATACTTCCCTTGACATTACTGTACTTTCTAATTTAGACAGGGCTTTGGTGGCATCCAAGGGTGTAGGGACGTTCGATACGACTTTTTTTCCCCCAGACAGACACCAGTACGAGTATCCACTCTTTAATACTCATCGATACCACTAGTAATGTCATTAACACCATGACAGATAATTGTGAACAAATACCTCTCTTTCTTTCGAAAGCAAATGATGACTCACCAATGTTTCAAACTGTCGCAATGTAGCGCCAATTACTGACAAGGAGGACATAAGGCCTTTTCATACCGCACTTGCTCAGTAAGAAAGTTCAAGGGCAACATTGCCGCGGCGCGGCAAACGCCGACTATGCTCATATTTCCAAGTGCTGAAGTAGCAGCCTCCAAGGAAGTCGGAACTCTGGAGGCTTTCCCAATTGAGTAGACCAGAACTGGGCCATATGTACTGTAACTGTCATTATTGCAAAAGAAAGCCCTGACTTTGCTTATTTTGAGGAGGAGGAGGTGACGTAGAAGCTCAAAAACAAAAAAAACAAAAAAAAAAGGGAAAGTGTGCATCCCATACTAATTTCACGGCAGGATCTCAGAGTTTATAAGCTCGTTCATGAGCTATAGTTCCATGAAGAGCGCATTGAGGTGTATTTCAGGCTGAGCAGGGACAGTTTGAAAGCCTCCTGCAGAGAGGCTTCGTTATATCATTTTTCTGTTGTCCCAAAGCTCGGGACACTGGGACACCACATTTATTATAATATTATTATATTTTCCCCTTGCCATTTACAGTATAAGTCCTCCAAAATAATACTCAGAAATCACTCCTCCAGCCCCCCTCCTATTAGAGGCACTTTCTGACATCACAGTCAGGCCACGCGAAAATAGAAAATGTTTCTATTCAAGTGCACCTCGTGTCACGTCAGCCGCCCTCTGCACTTGCCGTGCAAAACCGTGACACGGCATTCCATAGTCCCGCCCCCTCAGCATATAAAACAATGAATGGGAAAGTCGATGGCGGCTTGCACGTTGCCAAGTGCATTGTGAAAAGGACTCACGTTTTCTTTTTTTGTTTTTCCTTTTTTGCTTTAAGTATCAGTGGCTGGTAACAGCAGCCTTCACAAGTACTTGATACACTGAAATAAGGCCGATATCCGCCCGATATCGCTGATCCCTATTTGGGTGTTTTAGAGAGAGCACAAAAACTGTGAATAGGTGAGGTTTTCAATAAAAAGCTGGGGAAAGGTTCCAGAGAAAAGAACCCGAAGAGGTGAATTTGTGAAAAATTAACCGCGAAAAGGAGTGATATTACTGTATTTAACATTTTGTTTTTAGTTCTTAAAGACCTTGTGAGGGCCGGTCAGAGACTATGGATGGGCCGGATGTGGCCTGCAGGACATACTTTGCCCAGGTCTATGACAACCGATGACTTCTCATAACACATTTTTACTACCAAAACTTACATGCGAGCTGTCGTCCGCAACGGCATCGGTGTCTGGGCTGTAAACAGTTATCAATTCGGGTAGGGCCAAGTCCTCAGCCTCTATTCCACCACCGCCACTGGCACGGCCTCCTCGGCCCGACTGCCGTTGCCACTCTGGGGTTCCATCGTCCATTTGCATGCTGTTGAACGACTCCTGAGAGGACGTCCAGTCTGTGTAGTCTGCAGGCACGCTTAGTGTGTGCTCACTCCCTGTGGCTACACTTCCTCCTCCCCCTCCTCCTCCTCCTCCTCCACCTAAGCCACCTCGTCGGGCAGGATGGGCCAGTGGTGTGTTAGGGCTGCTGTAGCAGGGTGCGGGACTCTTGCGGAGGTAGGGAGAGGAGGATCCAGCGCGGTCCTGCTTGAAGTCGCGCATGTCTGGCACTGAGGAGCTGAGGCGGTGATCGATGGCGGATGGTTCCAGACGGGAGCGGGCAGGCCCTAATTTTTCCGCCTTGTCCCGCCGCAGCTTCCGGCGTAAGTTCTGCAGCATGCTGGGATTCTTGGTGTCTTGATTTTTTTAGCGCATGCTCACGGACATCTATGGCACAAAGAAAAATTAAACAAATAAAAAAGAGAGACATTAGGAATGCTGCCATACACATTGTCATATTTGCTTCACTCACTGTCAGTCTTCACTTACAACCCCAATTCCAATGAAGTTGGGACATTGTGTTAAACATAAATAAAAACAGAATACAATGATTTGCAAATCACATTCAAGCTATATTTAATTGAATACACTACAAAGACAAGAGACTTAATGTTCAAACTGATAAACCTTACTGTTTTTAGCAAATAATCATTAACTTAGAATTTTATGGCTGCAACACGTTCCAAAAAAGCTGGGACAGGGTCATGTTTACCACTGTGTTACATCACCTTTTCTTTTAACAACATTCAATAAACGTTTGGGAACTGAGGACACTAATTGTTGAATCTATGTAGGTGGAATTATTTCCCATTCTTGCTTGATGTACAGCTTCAGTTGCACAACTGTCCAGGGTCTCTGTTGCCATATTTTTTGTTTCATAAACCTCCACACATTTTCAATAGGAGACAGTTATGGACTGCTGGGAGGCCAGTCTAGTGTTTTTACTTTTACTGCAAAGCCACCCTGTTGTACCAAACATTGAAGGTTGCTTGGCATTGTCTTGCTGAAATAAGCAGGGGCGTCCATGAAAATTATGTTGCTTGGATAGAAGCATATGTTTCTCCAAAACCTGTATGTACCTTTCAGCATTAATGGTGCCTTCACAGATGTGTAAGTTACCCATGCCATTGGCACTAACACAGCCCCATACCATCACAGATGCTGGCTTTTGAACTTTGCGTCCATAACAGTCCGGATGGTTCTTTTCCTCTTTGGCCCGGAGGACACGACGTCCACAATTTACAAAAACAATTTGAAATGTGGACTCGTCGGACCACAGAACACTTTTCCACTTTTCCTCAGTCCATCTTAGATGAGCTTGGGCTCAGAGAAGCCGGCGGCGTTTCTGGGTGTTGTTGATAAATGGCTTTTGCTTTGCATAGTATAGTTTCAAGTTTCACTAACGGATGTAGCGCCGAACTGTATTTACTGACATTGGTTTTCTGAAGTGTTTGTGAGCTCATGTGGTGATATCATTTATACAATGATGTCGGTTTTTGATGCAGTGCCACCGGAGGGATCGAAGCTCACGGGCATTCAATGTTGGTTTTCGGCCTTGCCCCTTACATGCAGTGATTTCTCCAGATTCTCTGAACCTTTTGATGATATTATGGACCGTAGATGATGAAATCCCAAAATTCCTTGCAATTCAGGGAAGCTCCTTTTATACCCAATCATGGCACCCACCTATTCTGAATTAGCCTGTTCACCTGTAGGATGTTCCAAACAGGTGTTTGATGAGGATTCCTCAACTTTTCTTGCCACCTGTCCCAGCTTTTTTGGACCGTGTTGAAGCCATAAAATTCTAAGTTAATGATTATTTGCTAAAAACAATAAAGTTTATCAGTTTGAACATTAAATATCTTGTCTTTGTAGTGTATTCAATTAAATGTAGGTTGAACATGATTTGCAAATCATTGTATTCTGTTTTTATTTATGTTTAATACAATGTCCCAACTTCATTGCAATTGGGGTTGTATATGGCCAAGATGTGGTGCAAAAAAACATTGTTAACATACTTAATTGTTATACAGGCATAAAGAGAAGTTTAAAAAAAAAAAAAAACAGTATTTACATGAATGAGCGAGGTTTGATGCACAAAGTGAATTTTAAATATTTCTATAGGTCATACAAGTGTAAAAATTATATGGTAAAATTATATTTACTGAGAAAATGAATAAAACACTCAGGCTTGGCTTAAATTACAAAGATACAGTGAAGAACTTACATTTGTAACATTCTTAAGTGTCACACAAGTATGAAAATAATTTAAAATGCACTGATAAAACCAATAAAACACCATAATGCGGTGAAAAAACTATATTTTTAACATTCTTAATGGCCACAGAAGTGTAAAAAGAAGTTTATAAAACCAATTAAATACTCTAACACAGACGAAGGTATGGTGCAAAAACTTCATTTTTTTATTTGTCACACTAGTGTAAAAATATGTATTATTTAGTATTAAAACTATCAGTCTTGACTAAAACATTCAAGGTATTGTGCAAAAACAAATTTTAATGTTCCTAATTTTCAGACTACAGTAAAAAAAAGTTCACATTTACTGATGAAGCCAACAAAACACTCAGTCTTAACTTAAATTAGTAAGGTATGGTGCTAAAACTACATTTTTAACAGTTTTGTCATCCAAGTGTAAAAAGAAGTTGACCATTGTTGATATTTATTATTTTTTTATACATCTTAAAAACACCAAGGCCAACCCGATAGCATGAAAGTTGCTCAAGTTGCAATAAGCAAAGTGTTGTGTATTGTCTATTGTTACCTTGTGTTCTTACAGACGCTTAAGGGTCCTAACTTTTCCACCCCTTGAACACACCGCTAAATTGCTATGGATGGACGCCAATACCTGAGGCAGTACGAGGACAGAAGAAACCAGTACAATGACTCGCATTTACAAAACACAACAGGCAACCAAGGTATAGCACAGGGGTGGGAAAACTTTCAAACGTGAATGGAAAATAGTTCAGTTTAATAATAATATACAAATAAATTATATGTTTATTTTATTAGATATTATTTAATCGTAAATAATTTTATAATTATTTAATATAACATTTTTTAAATGACATGTTCAATATAAAATAATTCAATTTACAATAGATCAATCAGCCAATTTTTTTATGAGATAAATGAAAACTTTTTAAACAAGTCATAGATGAGGTGAAAACGGTGCAATTAAAATATGTAAAAAAAAATGATAAAACAGATTTTCATTCTAAATTTGAAATTCAAATATAATTTAATTATAATTAACCACTAATGGAATGAAAATTAAATTTTGCATGTCTAGGTAAAGTTTATTATAATATTTTTACTCTTCCATTTACAACATTTATAATAAAATCAATCAAACAATTATTCCATCCATCCATTTTCTGAGCCGCTTCTCCTCACTAGGGTCGCGGGCATGCTGCAGCCTATCCCAGCTGTCATCGGGCAGGAGGCGGGGTACACCCTGAACTGGTTGCCAGCCAATCGCAGGGCACATACAAACAAACAACCATTCGCACTCACAGTCATGTCTACGGGCAATTTAGAGTGTCCAATTAATGCATGTTTTTTGGGATGTGGGAGGAAACCGGAGTGCCCGGAGAAAACCCACACAGGCACGGCGAGAACATGCAAACTCCACACAGGCGGGGCCGGGGATTGAACCCGGGTCCTCAGAACTGTGAGGCTGACGCTCTAACCAGTCGTCCACCGTGCCGCCTCAAACAATTATTAAATGAGATAATGAAAACAATACATTTTATACATTTAATATTTGATCTCATTTATAGATGTGTTTTTTATTGTTTTGCTATTGTTATTTTTATTATTTCCAATAAATGAATAAACAAATTTGAGAAAAATGAATTGAAAATACTGGAATTAAATGTTTTATCCGTTCTAAACAAAAAAAATTACCATTAATGAACAAAATTTAAAATTGAGTTTAAAATGTGAAATAGTTCATTTTAATCAACATTTTTGTATCATATTATTTAATCAATTTGCTGATAATTAAATTTTAATTAAAAATTAGTTCAGTAAAATAAAGAGAGAGAGAGAGAGAGAGAGAGAGAGAGAGAGATACTTCTTCTTTTCCTTTCGGCTTGTCCCTTGAGGGGTCGCCACAGCGCGTCATCCATGTAAGCCTATCTCCTGCATCCTCCTCTCGAGCACCAACTGCCCTCATGTCTTCCCTCGCGACATCCATCAATCTTCTCTTTGGTCTTCCTCTAGCTCTCTTGCCTGGCAGCTCCATCCTCATCATCCTTCTACCAATATACTCACTATTTCTCCTCTGGATGTGTCAAAACCATCAAAGTCTGCTCTCTCTAACTTTGTCTCCAAAACATCGAACCTTGGCTGTCCCTCTGATGAGCTCATTTCTAATTTTACCCAACCTGGTCACTCCAAGAGCGAACCTCAACATCTTCATTTCCGCCACCTTCAGCCCCACTGTCTCTAATCCGTACATCATGGCTGGCCTCACCACTGTTTTATAAACTTTGCCCTTCATCCGAGCAGAGACTCTTCTGTCACATAACACACCTGACACCTTCCTCCACCCGTTACAACCTGATTGGACTCGTTTCTTCACTTTCTGACCACACCCACCATAGCTCTGGACGGTTGACCCCAAGTATCTAAAGTCCTCCACCCTTGCTATTTCTTCTCCCTGTAGCCTCACTCGTCCCCCACCACCCCTCTCATTCATGCACATATATTCTGTTTTACTTTGGCTAATCTTCATTCCTCTGCTTTCCAGTGCATGCCTCCATCTTTCTAACTGTTCCTCCAGCTGCTCCCTGCTTTCACTGCAGATCACAATGTCATCTGCAAACATCACGATCCACGGGGATTCCAGTCTAACCTCATCTGCCAGCCTATCCATCACCACTGCAAACAGGAAAGGGCTCAGGGCTGATCCCTGATGCAGTCCCACCTCCACCTTAAATTCCTCTGTCACACCTACAGCACACCTCACAGCTGTTCTGCTGCCCTCGTACATGTCCTGTATTATTCTAACATACTTCTCTGCCACTCCAGACGTCCGCATGCAGTACCACAGTTCCGCTCTGGGTACTCTGCCATAGGCTTTCTCTGGATCTACAAAGACACAATGTAGCTCCTTCTGACCTTCTCTGTACTTTTCCATCAACATCCTCAAGGCAAATAATGTATCTGTGGTACTCTTTCTAGGCATGAAACCATACTGTTGCTCGTAAATACTCACTTCTGTCCTGAGTCTAGCCGACACTACCCTTTCCCATAACTTCATTGTGTGGCTCATCAATTTTATTCCTCTATAGTTGCCACAGCTGTGTACATCACCCTTGTTCTTAAAAATGGGCACCAGCACACTTTTCCTCCATTCCTTAGGCATCTTCTCCCCCGCTAGCATTCTGTTGAACAAGCTGGTCAAAAACTCCACAGCCACCTCTCCTAGATGCTTCCATACCTCCACAAGATTGTCATCCAGACCAACTGCCTTTCCATTTTTCATCCTCTTTAAAGCCTAACTTCCCCCTTACTAATCATTGCCACTTCCTGGTCCACCACACTTGCCTCTTCTACTCTCCCTTCTCTCTCATTTTCCTCATTCATCAACTCCTCAAAGTATTCTTTCCATCTGTCCAGCACACTACTGGCACCAGTCAACACATTTCCATCTCTATCCTTAATTACCCTAACCTGCTGCACATCCTTCCCATCTCTATCCCTCTGTCTGGCCAGCCTATATAGATCCTTTTCTCCTTCTTTAGTGTCCAACCTGCCATACATGTCATCATATGCCTCTTGCCACCTCTACCTTTGGTCTGTGTCGCATCTCAATGTATTCCTTCCGCCTCTCCTTGGTCCTCTCAGTGTCCCACTTCTTCTTCGCTAACCTTTTTCCTTGTATGATTTCCTGTACTGTGAGGTTCCACCACCAAGTCTCCTTCTCTCCTTTCCTGCCAGAAGATACACCAAGTACTCTCCTGCCTGCCACTATGATCACCTTGGCCACAGTGGTCCAGTCTTCTGGAAGCTCCTCCTGTCCACAGAGAGCCTGTTTCACCTCTTCCCGAAAAGCTGCACAAGGCTCGTCCTGTATCAGCTTCCACCACATGGTACTCTGCTCTGCCTTTGTCTTCCTAATCTTCCTCCCCACCACCAGTCATTTTACACAGCACCAACCTATGCTGTCTAACCACACTCTCCCCTACCACTACCTTACAGTCGGTAACCTCCTTCAGACTACATTGTCTGCACACGATGTAATCCACCTGTGTGCTTCTACCTCCACTCTTGTAGGTCACCCTATGTTCGTGCCTCTTCTGGAAAATAGTCTTCACTACAGCCATTTGCAAAGTCTACCACCATCTGTCCCTCCAAGTTTCTTTCCTGGATGCCGTACTTACCCATCACTTCTTCATCACCCCTATTTCCTTCCCCAACATGTCCATTACAATCTGCACCAATCACGACTCTCTCTCTGTCTGGGATGCTCATAACTACTCGGTCTAGCTCCTTCCAGAATTTCTCTTTCACCTCTAGGTCAGATCCTACCTGTGGGGCATAGCCACTAATCACATTATACATAACACCATCAATTTCAAGTTTCAGCCTCATCACTCGATCTGATACTCATTTCACCTCCAAGACATTCTTAGCCAACCCTTCTTTTAAAATAACCCCGACTCCATTTCTCTTCCCATCTACACCATGGTAAAATAATTTAAACCCTGCCCCTAAACTTCTAGCCTTACTGCCTTTCCACCTGCTCTCCTGGACACACAATACATCAACCTTTCTCCTAATTATTATGTCAACCAACTCCCGAGGTTTTCCTGTCATAGTCCCAACATTTAAAGTCCCCACATTCAGTTCTAGGCTCTGTGCTTTCCTCTTCTCTTTCTGCCGAAGAACCCACTTTCCACCTCTTCGTCTTCTTCGACTTCGACCCACAGTAGCTGAATTTCCAAGGGCGCACTGCAGGTTGACAGCGTCGGTGGCGGAGGTTGTTAACCCGGGCCACAACCGATCCGGTATGGAATTCTTTGGATGAACGCTCATATTTGTTTGGCAAAGTTTTAAGCCGGATGCCCTTCCTGACGCAACCCTCTGCATTTATCCGGGCTTGGGACCGGCCTACAGTGTGCACTAGCTTGTGCCCCAAATAGGGCTGCATTGAGAGAGAGATACGGTGTGTAAAAAAAGTGATTGCCCCCTAAACCTAATAACTGCGATCAAGAGTTTGCGATAACTTGCAATGAATCTCTTGCAGTATTTTGGCCCACTCATCTTTGCAGAATTGTTGTAATTCAGCCATATTGGAGGCTTTTCAAGCATGAACAGCCTTTTTAGGGTCATTCCACAGCATCTCAATAGGATTCAAGACAGGACTTTGACTAGGCCACTCCAAAGTCATCATTTTGTTTTTCTTCAGGCATTCAGAGGTGGACTTACTGGTGTATTTTGGATCATTGTCCTGCTGCAGAACCCAATTTCATTTCAACTTGAGGTTACAAACAGATGGCCGGACATTTTCCTTCAGGGTTTTTGGGTAGACTGCAGAATTCGGCATAGGAACTGGGAACCGAAATTTAAAATTTTAACGATTCCGGGAGAACCGGAACGTTAGTCCGGGGTCCAATCAGTTCTCGATTCTCAATGTGCATCCCTATATTACCGAGACGATGTAGCGGGTCATATAATGCAAGTCTTGTGAAAGACATGGCTTTCCATTTGGGTGGGGGGAATCAGCTCCTAAATGCATTTAGGCAACCATGACTGTTTCATGGTCACAACATCAAAAAGCAACAAGTTAGTGTCTAATAAGCAAAGGTGCAAGGACAGACAAATGTTGTTGCACTTGCCCATTGACAACCTTGACAGTAACTTTAAAAACACACACACACACACAGAGGACAAATGTCATGTTAATGTGTCAGTCAATTGGATTTTTTAAAAAGTTTTTTTTTCCAGCTTCCGTCATGCACTACTTGCGTGATCAATATTACTGCAAACAGAGAAAAGCAAGTGTCCAAAAGCAGTCTGTGTTGCCCAATTAGTGTCTCTCTCTCTCATTCACACTCACACACTTGTGCACACTCTCTCCTGACAATGACCATGTGCCTTCCTCTTCCTCACATAAATCTTTACTTCAGTTTTATCACATATGTAGAGAGAAGTGATTTTCACCAGATCTTTTATTGCTTGTTCTCCTTTTTTTCTTCTTCTTGTCAGTCAGTGACTCTGTGAGCTAAAAAACTAGCAGGTCATGTCAGAACACGACAGCGAGTTCTTTCCAGAACACTCGTCAGACAAAGTATGTATCAAGAAATAGGCCGTCGTCATATTTAAGTAATGTCTGTGCGAAAACATGTCTTTTTGAAAATGTGATCAACTTTTATCTACACAAAAATCTTCATTTATTTCTTAGTACTGTCAGAAGATCTTAGTAGATTTAGAGTTAAGGGAAGGTTTAGATATTACACTTCAGGCTTTGGGTCGCACAGTGGGGATACGTGTTAGGGACAGAGGTTAGGGTACAGTATCAAACTCATGGCCTGCGGGCCAAATCCGGACCGCCACATCATTTTATGTGGCCCCCAAAAGTAAATCATGTTCGTTGACTTCGTCTCCTGCTAAAAATTACCAAAATTACATATCATCTTCACTTTTAATAATGTTGCGATATTGCAAGCATTTCTTTGTTAGTAATCCATCCCCCTTTTAAAATAAAGTGAATAATACTTGAACAACCTATGTGTTACTGGCTTCTGATTTCAAAACTAGTTATCCATCAATTTGTGGTGTATATGTAATAACATTCAGTGATCATACATTTATATGGGTTCACAGTAGGGATGTTTGATACCACTTTCTTCAGAACCATACAAGTAGGTGTATTCACGCTTCAGTACTCACGATACCAAATACCTTGTACCGATACCACTAGTACTTTTGATAGATAAAATTACAATTAACACAATAATATATAATTGTGAACAAAGACCTTTCTTTCTTTGTGACGCACATGATGATTCGCCGATGTGTCAAACTGCAGTGCAGCAGCCACTACTGGCAAGGTGGACTTACTCAATGTCAGATTTTTTTGCCTTACGTGTCGGTGGCTGGTGTTGGCAGCCTTCATGAGTAACGGATACCTTGAAATGAGGCCGGCATAGGCCTGATACCTTGCATCGGTACAGGCCCTTACTAAGGGCCTGGACCGCTTGCTATCATCAATGGTAAAATTACTTCACAAGTTTATCAAGACATTTTGCAGACGAACACGAGGCCATCTGTCCAACAGTTGAAGCTCAAAAGAAGATGGGTCTTGCTACAGGACAATGATCCAAAACACAGAAGCAAATCAACAACAGAATGGCTTCAGAAGAAAAAAAAATACGTGTTCTGGAGTGGCCCAGTCAAAGTCCTGAACTCACTCCGATTGAGATGCTGTGGCATGACCTCAAGAGAGCTACTCAGACTGAACATCCCAGGTATCTTGCTTAACTGCAACAGTTTTGAAAAGAAGAATGATCCAAAATTAACCTGATAGTTGTGAATGTCTGATCTGCAACTCCAGGAAACATTTGGGTGAGGTTATTGCTGCCAAAGAAGGGTAGATCTGTTATTTAAATCCAAGGTTTGACTTACTTTTTCGAGTCCTGTGAATGTTGATGTTATTTTCAATAAAAACATATCATTGTTTGTGTGGTATTTTTTTGGGCAGACTCTGTTTCTTTATTGTTGTTATTTACATCTACTTTTTATGACCAATTTATGCAGACATTAAACAAATTCCAAAGGGTTCACACACTTTTCCCTTCCAACGTAAGGCTCTTTGATGCACCGTAAGCTGACTTTCAGCGAGAAAAGCATGGTACACCCTGGACTGGTCACCAGTCTAGCACTGCATGGTAAAAACTGAGGCCCATTATCAGGTTTTGAGGCAAAGGGTTCACACACCTTTTCTTCCCTCTGTTAATTGTCCATAGGCGTGAATGTGAGTTTCTATATGTAACCTGACTTTGACTTGCGACCAGTCTATTGTTTGTCTATGCATTTGTGTAATGGCATTGACGTCTAAATGGATGTGCAAAAGTAAAGGTTCGCTGGATTTAAAGCCATTGAAGGGTGAAAGCCGGAGCCGGAAGCACGGTCTCTCTTTTTCAACAACTTTGCCCACTGTCGGACGTCGGTTTGTCCGGACGCTCCGTGGAGCTCAGGTAGTACAAGTACAAAAAGACAACTATTGACGTTTATTTACCTTCGAGGCGGCGGTCCCACGAAGTGCGTCGTACTCCGTGCCTGACCAAGACACATCGCCGCGACTGGGAGCCTGTTCGAACTTGCTTCTCCACCTTTTTTTTCTTCCGCCATTCGATGCGCAACAAGTGCTTCCGTTACATATCAAAATAAAAGCGATGACTTTTGTTTAAATTGAGGCAATAATGACGGTGTATCGGTGATCTTTTAACATATTTAACTGCTAACAAGTGTTTGATTGTAAATCAACGACAAAGCGCGAGTAATATAAAGCAGCGACACTTTCAGTAAATTCCTTTGAAATGCACAGAATATTGTAATCCGCTCGCATCACATTTATGTTATGCTTAAATTGAGTTTGTTTTTATCATCACAAATCAAAATCGAGGGGAAACGATGAGATAAACCAATGCAAATAACACTTTAGAAAGTCAAAAAAAAAAAGAAAGTTGACCAGTATTTTATCTCTTTCCAAACTTCGAGTTGTTTCCACCAGTGAGTTGACCTGTTTGCGTAAGATGTGGTTCGTTTCCTGTCGTCACCATTGGAAACCACAGTGCCTGAGAGCAAAGAATCTACTTCCCCTTCGCGTTCCATCACCGTCACTCATACCTTCCATCCTCACTTAGGGTCGCGGGCGTGCTGGAGCCTATCCCAGCAAGCTACACTCTGAACCGGTCGCCAGCCAATCGCAGGGCACACAGAAACAAACAAACAACCATTCGCACTCACCTCCGGGCAATTCAGAAACTTTAATTAACCTACCGTGCCGCCGTCACTATGCTTTCGCCTTTTAATTGGCCCGAGACTATTTATCAAAAACATGCATTTTATGTTAATGGCAAACTCAATTGTCCATAGGTGTGAATAGTTGACTCTGAGGCAAGGCCCCTCACCCTGCGACCCTGATAAGGATTAAACATAAACAAACGATGGTATAGTTAAAGATAATGGGTGGATGGGCTCGATCTCATTTCTTTGTTTGTAACCTCCTCTGTCCTCGCGCCTCGTTTTACATTAGCTCCTCCCACCAGAGTTCCCATCGAAGAGTTGAGAAGGAAAAAAGAGGAGCGAAGAAGGACGAATGTTTGGAGAAAGGAGAATCACTCCTCGATGTTCTCATTTCATGTGGACATCATTTAAAGATGGCAACATGTTTTTAATCGACTCACAAATCTCTTGTCTCCGTGGCTGAATTTTACTATCACAACACAAAAAAATAACAAAACCAATAGATTAACTACTGTCCTTACTGGTAAATGCACTTTTTTACGTCACTGTCTTGGTGCTCACAAGACTTTCAGAAAGGAAACATCAGTGTTTCCTTGTTTATAGCTCCTCCGTGGTGCCTCCTCGATGGCCCGCGAAGCCCAATAGAAGACTTTGTTTGCGGACATGTGACTTTCTTGTGTCATGTGATTGGTGAATTTGAGTCAAACATCACCGTGGTAATCACGGTGGACTGGAGCAGCTGCGCCCGACGCGGAAGTCGATGATGTAGTCTAAAAATACATCCTGCACACAATTATTGATAAAGGAAAGTACCGAGCGGCATGGAAATTATTATCACGGATCTTCTCAGTTTATCCAAAATGTTACTTGAGTAAATGTAACGGAGTAGCGCGTTACTACCCACCTCTGGTCAAGGTTAGGATTAGGATTAGACTGGGTCATCAGTTTCTCTGATTTTACTTTTTAGTTATATGTTTGAGTAAAATACAAATTTTATGTTGTATTAAATACTGACTACATAAACACAAATACTGTATTGTAATTTACAACATTTGGATAAGCGGTACAGAAAATGGATGGATGGATGAATATTTGTAGAAAGGGAGAAATGGTAAAAAAAAAAAAAAAAACGGTCCAGTGTGTATGTGTGTGTACAACTCAATTTAAAAATAAAATTTTTGAGAGGGGAAGTAAAAATAACTTCAATAATGCAGTTGCACAAGTATCCACACCCTCTTTTAATGGAAATGTGGCTATGTTTAGAAAATCACCAATCACATTTAAAATCATGGCAGTCAGCACATGGCTGCAACCATTTAAAGTGCCTCTAATTAACCCAAAATAAATTGCAGAAGTGGCGGCACGGTCGACGACTGGTTAGAGCGTCAGCCTCACAGTTCTGAGGAGCGGGGTTCAATCCCCGGTCCCGCCTGTGTGGAGTTTGCATGTTCTCCCCGTGCCTGCGTGGGTTTTCTCCGGGCACTCCGGTTTCCTCCCACATACCAAAAACATGCATTAATTGGGGACTCTAAATTGCCCGTAGGTGTGAGTGTGAATGTTGTTTGTTTGTATGTGCCCTGCGATTGGGTGGCAACCAGTTCAGGGTGTACCCCGCCTCCTGCCCGATGATAGCGGGGGATAGGCTCCAGCACGCCCGCGACCCTAGTGAGGAGAAGTGGCTCAGAAAATGGATGGATGGAAATTGTAGAAGTTCTAATTGGTTTTTCCTGACATTACAGTGCACTGCAGCCATCTCTACTACTTTATGTGACTACATTCCAGTACTGGTCAGCACCGGCCGGGCTTCACATTGCAACCACAAATATGATTTAACATTTACAAATGATAGCTAATAAGTCTTTGGGAAGTTATCAGAGGGGACTTGATCTTATTTCAGAAACGCGGTATGATGATAAGTGTGTGATGATTAAACCATGCCCCACTTTTGCCGGGGGGTATTCCAGCAAACAGTCTTAAGTACGCTCACCTTGAATTTAACTCCTTCACAGCCAGAACCAAAAGACATCATCAATGGAGCCCGATATGTCGATTCACCATGGAAACCGATAGAAACAAGTCAAGTTACTTACGTCCCCCTTGGAATTTGAGGCGCTAATGAAGGCGTTTAATGATATGAAAATATATTCTGTAAAAAACAAACAAACAAAAAACAGTAACACTGCTGCATACTCACTGACTTTTATTAATAAAGTAAATATTCATTTAATATTCAACATTTTTATTGAACACAATTTTATTGACATATTTGTCATTGATTTGTAGACCCTAATGTAACCATCTATTTGAAGATACAATTAATAAAATTGGATATGCATGACGTGTCCCATCCACGTCACATTTGGGAAGCCAAAAAGGCATTCAATTATAGGCTGCATGGTGGCTAGATTGGATTTTGAAAGTGGACACATGGGCCAGGTCATTTGTAGATGAGGTCAAAGGAAAATAGTTAAAAATTATTCACTCTATTACCCTATATCTATACTCTATTTAGTGGCAATAAATCACCAATGATTTAGTTAGATACATGAATAAAAAGTAAATAATAATGACTAAAAATGTAAAATGGTTTATTTTCCAAAATGTATTCTCATTTTATGTTAATATTTAGATTTTAAGATAAATTAAATTAAATAACCAATTATTTATTAAAATAGAAAATCATCATCATGTATTTAATTGTATTGAAAAAATAAATTGAATCCCATTTTTAAGAAAATCGACTTAATGCAACTTATTTATTTAATAAGCAATAGTTTTTTTGTTTTTTTTTACAGAAATTAGCAGAGAAATATCATCTTATCATCCATCCATCCATTTTACAAACAACTTATCTAATTTATCACTAGGTTCGCGGGCGTGCTGGAGCCTATCCCAACTATCTTCAGGCGAGAAGCGGGGTACACCCTGAACTGGTCGCCAGCCAGTTCAGCCCAGAGTACCCGGAGAAAACCCACACAGGCACGAGGAGAACATGCAAACCCCACACAGGCGAGGTCGGATTTGAACCTGGGTCCTCAGAACTGTGAGGCAGATGTGCCAACCAGTCTTCCACCATGCCGCCTACCAGCATATCGTTTTAGATTTAATTGTGCCTCAGTATTGATGGGATTGTGGAGAAGCAGACAAGCTGTGTTTTGTTCAGGTGGGAGGAGACACGTAGAACCTGTTCACAGAGTCAGTTATCGCGGTAAATAAGTCAGAATTCCTCTTCCCCAGCTCTGAACGGAATGATCAGGCTTTCCCTCATCTGAGGGTCAAATTCCTCCGAGTTTTCACATAACCTGCTTGCTGGAATACCACCCAGATCTAATCACCTCAGATAACTTCCTAAAGACTTATTAACCATCATTTGCCACTGCTAAGCCATATTTGTGGTTGCATCTAGTATGGCGCCGGTGGTGACCAGTACCTGGATATAGTCACATGACAGTAAACATCAATTCTCCAGCTAGTTTAGCTTACTAGCTGTGTTTCTCCACGAATTCCCCCCCCCCCCCCCGCCCCCCGAATCCTGGATACCGTATGTACAATCACTGCTTTACTGGAGTAAAACATCATTCATTAAATGTTTGTGTCTGCATAAACTTGGTGCACGTTGAAACTTCTGAAGTTATCTTATCTTAGCTTGTTAGCTGCTAACATAGAGGTGCATTTGTTATCAACACATTGCTATAGCAGGGATCAAGTGTGAGTGTAAAGTGTTTCAATTGTTGTGTGAAAACGTGTACACTGGTCCCTGCATATTAGTCAGGGGGCCAATTCTGAAAAGTGCCTCCGTTAAGACTTTTGCAGACATGTCTGGGTACAAGATGACAACCACATTTTTTTAGTTAGCAGGGACCTGTAGGTAGAATTGTAGGGTAGTTGCCAACCTGAAAAAATTTCTTCACCACGACAGAACAATGCAGAGTCCAAATTGCTGCAGATGCTGCACTGATCCATCTGTTGATCTCCCGCTCCATTCTTCCCTCACTCGTAAAACAAGACCCCAAGATACTTGAACCCCTCCACTTGGGGCAGGATTTCATTCCCAGCCTGGAGAGGGCACTCCTCCCTTTTCCGACTAAGTACAATTACCTCAGATTTGGAGGTGCTGATTCTCATCCCAACTGCGTCACACTCACTGTGATCCAGTGAGAGTTGAAGATCACTGGCTTGATGAAGCCAACAGAACCACATCATCTGCAAAAAGCAAATATGTAATACTGTGTTCACCAAACCAGACTCCGTCATTGCAGAAATTCGCTATTTGCAGTGTCTTGAGAACATTGCTTGATCAAATTTATGACATATGTGTAATTTGAAAGAATAATAGTGGAGTATGAGGAGAAACGACTGGACGCTGTTTTCAGGAAGCCTTAAGTTATGTTAGACAGTTTCGTTCAAATGTTTAGTAACTATAGTACTTTATGTATTTTTTTATTTCTTAATAGGACATTTCACCATGACATCACACGTATTTCTGGATGGCAAAATCCTTAGTTTTCGCCAATGGCATAATTTGTAAACAAAACCTCACATGCCATTTGACCAAGGCAGAGCGAATGAGAAAACAGGGTAAATGGTTCGAAGGATGGTTCTTCTCTCCCGCTCTAATTTGAATTTGTTAAGTGTCAGACGAAAAGAAGCCATCATGCAAGGTAAATTGCTTCCAAGAGAGACGGAACGCTGGCCATCACTTACATATCAAATGACAAGTTAATTCAAAAATAGACTTGGTAGAAATTCAATCAGTCAACATGATCATTGAGAAACTGGCTAATTGACTCTCCTGTTGCTTGTCTTAATGGCACAAATGTCCTTTTTCGATGGTGAAATGACATAGTGAGCTATAGAGCTGCTGTTAGCTAAAAGGCTCGCCATTATGTTTTGCTAAATTAGTCAAATGGGGGTAGAATTTCCTTTTCCACCCTGTCGGACACCCGGGCCTGAAAAACGGTCAGGGCTCCTTTATACTTGTCATGTTCTCCCAGTTTGACGCCCCTGTTTGCAAACACAAAAAATTGTCTCCGAATTCCTCATATGTGAAGTCGAATAGATGGGCAGTGTATGACGTCAATAATGCCTTGATATTGACTTGGAGGAAAAAATACATTGCCAGCTGTGGGGGTTCTCTTTGTGTTTCCTTGACATACATTTAGACAAATAACTTTATTTACTCTGAACAATATTAATGCTAGCCGAGGCCGCAGAAGCCATGTGCCTCCCCAGTTTTTACCCAAAGTGCCTCTTTGTGTTTACCCTAAGTGCCCATCTCTGTGTAGCAAAAAGTGCCCTCGGAGCGGCAAAAAGTGCGACTGAAAATGTTCGATACCCGTCCCCAGATCGATGATGTTGAAAAAGTTCCCTTGGAGCGGGGAAAAAGTGCCCCAAAAGTATTGTGTCCCTCCACTTTCAAAGTCGTTCTGCCACCCTTGAATGCGAGAGACTTTGTGATTTGAGGGTGTCCCCTCATTATGTGAATTCCAATTTAAAGCCTTGAATTAATCTGAGATGAATTTTGGTGAGACAAGTGGGGTACACCCTAGATTGGTTGCCGGGCAATCACAGGGGCACTTATAGAAAAGTGACTATTCACACTAACATTCTTACCTATGGACAATTTAGGGCTTTAGTTAACATATGTAATCAGATTGGTGCCAAAAAGAATCAAACAAAACTTTAAATGGCAAAAAAAAAATAATAATAATTACCTAAGACTGTCAAACAAAACATCTTGAATAAGAGCGAATATATTTAACCTGTGGCAAGGAGGCCGACATCTACTTCAGAGTTCTGAGGACCCGGGTTCAAATCTGGCCTCGCCGGTGTGGGGTTTGCATGTTCTCCCTGTGCCTGTGTGGGTTTTCCCTGGGTACTCCGGTTTCCTCTCACATCCCAAAAACATGCATGGTAGGTTAATTGAAGACTAAATTGTCCGTAGGTGTGAATGTGAGAACGACTGGTTGTTTGGTTATATGTGCCCTGTGATTGGCTGGCACACTGCCTCTCGCCCAGAGTCAACTGGGATAGGCTCCAGCACGCCCACACCCAAGTGACGATAAGCTGTGTGGAAAATCAATGAATGAATATTCAAACTGAACACAGGTGTCAACCCCAAGGCCAGAAGGTCAAATCTGGCCCACTACATCCTTTCATGTAGCCCACGAAAGCAAATCATTAGCGTTTGGAGACATTACATGACTCACTTACACAAGGGGAGACTTGCTAACCATCAAGGAGGCTACTCCGGACTTTCTTTCACCAACTTTCGCAAATCCGCTCAGTTTTTTCCCCCGAGTTACTCACCGCAGCAGCGACCGTGGTCTTTGGCGCATGGAGGCGAAGGGGACGCCACAGAGGGAAGCGAGCCGGCATCCAAGTGAAGCTCCGCAAGAGAGGATACGGATTGCCGTTTCCGTCGATCCACCTCCCGAATTTACGCTCCCTACCCAACAAAATGGATGAGCTTCATCTTCTGATAAAGACCAGTAAAGACTGGACGTTCCGCCGCCATGTGCTTTACGGAGACTTGGCTCTGTGAGGCTGTACCTATTGGCGCCGTCGTGCTTCCCGGCTTCCATCTTCAAAAGGCGGCGGAATATGCTTCTATATCAATAATGGTGTACGGACGTCACGGAGCTCACCACACACTGCAGCCCGGATTTAGAGTTGCTGTTTTTGAACTGTAAGCCATTCTACTCTCCTCATGAGTTTGCATCATTCGTTCTTGCTGGTGTCTACACCTCAAGCTAACACGGATGCCGCACTGCTAACGCTCGTCGAACAAGTAAACAAAATTTAAAAAAAAACACCCGGACTCACCCCTCATTATTCTCGGGGACTTTAACAAAGCTAAACTCAACCACAAACTCCCTAAATACAAGCAGCACATCGACAGTCCTACCAGGGAAAATAACATTTTAGACCACTGCTATACTACGCTAAATAACACATACCGTGCCAAACCTCGTGCAGCACTGGGCTCGTCTGATCACTGCTTAATTCACTTAATACCGACATACTGGCAAGAACTTAAATGCGTGAAGCCTACAGTGAAAACAGTGAAAAAGTGGACCAACGAAGCAAAGATAGAACTTCAAAGCTGTCTAGAATGCACAGACTGGAGTGTTTTTTTCAAATTCAGCTGGCAGCCTGGATGAATATACGGACACTGTCACATCCTATATTAGTTTATATGAAGATGTGTGTGTACCAACAAAGTAATTTTGTACATTCAAAACCAACAAGCCGTGGTTCACTGCCAAACTTAAGCAGCTTCGCCAAGCTAAGAAGGACGCATATCAAAGCGGAGACAGGGCCCTGTATAATTGAGCTAGAAACCAGCTGACTAAAGAAATTAACAAAACAGGACAAACTCCGACTGCAACCGACAATCAAAACGGCTGAAAAGATTGTCGGTACCCCTCTACCCACCCTTGAGGACTTGCACGCTGCCAGAACTAAGACAAGAGCGTGCAAAATCCTCTCGGACCCTCCACATCCTGGTCACCAGCTCTTCCAGCTCCTTCCCTCAGGTAGGCGCTACCGATCAATGCAAACTAGAACTAGCAGACATTCCAACAGCTTCTTCCCTCTTGCAATGAACTTCTTAAACAGCTAACCTACAATTTCGTTGCAACATGCTGCCAATTTTTTTGTCTTGAGTTTGTTGTCACATTTCTGTCGGGCCAATTATACATACTTGTGCACTCACGCTGCACTATTTGCATATCTGTTGTTGACCAATACTGGCCACTCATGCCAGAGTAACATCTGCCCCACTTGCACACTGACTGAGGAGTATCTGCAAAATTTGCATAATCAACATTGTCCCAGATTATCGCACTTCTCGTCACTTTAAACTGCATACACTCCTTGAAGTCTCGGCGCCTTTTGCACAATGTTCATTGCACCGGATTATTGCTATATTAGTCATTCAAACTGCTCTAAGTGCTAGAGGACTCTGCATCTTTTTGCACAATTGTCAAAAAAATAATAATAATTGTACTGGCATTACCAGATTAATAGCAACCTTTTATTGCTCAGCAACTGTTTTTTCAATGTCTTTATATACTCATAAGTATTCTCTGTCAATTGACTGTCTGTTGTCGTACTAGAGCGGCTCCAACTCCCGGAGACAAATTCCTTGTGTGTTTTTTGGACATACTTGGCAAATGAAGATGATTCTGATTCTGATCAATTTGTGTATTATGTAACAATATGATGAGGCCTACAATTACAGTTTATAGTTCCATAACGGCCCTCTGACGGAAACCATAACTACAATGTGGCCCGTGACAAAAATAAGTTTGACACCCCCGCAAGGAGTATCATGTTTTTGGAATGTGGGAGGAAGGAGGAGTACACGCATAAAAACCATGCAAGAAAGGGGAGAACATGCAAACTCCTCGCTGAGACTCAAATCCAGATCCTCAGAAGTCTTAGGCAGATTTGCTTATCATCCGTCCACCATACTGGAAAAAAGGACATGCATACAGTAAGAACACGTAAAATGTATGCTAATAATAATAATAATAGAAGATCGATTCCTGGTTCCAGCCAAAGTGATATATTAAAGGTATATATACAAAACAACAGAATTTTTTTTTATAATGCATCCAGAGCAATGTAGTAATTGGCATTTTGTTGCATGTTAAAGAAAATAATTTGATACTTTTGGGGGGCAGGATGTGCTGTTTACTGTATTGCTTTTAGTGACCCTGAGACCAGGAAGTGTGTCCGTTGAATTTGCAGAACGGCAATCATTCATCTAAGTGACCCAGCTGTCCATGCGCAGACGCTTGGTTGCCGCACTGTCGTCAGCCTCTGAGCGAGCGGCAGCCAGCGGCAGCAAGTCCGGGCGAAGGCGTGCTGGATGCTCGTCCCGCCGGGCGGCGACCTCAGGGGCAGACGAGTAGCCCCGAGGAGGAGGGGGGGAAGGGGGCTCGGCCTTGATGCTGATGTTGCTATGGTTGGTGGTGATGCCTGGCCTGCAAATAGGGAGGATGGGAGGGAGGAAGGGAAGAGGTTAAGGAATGATTGTAAGGGGGAGGACACCATCTTGGGGACACAAAGACAGCAACAAATTTTACCAACAACATTGCTTTGCCACTCCATGTTATGTTAAAGCCTTATTTCAAAATGGATGAAATTTATTTTATTCCTCAAAATTCTACACACATCACCCCATAATGACAACATGAAAAAAGTTCAGAGCAGGAAAATGCTTCCATCCTTGGAATTTATATGATCAAGAGTCCTTTAATATTTGTTGCAATTTCGTCAGTCCCCCCAAAAATTCGATTAATATTTATTTATTTTTTAAAGAACTGTTGGGGCGGCACAGTGGGCGACTGGTTCGAGCGTCTGCCTCACAGTTCTGAGGACCGGGGTACAATCGGGGCCCCGCCTGTGTGGAGTTTGCATGTTCTCCCCGTGCCTGCGTGGGTTTTCTCCGGGCACTCCGGGAAGTTGTTAATTGACAACTCTAAATTGCCCGTAGGTGTGAATGTGAGTGCGAATGGTTGTTTGTTTGTATGTGTCCTGCGATTGGCTGGCAACCAGTTCAGGGTGTACCCCGCCTCCTGCCCGATGATAGCTGGGATAGGCTCCAGCACGCCCGCGACCCTAGTGAGGAGAAGCGGCTCAGAAAATGGATGGATCTGGTCATCTAGGTCCATTTGGTTGCCAGCCAATCGCAGGACATCGTCTTCGCCTATCCGCTCCTTGTCCTCCCTTCGTGACACTTTTGTAAGATGGATGGTAAGAAGTGCAGCTTATTCGCTACCAGGGAGGCGATGCGTTGACACCGGACGCAAAGAGAACTTTCGCCTAAACAGCTTGGCAGCCTCGGGGCGTAATAAAATAGCGTGCAGCAGGTAGCTTTTCAATGTGGGCGCGACGGTAATGTCAGACCCTGGATGTTTTTTTTCTCCAATATCCGGAACAATCAGTGTTACGGCATGACGAGTTAACGTTCAGTGATTTCTGTAACAAAATACAGATGTACCGTAACATTTGGCAGCTCTGGAATTATGAATAAATTCATAATAAAAACAATTTAAAAAGAGGATAGAAAAGTGAGATACCTCATATTGGGGATGTCATAAAAGGATAATAATAATAACAACAACAACAATAATAATAATAATAATAACAAACAAATACTAATTTAAAGACAATTGCAGCTGCACAAACAGCCGATCCAGTGTGGTGCAATATTATTTGCATTATATTTGTGTATTTTTCCATCCATCCATTTTCTGAGCCGCTTCTCCTCACTAGGGTCGCGGGCGTGCTGCAGCCTATCACAGCTATCATTCATTTGTTAATAATTAAAAAAGCTAATATATGTTTCCATTTTTATTTCTGTCGTTTTAATTATCATTACTAAAACAAGTTGTACTTATCTGCTGTTTTAATACCTGAGCAAGAAACTTCGTCTGTATGGCAAAATACAATTCCCATCATGCACAGGGAGCAAGAATGGCCCAATCAGGAGGCTGTGTATGACGTCATACATCTATTATAAAACCACGTCGCTGCATCAAATCTCTCTTTTCTTCCATCCAGCCTCAGACGAAGGAGGACGACGTTATTTGTAAGCTATACTGATATTTGTTGATCTATTGATTTCTGACTAAAATAACCGCGCGCGTAACCGTATTTTACCGAAGCAGTTTACCGTACAATAATGGAGGCCTAAACTAACGCAAAAGTAAAAGCTAAGCTAAAGCTCCATACATAGCACGTGGTCGGCGATTTGATACTGCTAGTAATGCATTTATTAATCCCTTATGGGGTTTGTTTTTTCCTCCTGATACCAAATAAGCTTGTAAACATTCCCCCCCCCCCCCCCCTCAGCATTAACTTGTATACACATCCAGGAGGCTCCTATCGAAGCCGTTGTTGCTCTTTTTGTAGCATTGAACGGTCAAAAGGAAGCCAACAGAAAAACTTTCACTGACGGTCGCTGCTCAGTTACCAAAAATAACTGATACAGCAACAATTTGGGGGAAGGACATTTTTAACAACTATAGTGCTCAGAAGTGCAATACCTTATGACGTTTCTTTTTTTTCTGCAGGTGTTAGGCTCATGAATGTCTTAGAACTACAAATTAGAGGTTTGTCAATAAATACAATACTGTACAGTGGGACTGCCAAAGTCTAACACAAGCTAGATGCGTTTTGCACGAATTTAAAATTTTCCCCCTTTGGGAACCATCAAAATCAAACTATTGGCTAACAAGCTTAACTGATAATGTACAAACATACTTTTGGGTGGACTGATTCTAAAAGGACAAAAATGCACAGTTGAAATAAATTGCAGCTTCATCCACATTAATACACCAGTTTTCTTTAGCCATGTTTTACAGAGCAGTCCGGATGGATGAAATTCCTCATCCATAAGAGGATGCCCATTTTGTCAATGTGCAAACAAGCCCACAGGAAAGGGATAGGCTTAAATCTTTAGCGGCTCACGTCCATTTTGTTTGGGGGGGGGGGGGGGTAATGTTGTTGGACTTTGACAGTTGCACAGTGCACCTGGTTTTGGCTGTGATGACAAACTTGCCCTCACTGAGCTCTGTGACTGATTCTCCAATTACTGAGCCACATTGCAATCAATTACCTGTCTTGATTTTTTTTTTTTCCCCCCTTACCTGATCTAACAGTCAAAATTTCTCTCATTCAGGGTGAAAAGTTCCCAGTGGCGCTCAGGTAAATGTATACATTTTAATTGCACGACTTAAAGTAAATATTGGTGAAAACAGAGTTGCCAACTTATAAAAATTCATTTTCAGAACAATTTGTGCAAATTTGTATTTCCTTATTTTAAAGATTTTGTCAAGAGCGTTTCTGTGACAGTTTACTGAACATAAAAAAATTATGGCTTCAATATTTGTCATTTTGTTTTTATTACATAAACCTTGTAATGGCGGACATAGTTGCAGCCCGAATCAAAGTACCAGTATAATTTTACGTTCCATCAAAAATGTCTATGGATTAATTTACCTGGTAACAAAACAGCAAGTCTAAAGAGGGTTAATCAGATCTCAAACGTCAAAATTAAAACTCTGTGCTCCATTTTGCAAACAAACATTGCTGATTGAATTTGATAGTCTGTAAGGACAATAGTTCGGTTTCTATTTTGTGCGATGTACATGTAAGTTTTCTCTGACATGGTATTTATAGTACATTTTATATTTCCTATATCCGCAAATGCTGCAATGACCCAAATTTCCCAATTCCGGGACAGTTATTTCAAATTTATTAATACATTATAATACATATTGCCTTCTAGGTTTAATCCTGAAATTTGACCTAAAATCCCAATTTTGTGATGTGAATGTATGCATGCTATCCTAATGGCCAGGCTTGTGTGTAGCTTGTGTCCTCCAAGTGCATGCAAGAACATGCGGGACAGTCTTTGACTGTTCTGACTTGATTGTGGCAGCAGCAGCCACTCAGCTGTCCCACAGATAAACACTGGTTGTATTAAATTCCCACAAACTTTGTTTTGTTCTAATTTTTTTGTTTGTTCCCCCCCAGTTCAAGTGTACGAGAGGGAGACTCTTGGGGTATGTGAACTTCTGGTTTATGCAGGTTTTTTGTGATCTGGGATGACCTTTAAAAAGAGACTGTTGGATGACTCTTGCGGATATGGGACTGAGATCAAACCTATACTAATGAATATTGTTTAAATATCTAAAGAAAAATCACTAAATGTGACTTTGTTCTTAGGTCTTTGGACTTCGCATGCATCGCCTGGAGTTGTTGGCATACTTTAACAGAACTTGTTTGGATTTGTTAATAAAACTAATTTTGTATCTTTAATGTTGTCTTGTTTGAGAACACTACCTAATAAGATAAATGGGGCTAGTAACTAATGTAGATGGGTGTGAAGGGTAAAGCCACACAAAGGAATCTGTTCCAAATTTGGCCGCTTAATTGCACAGGGAGTGTACTATAATGCATTGTTCTTGATCATTTATAAATTTGATTTAAGCGTTAAACATCTAAAAACACTAACCACTGAGGCCGTGATGGCCAAATGAAGTAATGATGTTACACCCCATTGCTTTGTAATCTATTACACGAGGCTTCATACCTCACTAGCGCCATCTGTTAAAGTTAAACTGGCAGCAAAGTCTTTAAAATTTTAACCATTGTTACCACTGTCTACAAAGATTTCAATTGTGATTTTCCCCCCCAAAAGGAAATACAGGTAGATTTCTCAATTGGAATACTGTAGAAAAGAGCTTGGTCATAAACGAAAATCGGTCAAACTACTTGGCTTTTTAAAAAATTTGTCTACTTTTTTTTTTTTTTAAAGATGTAACCTATCAAAATCATATGAAATGACAATTCAGATTCACTACACGGTGGATGAACTTTTTTTTTTTTTTAGCTAAAATCAGTCGATTGAATGTGTTGGGACTTCAATACAGTGGTGTGACAAACTGTTTGACCCCTTCCTATTTTTTATTTTTTTTATAAATCATTTGTCACACTTCGATGTTTCCCATTATCAAACACATTTAAATATTCAAAGACAACACAAAATGCAGTTTTTAAAATTTTATTACAGAGGGAGCAAAAAATCAAAATCTTAATGGCCCTCTGTTGAAACGGAACTCGTTTATAATACCAGAGTTCAATTTCTCAAGCAACACCCAGGCCCGATACTGCCACACCTGTTCTCAAAGAAATCACTTAAATAGGACCTGCCAGACAAAGTAGACCAAAAGCTAGACATCATTCTGAGATCAAAAGAAATTCAGGAAAGAATGAGAGAGAAATTGAGATCAGTGTGGAAAAGGTTATAAAGCCATTTATAAACCTCTGGGACCACATTAGGAGCCATTATCAACAAATGGTGAAAATGTAGAACAGTGGTGGCCGGCTGACCAAAAATACCCCAAGAGGTCATAAAAGACCCCACAAGAACCGCAGGCCTCACTTGCCTCTGGTAAGGTCAGTGTTCATGACTCCATAAGTCATGCTTTTTGCATCCAGCGCCTTCCGGTCTTTGGCTTTATCTGGCGCCGTGACCTGACACGAGCCAAACTGCATCTTGTGCTGTTGTTCCCGTCCTTGTGTATTTGTTGTCGGATGATTTAGCGATGTCACTTGGTTGTACAAATGGCAGTGGCAAGAGTTTTTTTTTTTTTGGCTTTCCAAATGAAAAAGGAATACGTGACCAGTGGATAAGCAAAGTCAATCGACGGGAGTTGAGGAATGCTCATCATCAAACACCTGTTTGGAACATCCCACAGGTGAACAGGTGGGTGACATGATTGGGTATAAAAGGAGCTTCCCTGAATTGCTCAGTCATTCACAAGCAAAGATAGGATGAGGTTCACCTCTTTGTGAAAAAATAGTCAAACAGTTTCAGGACAATGTTCCTCAGCATACAAATGCAAGGGATTTCATCTACAGTCCATAATATCAAAAGGTTCAGAGAATCTGGAGGCCGAAAACCAACATTGAATGCCCGTGACCTCCGATCCCTCAGGCGGCACTGCATCAAAAACCGACAATGTGTAAAGGATATCACCACATGGGCTCAGGAACACTTCAGAAAACCAATGTCAGTAAATACAGTTTGGCGCTACATCTGTAAGTGCAACTTGAAACTCTACTATGGAAAGCAAAAGCCATTTATCAACAACACCCAGAAACGCTACCGGCTTCTCTTGGCCAGAGCTCATCTAAGATGGACTGATGAAAAGTGTTCTGTGGTCCGACGAGTCCACATTTCAATTTGTTTTTGGAAATTGTGGACGTCGTGTCCTCCGAGCCAAATAGGAAAAGAACCATCCGGACTGTTATGGACGTAAAGTTCAAAAGCCAGCATCTGTGATGGTATGGGGCTGTGTTATTGCCAATGGCATGGGTAACTTACACGTGTGAAGGCACGTACAGGTTTTGGAGAAACATATGCTCCCATCCAAGCAACGTCTTTTTCATGGACGCACCTGCTTATTTCAGCAAGACAATGCCAAATCACAATCTGCACGTTACAACAGCGTAGCTTCGTAGTAAAAAAGTGCAGGTACTAGACTGGCCTGCCTGCAGTCCAGACCTGTCTCGCATTGAAAATGTGTGCCGCATTATGAAGTGTAAAATACGACAACGGAGACCCCGGACTGTTGAGCAAGAATGGGAAAGAATTCCACCTACAAAGCTTCACCAATTAGTGTCCTCAGTTCCCAAACGTTTATTGAATGTTGTTAAAAGAAAAGGTGATGTAACACTGATAAACGTGACCTTGTCCCAGCTTTTTTGGACCGTGTTGAAGCCATAAAATTTTAAGTTAATTATTTGCTAAAAACAAAGTTTATCAGTTTGAATATTAAATATAGTCTTTGTAGTGTATTCAATTAAATATAGGTTGAAAATGATTTGCAAATCATTGTATTCTGTTTTTATTTATGTTTAACACAACGTCCCAACTTCATTGGAATTGGGGTTGTAAGTGAGGCAAATATGACAGCATTCTTAATGTCTTCTTTTTTTGTTTGTTTCGTTTTTCTTTGTGCCATCGATGTCCGTGAGCATGCGCTAAAAAAAATCAACGTCCCAACTTCATTGGAATTGGGGTTGTATAATACATATAGTCGTGCTCCAAAATATTGACACCCCTAGGGTGCCGTTATTTGTAGCCATGACTGTATAAAAAGACATGCTTTTGACATGCCGTCACATCGACCCAGAGGCCACTCTTTTTTTCTATTGTACAACTGCTACTTGGCTGCTCGTTGTGGTCACTGTCAGGTTCCGACCTCCTGGTCGGCTCAAACGTACGGTTTGACGATGCCAAGTTCAGTTGGGTGCTCCTGTATGTCGAAATCCTCCTCATATTCCAACATGTTACTCGCCATTGCGTATAGTGTGTAGCGCGTTGTGCTTGTCAATTGCAACATCACTTCTAGTAGCCCTTGTGGTGGATAGAGTAACCACACCACGGTGTCTTGAGCTTCGGGTATGTTCAGGGAGGGCTCAATACGCGTAATAAACACATTTTTAGCTAAACTATAGTTGACAACTTGCTGGAAGTGACGTGCATGCATTACATACCATATAAACAATAGCCCCATAACATATTTGTCATCTGACAAGAGACTGGACAAAAATGGCCTTGCATGGCAGAATAAAAAAATGAAACCACTGCTGAGCAAAAAGAACATTAAGGCTTGTCTCAATTTTGCCAGAAGACATCTTAATGGTCCCCAAGACTTTTGGGGGGGGGAAAAAGTTGATCTTTTTGGAAGGTGTGTGTCCCACTTCATCTGCCATGAAGGTAACACAGCATTTCAGAAAAAGAACATCATAGTAAAATATGGTGGTGGTAGTGTAATGGTCTGGGGCTGTTTGTTCCTTCAGGACCTGGACGATTTTGTGTTAAATGAAATCATGAATTCTGCTGTCTCCCAAAAAATCTTCAAGGAGGATGTCCGGTCATCTGTTTGTGACCTCAAGCTGAAACGGACTTCGGTTCTGCAGCAGGACAATGATCCAAAACACACCAGCAAGTCCACCTCTGAATGGCTGAAGAAAAACAAAATGAAGACTTTGGAGTGGCCTAGTCAAAGCCCTGACTTGAATCCTATTGAGATGCTGTGGCATGACCATAAAAAGGCAGTTCATGCTCATAAACCCTCCAATGTGGCTGAATTACAACAACTCTGCAAATTTCCTCCACAGCGCTGCAAGAGGCTTGATTGCAGTTGTTGCGACTAAGGGTGGCCCAACCAGTTATTAGTTTTAAGACGCAATCACCTTTCACACAGGGCCATGTAGGTTTGTATTTCTTTCTCCCTTAATAGTAAAAAAACTGCATTTTGTGTTTACTTTTGTTGTCTTTGATGAAATAAGAAATCAGGAAGGGGCAAACACTTTCAAACCACTGTACTTGGTGAGGGGAACATGGTACATAGGTTTTGTGCTGTGCCTTATGAGGGAATAATTTGAAAAATAAGAGGTTTTTTTCATCTTAGCTGAGCTGGGGGGCTACTTAATGACATCTTTTTGTCAAACAATTATCAGGCAGTGCTGCTGCCACTAAAACAAAAATTATGTTAATGGACAATAAGCAGCTTTGGTCAGTCCTGACTGAAAGGAACGTGTGTAAATCTACTGGACCACCTGTGATGCGCATATATATAGCGAATGCAGTGCAAGTGGCAAGTCAACAATCTCAACTACTATTCCTACTGACAATACACAAAGTCCACAAACCAAACACCTGCAAAATTCCACAGTTCTGATGCTGAAATGAATCTGTCCCGTCTCCCACGTTAAGTGAGACTTCATGTGCCTTTAGTCACATGGTTTTCAGCAATGCCATCTAAGCGGCCCCTCACTCTTAAAAGGTCAAATCAATAAAACGGTCAAGCTTACCTTTGACAAGTAATGATATTGGCATCTTCACAGGTCTGAATTGGGTGACCGATCCACAGTTTAATGAATGTACAGTGAACTCCCGCATGGTAGTTCTTCATTTGCAAATCCACCTATTTGAATATTTTTATGGAACCTATCCCTTGGTTATTTGCTGAATAATTCACCCATTTATGGTGTATGTTTTGAACTCTTTATAAGGTCTTAAGAAGCCACAAGATGTTGCCAAAGTGACAAATGTGGACTATTTAATATCTTTGCATTCCCGGGATGGGTTGTTAGCAGAAGCTCTGGAGAGTCTACACCACGTGTGTATGTTTTTGTTTTGTTGAACTCAATCTGTAGGATATTTTTTTAATGGCTGATGTTGTAAAATGAGTTTGAAATGGTATGGGGAAAAAAAACTGAGATGAAAGTTTGGTATACAGTGAACCTTAACCTATTTGCAGATTTAGATTTTTGAGGAACGTATCCTCCGTTATTTGCTGAAAAACTTGCCTTTTTGCTGCAAGGAGAAGCTTCATTTGGTCAGGCCATGGCTTTGTCTAATAGAAAATGGGGTTTGCTGCCATCTTGTGGCATCTATAGGTAACTACAAACATCTTAATGTGCCCATCAATTACTCACGGATTTTCACCATTTGTGACAGGTTTTGGTCCTTATTACAGTTTACCTCTTTTTATTTACCCTAAACCTAAGGTTACACCATGTGATGGTCATGCTGTTCCACGTTAAGTCTTGTTCGTGTCTTACCCCAGTGAGGTGGTCATCTGTTGTTGTTGCCATGTGGTCATGGAGTTTAAAGGTGGTCCAGTGGGAGAGGAGAAACCTGACAGTTCAGCGCTGCTCAGATCGTAATCTGACCACATAAAAAAATAATAAATAAAATAAATAAATAAACATTTCATTTACACATGCAATTTCATTCTCACCATGAATGATGGGCTTTTATTATACAATATTTTCCTTTAAAAAAAAAAAACCTTAATCAATAGTGTTAAGTTTAAAGTATCAATAAAAGCATTTAAGTATTTTTTTTTTTTTTTTAATGGGAAAAATTTAAAATTTTATTTTCCTAAATGTAAAACTGCAGTAGCTGCATTTAGTGATATTCAAGTTTGGGATAAAAGAGCAAAAGCATTTAAATATTTAAGAAGTAAAAGGAAAAACAACTAAAATCCCCCCCCCGAATTAAAACAGTATAATAACTGCATTTGGTGTTTTTTTTAAAGTTTGAAATATAAAGTATAGTAAAAAAAAAAACATTTCCCCCAATTTTAAAAACGTGTGCTAACTGCATTTAGTATTTTATTCAAGGCTTAAGTGTAAAATAGTACAATTTAAAACATTTACTGTAGCCTGTACAAGAATTTTTTTTTCTCGATTTAAATGTGCACATACTACATTGTGTTTTTAAGTAAACAAAAATATCAGCAGTTAAATACATTTAAACAATGACAAATGTACATATGACCTAACATTATTATAGTAATGCCTTTTTAAAAATATATGCCTGCCCATTAACAAATACCTAATATCAGAATAATAAATGGCCAGTCCTCTCTGTAGTTGAGTAAATACAATAATACTATACACCTCTCTGTCAAAACCTGGCATTATAATAATTTCAAAGGTCGATTTTGACACTGCTATCACATTGGGTGTCATCAGAATGTGTAAGTGTGCCTACAGTATTTTACAGTACAGTGTGTGTTTAGTTACCGTTGTTGTAGGCAGAGTTGATGGTGCTGTACAGCAGGTTGTGCTGAGTCAGGCTGGGGGTGCTGATGGAGACCACCGGTGTGTTCAAAGCTGGACTCGACAGATGTTGCTCACCCTGAAAATGCATGATGATGATGATGATAATCATCATCATCATAATACTAATATGTATTTAATATGAAAAAGGTGGTGTGAGGGTCCATTCTTGGGGGGAAAAAAATTGCCTGCGACACCAGTTTCACTAGTCGAGATGAAATTGTGTAGATGTGTCTGTCATAGCAGGACACACAAAAAAGTCTCAAGGATCCATGCATGAAATTGAACAGGAAGTTGGCCATTTTGGTACGTGGCAGTCATTTTTAAGTCATTCTCGATTTCAACGCTTTTGACGTACTCTGACAAATTCCTAAGAGGGATTTTACCTAAATGAGCTCCAATCGGAAGCAGGTATCCTAGACAGATGGGTGACACTAAATTGGAAAGCTGTACTGCATACACCATCTAATGTGGGGGAAGCACAGGTCTAAAGTTTGCTGATGGTTTTGAAAATTGGCAATGAAAAAGGATTTTTAAAGTGTGGCACACAAAATAATCTCTGCCTAAATACAGTTCAATTTTACTGGTCTTTTAAGTTCAATGCATTTGCATCTAATATTCAAGAATGGTTTGTTTTAAATCTAAAATAAGGTACATTTTTATTTAACTTTTGCTTGCTAGACATTTTAATAGTATCATGATTTAAATACAGTTTTTTCCCCTGTATTTAAGCACAGTAAATATTGAATCTGTGCATAATGTTACAGAAGCTTACAATAATATTAAGTATATATCTTAGGGTTAAAACCTCTCTCATTTTTAGATTAACACTTAGGCCTACTACGCTCTGGCATTTTCATGTTTGAGACATGTCTATCATAATAAATGTTACCCAATCAGTAGTACGTATCCTAGACAGCTGGGCGACGCTACTTGGTGACGCTTTTTTTTTTTTTTTTTATTATTTTTTTTTTACATACGCCATGGAGGCTGTGTAGGATTGCTGCTTCCGATCGGGGCTCATTTTGGCAAATTCCCTGGTAGGTGTACACCAACGTATGAGCCCAGGCAGCTTCAAACTAAAATAGCAGCCTTTTTATTTATTTCAAGGCTTGGGTCCTTGATTTTTGTTTTTTTTCATGCGTCCTATTATGATAGACATGTTCATGCAATCTCCTGTGGATCGCTGACACTGGTGGTGGGGGCAAACGGTTTCTTCCTTTAACTATTGCGTTGCTGCTCTTTCTGGCCACATGGTGGCAGTATTAACACAGCTATGATATTTTCCTTTCTGACTGCTCATTGAAGAGAATATTCCAAAAGCTTTCTATAAAAATAGTCAACGATAATGATTTTGTGTTTAACCACTAACAGTACAGACTAAAACGAGTTCAGTGTAAATATTTTTTAATACAAAGCATAAAATAAGCATTATGAGTATTATTATTATTTTTTTAATAAGCGACAGGAAGCAGAAGTTTGCATCTCTTTGGTGTCATTGTGATGACCGCACCCTGGATGAGGTCATCTCTTGTTAGAGCGTACAAGCCCACGTGCTGGTGACAAGTCAGAAGATATATCACACACACTCACTGATAGTGAAGTGCTTCACCCAGTGCAGATTCCTCCTTACAGACTGTAGGCGGAATGATGTAATTTGACATATTTTGTTTTATAATATCATTATTATATTTAAAATGAAAAAAAAACTAACTGAATTTAGTGTTTTCTTAAATGCTAGAAAATGTATAATAAATTCCCTTGATTTAAAAACAGGGATTTTATATACTTTTTATTATACTGTATATACAGTGCCGTGATAAAGTATTGGCTCCCTTCTCAAATTCTTATATACAAACACACACACACAATTCAAAGTTACCTGGGCCGCTGTGAAAAAGTAATGGCCCCCTAAACCTAACAACTGGTTGGGCCATCCTCAGCAGCAACAACTGAAATAAAGAGTTTTCTATAACTGGCAATTAGTTTTTCACATCTCTGGGGAGATATTTGACTGTCGGTATGATGTTCTTTTTCTGAAATGCTGTGCTACATTTACGCCAGATGTAACGAGACACACACCTTCCAAAAAACTTCTCGTCAGTTCATATTATATTCTCCCAAAAATCTTGGGAATCATTCAGATGTTTTTTTTTTAAGACCAGCCTTTTATGTTTTTTGGTCAGCAGTGGTTTTCGCCTTTCAACTCTGCCATGGACACCATTTTTGCCCAATTTTTTCCTTATTGTTGTGTCATTAACACTCAACTTTACTGAGGCAAGTGATTCCTGGAGTTCTTTAAAAGTTGTTGTGAGTTCCTTTGTGACCTCCTAAATGAGTCATTGGTGTTCTTTGGCGTAATCTTTGTAGGCTGGCCATTGCGAAGATTCACCACTGTTTCATGTTTTCTCCATGTGAGGATAATGGCTCTCCCTATGGTTCGCTGGAATCCTAAAGCGTTAGAAATGGCTTTTGTAACCCTTTTCAGACTTATAGATGTCAATTTATTTCTCAGCTGTTCTGGAATTTCTTTGGATTGTGTCATTTTGTTGCGTTTTTAAAAATTTTTTTTAGATCTTTTGTCCAACTTGATTTTGTCAAGAGATATTCTGTTTAAGTGATTTCTTGATTGAACAGGTCTGGAGGTAATCAGGGTTGGGTGTGATCAGTGAAAATTCACCAAAAATTGTGATTAGCCACAATTAATTTATGATTTAACAAGGGAGGGAATTACTTTTTCACACAGGGCCAGGAAACTTTGCATCGTCTTTTTTTCTTAACAAATGAAATCACCATTTAAAAACATTTTAATTTCACTTGGGTGAGATTTGTCTGATATTTACATCTGTTTGATGATTTGAAACAAAAAGTTTGGAAAAAAAATTGAGAAGGGGGCCAATACTGTTTCACGGCAGTGTAACCAGGTCTAAAGTATGAAGTAAAAGTATTTTAATGTTTTTAAAAAGCTAAACTTTAACACACACTTAACGCGTACCAGTGTGGCCATCCCGCCTTTGGATGCAGGGATGAGCACTCGCAGATCAGACTTGCGTGCCGGCGTCGGAGATTTAGGTGGGCGGATTTTTCCAGATGATTCCACAAAGCCGTTCACTAAAAACACATCACAAGAAAAGTCACACCCACGTTTAACCCTCGGCACAACTTGTAAAAGGTCAGCAGCAGCATGATGAGGATGAGTGCAGCTATTATTCATTATAGAGGAAATCATCAATTATTGAGCTTGATGTTACATAATTGTGGCGCTCGTACGAGGCGCGGCCTTCGGGGAGGGTGAGCACGAAGACGACAAGCGGGATGAAGATATTGGTGGAAGATGGGACACTTGGCTGGCATGCGCTTCACTATTCTCCTGACCAATCAGCAATGACAAAGACACACTGACCGCAGGAAGTCAGGGAGCTGACTTCCTCTAAGGACAAACAGAGGGACATTAGTAAGCCTGTCACGATAATTTTTTAAGACGATATATTTTCCCAAATACTATCACGATGAACGATAATGTTTTTTTTATGCCTCTGAAATGGTGAAATATAAGGCCTGCGCTTATTATTTTTGATCGTTTAATGTATTTATTTTTTGCTTTTAAATCAGTATTGTTATTAATATTATTGTTTTTATTATACAGCAATTTCCTTTCTTGTTTTTTGGAAAACTGCTACAATACTGTGGTTGGTCCGCTGAAGACGAGCCCTTCACCTGTCAATCATATACGTTGACGTTCACTGTAGTCAACGACTGGCTGAATAACGTGTCCCACGTGTTAATTTGGGACTAACACACACAACAATTTGGAGAGAGCCGCTAATGTTTAAAATGACTTTGCCGCGGTGGAGCGAGCTTTTTAGCTCCTTAACTCGGTAGCTTGCGGACTAGCAAACACAATAAACGGTTAACTTTCCCTTAATTGTCTCTGTTGTGTGCTCCGCGCTGCACATGGAGCAAGGCTGTGGAGTATTGGACGGAGCCAACACTGGCAAGAGTGTATCGGTCCACCAGCGTTCCATGAGCCCACTAGCGGCTAATGACACAGCCGTCAACTTTGTCAGCGACCTTTGTGATCCGCACGCCAGCTCACCACAACGCTGACAATTTCTCGAGTCCGGAAAAACTATTGTGTCCGTTTTGTTCATCGAACGATAAGTCGATATAGTAACTATCGTGACAGAACTACACGTTAGTTGCCAACAAGGAGACTAACTAACTTACTGACTGACTGACAAAGTAATCGACTAACCAAGTGACATTGATTGACAAACTGAATAATCAAATTATTATCTAGCCAGCTAACTGAGAAACTGACTGACTGATTGACAGAAGGACTAACCAAGTGATTTATTGACTGACTGACTAACTAACTGAACAAGTGACTGATATACATAATAATTGACCGATTGACTGATAAATAGAATGACAAATTGATGAACTAACCAACGGGCAAACTGACTACTGACTAATTGGCAAACTAAGTGGTTATCTGACCCTTTAGCTAACTAGCTACTCATTTACAAAGTAATATACTAACTAACCAACCAACTTACTAACTACCTCACAGACAAATCTTGCAACAGCTAACTGACTTGCTGACAAACAAAATTACTAAGTAGCTAAATAATTAACTAAACTGCTGATTACTGAACCAAACAAACAACTAACCAATCAACCAGTCTTGCTGCATTATGTGGCAGAAAAGCTGAAGAGATAGTAATGCTGATTTGGTATGTGACATAACCAAAATTCAAACCGTTGAGTGTGAGTGGTGCAAGTGTGTGCATCTCCTCGTCCGACTGTTGAGAGGAACATACCATCTGGTCCAGATCCATTCTGCAGGATCAGATCAGAACTGCTTTGCATTTCACCTGAACATATACGGCAAATTAGCAACCAAGCACCACACAGTGTCAATGAATACATGCACTAGATTCATATTAAACAACTGCATCGACAAACCCAAAAATTCTAATGAAGTTGGGATATTGATGTTGCAATGATTTACAAATCTTTTTCAACCTATGTTGAATTGAATACACTACAGGGACAATATATTTAATGTTCAAACTGATAAACTTATTATTATATTTTTTGAAATATTCACTCATTTTGAATTTGATGCCTGCAACACGTTCATAAAAAGTTGGGACATGGGCATGTTTACCATGTGTTAGACCTTTTAACAACACTCAATAAGCATTTGGGAACTGAGGACACTAATTGTTGAAGCTTTGTAGGTGGAATTCTTTCCCATTTTTGCTTGTTGTCCAACTTTAGTTGGTCAACAATCCGGGGTCTCTTTTGTCCTATTTTGCATTCATCATACGCCACACATACGCATATCTGCTTTTTGCAGATGATGTGGTTCTGCTGGGTTCATCAAGCCGTGACCTCCAACTCTCACTGGAGCAGTTCGCAGCTGAGTGTGAAGCGGCTGGGATGAGAATCAGCAAAAAAATAATAAAAATTGAGAGGAGCCAGATGAGGTGGCTGGGGCATCTGATTCGGATACCTCCCAGATGTCTCCCTGGTGAGGTGTTCCGGGCAGGTCCCACCGGGAGGAGACCCCGGGGACGACCCAGGACACGCTGGAGAGACTATGTCTTTCGGCTGGCGTGGGAACGCCCCGGGAACCCCCCCGGAAGAGCTGAATGAAGTGGCTGGGGAGAGGGAAGTCTGGGCATCCCTGCGAAAGCTACTGCCCCCGCGACCCGACCTCGGATAAGCGGTAGAAAATGGATGGATGGGCATATGCCACACAATTAATTGGGAGACAGGTCTGGACTGCTGGGAGGCCAGTCTAGTACTTGAAAAAGCTGTTACTTGGATGGCAGCAGATATTGCTCCAAAACCTGTATGTACCTTTCAGCATTAATGGTGCCTTCACAGATGTGGAAGTTACCCATGCCCTACCATACCCCCATACCTCCACAGATGCTGGCTTTAGAACTTTGTGCAGATAACAATCCTGATGGTCCCTTTCCTCTTTGGCCCGGAGGACACGATGTCCATGATTTCCAAAAACAATTTTAAATGTGGACTCATCAGAGCACACTTTTCCACTTTGTGTTAGTCAATCTCAGATTAGCGCAGGCCCAGAGAAGCCGGCGCCGTTTCTGGGTGTTGGTGATGTGTGGCTTTTGCTTTGCATGGTAGAGTTTTAACTTGCATTTGTAGATGTAGATGTGTTAACTGACAATGGTTTTCTCCTGTGTTTTTGGAGACCATGTGGCAATATCCTTTACACAATGATGCTGGTTTTTAATGCAGTGCCGCTTGAGGGATTGAGCGTCACGGGCATTCAATGTTGCTTTTTGGCTTTGTCGCTTACATGCAGAGATTTCTCTAGAGTCACTCAATCTTTTGATGATAGTATGGACCGTAGATGATGAAATCCTTAAATTTATTGCAATTGTACATCTAGAAACGTTCTTCAAGTCTTGCACTATTTTCTCACTCAGTTTTCCACAAAGTGGTGAAACCCACTCCATCGTTGTTTATCAACAACTGAGCCTTTCGGGTATGCTCATTTTATACCAATCATGACACTCACCTGTTTCCAATGAACCTGTTCCCCTGTGGAATGTTCCAAACAGATGTTTTTTGAGCATTCCTCAACTTTCCCAGCTCTTTTGGAATGTGTTGCAGGTATCAATTTCAAAATGAGAGAATATTTGCAAAAAAACAGTAACATTCATCAGTTTGAACATTAAATATCTTGTCTTTGCAGTGTATTCAATTGAATATATGTTGAAAAGGATTTGAAAATCATTGTATTCTGTTTTTATTTACGTTTTACATAATGTCCCAACTTCACTGGAATTGGGGTTAGTACCATTTTGTGTTGTATTGAGTCCAAAATAGTTATGACGCATGCATTCGCGCGAACACACACACACACACACACAGATTAACTGAATGACTAATCAAGTGACTTACTACCTGACTGACTGACAAACTGCCACATGGACCCACACACACACCCACACACCTGCGGTGGCGGTACTGGTAGACCTGTTCATCGCGTGCATGTTCCTGTGCAGGTGACCGTGCTGAGATGCCACCATCATCATTCGTCCATCACTGGTTCCTCCTCCTTCCACATGCACCAAATTCGGCTGTGGTACACTTGACGACTACACACAGGTGACACCAACATGTCAGTGACTCTTGACTCAACATATGAGATGACTATCTTCACTCACGTCATTCACTGACTCAACTTAATGAAATAGCTAACTAACTAACTAACTAGACAACCTACAGTGGATATAGAAAGTCTACACACCCGTATTTGGAATTATGGACAAAAACTTCAACCTTTGGTTCATCAGACATTAATACATTCTTAAACATGGGAGAACAAGTTATGGTCCAAAGAAACTAAGGCTGAACTCTACGTAACTAAGGACTCATGGGGTCTGTATTTCAGTATTTTTTAGCTACAAGGGAAGAAACTGCGGGCAAGTACTGTGGGGGAGGAGGTGTGATGTCACCCACCATCTTGTGGCTCCTGATCATATCGTCAAAGTCGTCATTGATCTTCTTGTATTTGGCTTCAGTATTTGGCGTCAGGGCATAGGTGGCCCCATCGGCCGCATCCGGGCTGTCGCAGCCTCGTTGCTCTTTCTTGTTCAGCGCCTTGGGAAATAAAAAAAAATACAAAAATATTTGACAATATAAAAAATATAAAACAAAATACAAAATATTGAATGAAAATAACATTTCACAAAAATATTAGAAAATAATGGCCAGAAATGACACCACGTTAGATTAGACAAATATTAGGAAAAAGTGCATACAAAATAGAATACATTTTATTTGTAATGGGCTTATATTTAAAATAAAACCGTAGATTAAAACAAAATATTTAAAAAATACAAAATATTTGATGAAAAATATAAAACTATTTGAAAAACATACGCCAGGGGAAAATAGAAATATTAGGAAAAGAACACAACACGAAGGGAAAAAAGTAATAAATACTGTAATAAAAAATACATACAAAAGCATATTGGAAACTAAAACCAGACAAATACACGAATGTTGGACAAAACAAAAATAATTGTAAAAAAATATAACATGAAATACAAACTATTAGGAGAAATAAAAAATATTACAAAACTATAGAAATATTACAAAAAATATACAAATATTAGACAAACATAAATAGACAAAAATACAACCAATTAGAAAATAATAAAAACAGAAAAACTACACCAAATGTTAGTTAAAACTATTAACATACAAAATATTTGACAAAATACATAAATATTAGAAAATGATAAATAGATAAAACACACCCAATGTCAGCTGAAAAACACAAATATATATTTTAAATTTCACATATATTAGGAAAAAGGACTCAAATATTAAATAATAATGTATTTTACTTGTATTTACTTAAAATAAAGTCCTTAGTGTCGTCCAATAAAATCAACCGAGCGATGGCTCGTAACTTGGAAAACTCTTAAGTTGGCGCACTTGTCAGTCAACGTATCACTGTATTAACCATTTCAAATGTTATCTGGCTAAACTGTTAATCCTATTTCCTACATGACTCCAATGTCTGGTGTTTTGATTGCAGTTGTGACACGTGATGATGCAGCGGCGTGGGTAAAGTCGTCTTTCCTGGTGTGACAAAACAATCTTGCGCTGAATGGTTAGCAAATGCTTTTACGACGACGACGCGGGCTGGAGTCAAATGTCAACGCTTTGCAAACATTTCCATCCGCCATGTAAACCACGTCCGGGCGTCATGCTAACAAGTAATACACGCAAGCAAATGAAGCAGAGAGCAGTTGACACAGGTGCCTTCTTGTGGTTAGCACCAGTTTAACGGCTAAATCGCTTACTAGAGCAAGGGTTCGCAAAGTATGGCCTGGGGACCACATACGGCCAGCTCCGTTCTTTAATCCAGCCCAAAGGACATTTACATTATTGAGAGTCCTCCATTATTTGTTGTATTAATTTAGCTTTCTTTTCCGTTGAAGTTGTTTTATTAAAATGTATTTACTAATGTTATTTTTCCATTTACCTGTCCATGAACCTTTCCACTGCCTCGAAAGTGGCACAAAAAGACATTGATGCAAAGGATAAAGTCCAACCTCAACGATGTCAGAGTTGGTCCTGCTTTCGTGGGGCTCGTTGTACTCGGTGTACTTGAGCAACACCTTGTCCATGTCGGTGCTGGCGTACTGGAACAGCTTGTTGGAGCTGTTGAAGACGATCAGGGCGATCTCGCAGTCGCACAGCACGCTCAGCTCATACGCTTTCTTCATCAGGCCAAATTTTCTCTTCATGAACGTCACCTGCACGGACACACATGCCATTTAATGATTACAGGTATTATTTTTACATTAAGTGTAATTTTCCCGTGATAATCAGCAGAGTGAATTACCATTTTTATATTCCATGACATTTTTAGGACCTATGAATGTAAGATTTATTTATTAATAAGACCTTTTTTTAAGACCTGTAAATGTCAGCTTTTATTCCTCTTATTAATATTGCATAATTTTTAGGACCTGTAAATGGCAGATTTAATTCTTATTCTTACATTACAGTGCTGTGAAAAAGTATTGAACCCCTTCTCAAATTCTTATATTTTTGCATAGTTTCAAACAAATGTAAATAGCAGACAAATATAGCCCAAGTTAAATTAAAATGCTGTTTTTAAATGGTGAGTTCATTTATTAAGGAAAAAAAAAGCTATTCAAAGTGACCTGGCCCTGTGTGAAAAAATTATAATAAACCCCCTTGTTAAATCATGAATTAATTGTGGCTAATCACAATTTTTGGGAACACACCCAGGCCTGATTACCTCCAGACATGTTCAATCAAGAAATCATTTAAACAGAAGCTGTCCCGACAAAATCAAGTCGAACGAAAGATCTAAAAAAGCTGCAACAAAATGACACGATGCAAAGAAATTCCAGAACAGTCGAGAAAGAAAGCCTGCAAAGGGTTACAAAATCCATTACTAATGCTGTAGGATTCCAGCAAACCATTAGGAGAGTCATTATCCTCAGATGGAGAAAACATGGAACAGTGGTGAAACTTCCCATGAGTGACTGGCCTACAAAGATTACACCAAGACAACAGCTATGACGCATCCAGGAGGGCACAAAGGAACTCAGGACAACCTCTAAAGAACTGCAGGCCCCCCTTGCCTCAGTTAAGGTCATGTTCATGACACAACAATCAGGAAGAGACTGGGGAAAAATGGCATTCATGGCAGAGTTCCAAGGTGAAAACCACTGCTGGCCAAAAAGTACATAAAGGCTCATCTTACCTTTGCAAAAAAACATCTGAATGATTCCAAGACTTTTGGGAGCATATATGGACTGATGAGATGAAAGTTGAGCCTTTTGGAAGGTGTGAGTCTCATTACATCTGGCGTAAATGTAGCACAGCATTTCAGGAAAAGAACATCATACTGACAGTCAAACATGGTGGTGGTAGTGTGATGGTCTTGGACTGCTTTGTTTCTTCAGGACCTGGACAACTTGCTGTGATTGATGGAACCATGAATTCTGCTCTTTAACAGAAAATCCTGAAGGAAAATGTTCAGTCATTAGTTTGTGAAACGGACTTGGTTTTCTGCAGCAGGATAACGATCGAAAACACACCAGATAGTAAACTTCTGAATGGCTTAAAAAAACAAAATGAAGGTTTGGGAGTGGCCTGGTCAAAGTCCAGACTTGAATCCGATTGAAATCCAGTGGCATGACCTTAAAAAGGCTGTTCATGCTCGAAAACCCTCCATTTTTTCTAAATTCAAACAATTCAGCAAGGAAGAGTGGGCCAAAATATCTCCACAGAGATGTGGAAAACTCTTTGCGAGTTATGGAAAATGCTTGATTTCAGTTCTTGCTGCTGAGGTTGGCCCAACCAGTTGTTAGGTTTAGGAAGCCATTACTTTTTCACACAGGGCCAGGTAACTTTGAATAGTTTTTTTGGAAATCAGCATTTAAAAACAGCATTTTAAGTTCACTTGGGTTATATTTGTCTGATATTTACATTTGTTTGATGATCTCAAACAAAGCGGGGAAACTATGGAAAAATATAAGAATTTCAGACGGGCACCAATACTTTTTCACGGCACTGTACTGTATGTGTCTTTTAGGGACCTATAAACAGCCAATTCAATTATTATATTATGCATTTACGTTTTAGAACATATGATTGGCATATTTAATTCTTCATATATGTCAATTCCAAGACCAATGACTGGCGGATTTAATTTGTATTCTTGTCATTATATTATATTAATTTTTAACAGCCATAATTGGTGGATTTAATTATTATCATATAATCCATAATTTTTAGGACCTACTATCATCTGTTTTAATTGTTATTATTATATTAGAATTTTTAGGACCTATGAATAGCTGATTCAATTCTTATTATTAATGTCAACTTTAAGGATAATTAAAACCTTAAGTTTTGGAAAATCTAACTTTTAAAAGAAAATGTTAAGGTTTTGCTGACATCCTGATCAAGAACACGTGTTGTCTACAAGCAACACAGAGATGAGTTGAAAAAAAAAGAGAAGCTACGAAAAGCAGAAGGCCAAGTCTGTAAAATTAGGTGAGGAGAACATAAATAAACATCAGCCTCCATCCAGCATAGCCAAGACAAACTATTATGGGATGTAAACCCCACCACATCCCTTGCCCCAGCACCCATGCCTTTCTCCCCACACCACGGCAAACAAGATGGGATTATTATTGGTAGTAATATCCATCCATCCATCCATCCATTTTCTTCTGCTTATTCGAGGCCGGGTCACGGGAGCAGTAGCTTTAGCAGGGAAGCCCAGACTTCCCTCTCCCCAGCCACTTCATCCAGCTCTTACGGGGAGGCATTGAGGCATTCCCAGGCCAGCCAGGAGACATAGTCTCTTCAGCGTGTCCTGGGTCGTCCTCGGGGTCTCCTCACGATGGGACATGCATGAAACACCTCACCAGGGAGGCGTCCAGGAAGCATCCTAATCAGATGCCCTAGCCACCTCATCTGGCTCCTCTCAATGCGGAGGGGCAGCGGCTCTTCTTTGAGCCCCTCCCGGATGACTGAGCTTCTCATCCTCTCTCTAATAGAGAGCCCGGACACCCTGCGGAAGAAACTCATTTTGCCCGGTTGGATCCGGGATCTTTCGTTCACAACCAGCTTGTGATCATAGGTGAGGGTAGGAACCAGACAAGCAGACACCAAAGGCATGAAAAAGGTGACAGATCAAAAAACAAAAAACACATTGTAGGGATGTCTAAGGGGATCCCCGGGCCCCCACAGAGAATTTTTGGGATTTTAACATAAATTAAACAATCTGTAAGACTTCAAGCGGAAAAACATTTATTGACACCGCTCAAGTACATGTTGATGTACACATTTAAGATTAAAATTAAATTGGCCTCATTTCTTTGCTTTTTTGTTTTGGCCTCCAACTTGAGCCAGGCCCATCTCCACCTGCACCCGATACCTGCTTAAAGCTGTGCCACATGAATAGCATCCTCCTCTTTAAGCACTCTCATTCTGGAAAAGAATTGACTAAAATCATTGTCTGTTTCACGTCATTTTTCACTATCACTAACTTCAAAGGCTAATCCCAAATGCATCCTCCAGGAAAATATTAAGTATTTTTGGGCCATTTCTGAATTTGAAGTTAGTTCATTCTGTGTTGTCAAATCATTCCTAACATCGCTCCGTCGCTTAATACATTTAACATTAACATCCGTAAACTAGGCGGCACGGTGAACGACTGGTTAGAGTGTCAGCCTCACAGTTCTGAGGACCGGGGTTCAATCCCCGGCCCTGCCTGTGTGGAATTTGCATGGTCTCCCCGTGCCTGCGTGGGTTTTCTCCAGGCACTCCGTTTTCCTCCCACATCCCAAAAACATGCACGTTAATTGAAAACTCTAAATTGCCCGTAGGTGTGAATGTGAGTGCGAATGGTTGTTTGTTTGTATGTGCCCTGCGATTGGCTGGCAACCAGTTCAGGGTTTGTCCCGCCTCCTGCCCGATGATAGCTGGGATAGGCTCCATCACGCCCGTGGCTCAGAAAATGGATGGATGGATGGATCCGTAAACTAATAAGATAATTGTAGGCGCATTTCCTAATTAATACAAGAAGAAGAAGAAGAATCATCTTTTATTGTCATGAACATGCATGCATGCACGCACACGAAATTTGTTCTCTGCATTTAACCCATCACAGTGAACACATACACATGTTAGTGGAACACACTGGAGCAGGGGGCAGCTGAAGCGCCCGGGGAGCATTTCGGGGTATCGGTGTCTTGCTCAAGGACACCACAGCCGTGAGTCCGGAGGATGTTGGCGGATGGTCCCGTCGGGGTTTTGAACCTAGGTGCCCCACGGTGGCAGGCGATGATCTTAACCATTGGGCCACGGCTGCCCAATATACAAGATGTAATAGCGGATCAGCTCGTCGCCGACGTTACGTGTGCTTTGCGGTTCCGCTTGGACCACAACCTCAACACGAAAATACAAAAGACTAGTGCAACAAATACGACACTGGCTGATCTGATGAGCAAAAAATGTTGCTTAAAAGTATGAGTAGCAATAGAGGATGTCTGCTCCAGAGGTGGGTAGAGTAGCCAAATATTGTACTAAAGTAAGAGTACTGTTACTTGACGATAATGTGACTCAAGTAAAAAGTAGTCCTCCAAAAAATTACTTGAGTTTGAGTAAAAAGTACACAGTGAAATAATGACTCATGTACTGAGTAAATAGTGAGTAACTTCAGATTTTTTTTAACCACAGCATGAACATCAATAAAATAAAAAATAATAAAATAAAATGTTTACTGCAAGGTGATTCCTCAAGTTATAAGTGGGCTGAAATATCCACGTTTGGGCTGATAGTGCCAGACAAATACAATACTTGAAAGCTGTTGTTTTTGTTCGTCTAAATGTAAACACGAGTAGTGCACCGGTGCCTTCATGGTAACGTCGACCTTCGCAAAATGGCTGCCACGTAGGCACGACAATCAGCCGGGCTGTTTATCTAGTGTTAATACCTGTGCCCGGGAAGCCCAATATAGGACGTGTGAGGTTGTGACTTTCTTGTGTTGTTTGAATGGTGAACTAGACATAAACTGGATTGGCGCAAACAGCGCCCAATGAAGTCGAAGTGTCATGCACGAAATAGTTGATAAATAAGCAATAATTGATCAATTTAAGTAGCGAGTGACATTTAGATAATTGAAACGGAATAAAAGTACCGTTACTTCTTAACAGCTGAAGCGGCGGAAGTGTTTTTTCTGGTGTCGTCAACTCCTGTGACTCCCAGTCAGTCAAGCGGAGAGCTCATCACACAACATTTACAGATTTTGGAACTCGGTGCACACATAAGGCGCGCCACATTATAAGGCGCCCCGTCCATTTTGGAGAAAATTTAAGACTTTTAAGTGCGCCTTATGTTCTTGAAAATACGGTAGTCAAGAAGTGTTGTGAAAATGTCCTGTTGTTGCAGCAGTTCAATCACCTGCTGTGTCAGCGAGACAAATCCTTTTGTGCTTTCACATCTGCCTTTCGTGGCGGGAAACAGCAGCGTTTTCCCGAAAAGACAAACAACCGATGTGCCGGTTTCGTGAAGGCACTAGCTCGTCGGTAGCCAACTAGCCATTTTCGTTAGCAACAAAAACAGTTTGAACGTAAAAGTTAGCTTCGCGGCAAAACTTGATCTGGAAGTAAGTCTGGCGAGCCGTCAATACGACGGCGCTGCCCGCGTACGTCACTTCTAGGCGACACACAGGGCAGAAGAACATGCGTCACACGCTTGCTACAAGCAACACATGGGGCGTTCAGGGTGCATTTATAACGCTGGGATTTGCATACACAACCCGCGCCGTGGCACATTAATCGGTTTTCTTCGATTATAATATTTTTATGATAGTGAGAAGCCAAAATCGAAATCACGATTACATTTCGATTAATCACCCAGCCCTACTATATAGTGCCCTTACGGTATCCCACAATGCATTTTGAAAAATAGGACACAACCGATGGTCAATTCAAAAGCAATACATCTCATGATGCATTGTTAGTAACAGAGAAAAATTATTTTCTGTTTCCATTTCCAGCATATTGTTTGATTTTCGTTATGAGACAACTTCATGATGAGTCTTAGGATGGTTAATAGAACAGAATAGAATGGAATAGAATAAATTCCACTGAGGTGGAAAATTGTCTGGCTAACCGACAAAAAAGACAGCACTAAAATACAGATATTATTGAGATATGGTAAATTACAATCAAAGCAAAACATAATACATAAAAAACGGAATTAAGATGTGTTGGATGAAAATAATAATAAAAGTACAATAACATCTATTTAATTTAATATAATAAAAGCAGGCGGCACGGTGGACAACTGGTTAGCACATTAACTGAAGATGCTAAATTGCCCGGCTGTTTGTTTATATGTGCCCTGTGATTGGCTAGCGACCAGTTCAGGGTGTACCCCGCCTCTCGCCCAAAGATAGCTGGGATAGGCTCCAGCACGCCCGTGACCCTAGTGAGGATAAGCGGTACGCAAAATGAATGAATGAATGAATAATTAGAGCAACACATCACAACACGAATGGACATGAATTGCTTTGTTTGAATTGATTTTGTAAAATACACTCAGCTTAAAACTATATCACAATTTGTTTAATTGGTTAATATTTATTACCGGATCAGCTGATAGGGATCGGGTATGTGGATAGGGGTGAATAGGTGCAATTTACAATGAATACTTGTTAGATGACAGAAAAAAAATGACGAGGAAGTGAGTTCACGAATGGTGAACCATGAATCAGCTGCGTTCACTGCACTGCATTCTGTGCATCTGCTCTGCACAAGCTCTCCTCTTTTTAAGACAACTTCCCTTCATTTCTCACATACACTCCCATCAGGTTCTGGCAAAAAAATGTAACAAAACGCTGCACTAATAGACAGATAAAGCAACGTTCCCAGAATAGGGAAGTAGGAGCTCAGCACACAGCCTCCTCCAGTCATGGAGACGCGCCGGTCCAGACGTGCAAACATTAAACACAAACACATATTTATTTCCCCAGCCGCGTGGCTATTTACAGCGCCACCACCTCGCTCGCAGACAGGCCGCTGTTTGTTGCCCGATATATTTAGCCAATCCCAGTCGCACCGCGTGGGATTCCAGCGGGCGGCGGCAGGCGACGCGACGCTTGCCAGTAGACAGCCGGGAGAGAAGAAGGCAGAGCTGTGCGTCGCGCCCTGAAAATGACAGGGTGCCGTCCAGTCCCGGCTAACCCCAAATTGCCATCTTCACCACTGAAAATGTTGACAGTCCACAGAAGGAACCTTGAGGGATTCCTTTGCAAAGCCCAGTGTATTTGCTATACTATTTTTAACAGTAACATCAACAAGTTAATTAGTGCCAAAACCACAAGCAATAATGTTTACATTATGTGCATATCTGAATCGACTGACATTTGTTTACATGTGCGTATGTGACATTAAGTATTTGTGAATTGACAGAATTGTGTACTTGTATACACTATGCGTATGGGGAAGGACAACATTTGTGAACATTATGGGTTCTATTTTCGTAGACTGTGCAACATGCGCCGGAGAGTAAATGGTGGCGTAACTGGATTTTCGTGTAAGCGCAAGGCTCGCTGGCATTTTTGCCAATATGGCAGACCGGTCTGCGCCAAGATGGGCGTACCGGCGCAACAAGGGCGTATCTTTTTCTATCCGCCGGCGCATGTGACAATTTGATGAATGAAAGTCGGTCTAAACTTACACCTGCTCACACCACCCTCTAACTTTTGGCGCGAGGTAGATTGCTGGTCCAACGCGATTTTGGTGAATTTGATTGAGGTCCAGATATGCAAGCACCCCAGACGTGTGGTGCATCAGACGAGTTTCATTCAGAAATATGTCAACAGCGAACATGGAACCCTCTGAATCATTGTAGAAAGCATTTCATCGAATGCATTATTATCATCATTATTATAATTTTTTAAATCATCCCACCTATGGGGAGGGCGTGGGGGGCACGCACACGATGGCGCATGGGTGGGGTTAGATTCATGAGATCCGCAGACATATTTAAGCCGCCCGCGGTTATCACCAGCTCATCCCGTATTTAATCGCAGTCTTGTATTGTCCACACTGGCCAAGTGGCAATGCTACACTTAGCAGGGCGCAGACAGCCCCTTTTTTAAATACACGGACTGCGTGCATCTACCAAATTACGAAAATTCCGCGCAGTTGCGCTGGATGTACATCGGTCGAGAATGTTTAAAAAAAAATAATTAAAAAAAAGAAAACGCTAACTAAAATGACATTTTACGTTTACAAAACTAACTAGAATTACAGCGAAAATATCCTTTGCTATCGTCTGTCAATTAATTTAAGCATTCATTTTAAATGTATTTATTTCAGATAAATAAATAGATACAGAACTGATCCGGAAGGAAGGTCGAACAGGCATTTACTATGTGTCGCCTAGAAGTGATGTCATCGGGCAGCGCCGTCATATTGACTGCTCACCAGACTGACAATTTTGCAGCGAAGCTAACTTTCACGTACAATCTGTTTTTTGTTACTAACGGAAACGGCTAAGACGGCTACTGACTAGCTAGTGCCTTCACAGAGACTCCATGTCACTGTTACCCGCCACAAAAGGCAGATGTGAAAGCAAACGAGGTTTTGTTCTCGCTGACAAAGCAGGTGATTGAACTACTGCCAACAACCCTTCAGCAACAGCAGAAAAACTTGAAAAGCTTTGTCACAATAATTATGGACTCCCAAAAAAAAAAACACAAGAAAAAACAAATGGTGATTCATCTGTTAGAAAGTTCTTTTTTTTTTTTTTTTTTTTTTTTTTTTTTTTTTAAATGGTCATTTTTGTTGAATTTTTCTTACACAATACTTAGTGATCTTTTTTAATGTCAGCCTTGACAAACACCCCAAATAAAAAAAACTAAGACTAATACTGAATGAATGACGCATTTTAAAAAAAAACAACAACTAACACTAACAAACCTGTTCCAAAAACAAATTAAAACTAACTGAATTTGAAAAAGAATAGTAAAAACGAAATGAAAATTAACAATAATCGAAAATCCAAAGCTAAAATCCAAAACTATTATATCCCTGGAATGGACAGACATGTATATTATTGTGTCAGTTCGAATGTAAATGGACGGGTTTATCTCACGTGTGTGACTTGACCGACCTGTTTACATTGTGTGGATATGAGAATGGACAAACAGCAGCCAATTTATTTTGTTTCAATCATACTGTCCAAAAACGGCGGTTCGTAGGACGCATGCTCATTGTTTTTGTCTGGCACTTATTTTCTCTTTGGGTGATGTCAGCGTAAATGTTATGTCATGTTTGTTCTATTTCCACCGACGTAGTTGAGCATTATGTGACACTTCCGACATACCGTTGTACTTTTGTCTGTGACACGCTTGCCATCTGGGACATACTTAATACTAAAACCAAAGTAGTTCCAACGGCCAAATTTGAAGGATGGTGGAGGATTTTCAATATCAGGAGGGTCTATGGAACTAGCCATGTTGCAACGGCGCATTAGCTTCTGTCTCAGCAGCTTTTATTAATTCCTCAATACAATATATTATTCATTCATTCATTCATTCATCTTCCGTTCCGCTTATCCTCACTAGGGTTGTGGGCGTGCTGGAGCCTATCCCAGCTATCTTCGGGCAAGAGGCGGGGTACACCCTGAACTGGTCACCAGCCAATCGCAGGACACATATAAACAAACAACCATTCGCACTCACATTCACACCTAAAATATATTATATATACTATATTATTATAACGGCGGATGACTGGTTAGCACGTCTGCCTCACAGTTCTGAGGACCGGGGTTCAAATCCCAGCCCCGCCTGTCTGGAGTTTGCATTTTCTCCCCGTGCCTGCGTGGGTTTTCTCCGAGTGCTCCAAACATGCATGGTAGGTTGACTGAAGACTCTAAATTGCCCTTAGGTGTGAATGTGAGTGTGAATTGTTGTTTGTTTATATGTGCTCTGCGATTGGCCGGCGACCAGTTCAGGGTTTACCCTGCCTCTCGCCCGAAGATAGCTGGGATAGGCTCCAGCACACCCGTGACCCTAGTGAGGATGAGCGGTAAGGAAAATGGATGGATGGATATTATCATAACTGTTTTTTTCCCCATCACAGTTACATTAGCTTTTATAGATGAAAGGCCCCAGACAGGTTTCTACACACACGTTTATTAAAAATAATAATAAATAATAATAATTATAATAATTGACAAAGGGGCACCTTGGGCATCAAGGGCAAAAGGGCAGGTGGCCGGGCACCTAAAGCCCCCCACTCTGCACGCCCCTGGTTTACATTATGTGTGTACGTGAATGGACGTGTATTTGATAGCAAGACATGTTTATATTATGCGTGTATGAGAATGTCTTTTTGTGAAGGGAAGGACAGATGTTGAAACGATGAGAGTATGTGACTGGACAGATGTTTATTTCATATGAGTATGTGAATGGATAGAAGAATGTTTACATTGTACGTAAATGGACGGACATTTGTTTAAATATGTATAATATGTAATATAGCGCATGTCAGCCTCCAGTCCAAACTTAAGGGGAAGACGCTAACCTGCCGATTCCTCTCGTCCACGATGCGGGTGATCTGGATCTTCTTCCGCCCCATCTCCAGAAAAAAAAGATTTGCGCTAACAGCAAGACGGAGAACAATGAGGGTGTCGAGGTGGTCCTTAAAACATGGTCCCAATGGTGGCGTAACCTGTCCAGACACACACCACATAGTGACGATTTGGTAGAAAAAGACAGATCAAACATTGTGGATATTTGCTCGAAAAATATCCCCAAAATGATCAGCAAACATTGATGACCACATTACAATAGGGCCATATAGGCTTAAAATAAAATCTCGGACTTTTTTTCATCCATCTATCCATCCATCTTCTGTACCGCTTATCCCCTCACAAGGGTCATGGGCGTGCTGGAGCCTATCCCAGCGATCTTCGGGCGGGAGGCAGGGTATACCCTGAACTGGTCGCCAGCCAATTGCAGGGCACAAACAACCAGTCACATTCACATTCACACCTACGGGCAATTTAGATCTTCAATCAACCTACCACGCATGTTTTTTTTCTCACTAAAATCCAATTTTTAATTCAAATATTTTTTCCCACTTGACTTACACAAAAAATAAATGAAAAGTGGGCTCATTCACTCATAAATGCGTAGATGTTCTTACTCTGCGCACAAGTTGAGCGTATACCTGAAATCACTGTCGGATTCACGACACGTGCATACCGGACAACTTTATTTGCACCACCATGCGTGTATTAGTGAACCAGAATTCATTCTAAATGCCACGGTCGTGCCCGCGAGCTGCAATCGATATAAACTTTACCCCTTTTGCCAATAAAAGTTGTGAGACATGGCACCAAAACATTCAGAACTGTTTAAATCTTTATCCTATTTTCAAAATGTTCATATTGGAAAGCTTGCTAAACACAGAAACTGACAACATATAATAATCACGTTAATAATGTTTTCATTAGTTTCGAAGTTAAATTAGAGAATGCTGCATAAAAAACATGCATAGAAAAAATAAAGTGCAGAGAATGAACAAACACTGCACAAGTTGTTAAACTAGATAGTAAGGGAGAAATATATTACAGCAACGAGGCGTTTGTAGTTGATAAAATGTAAGAAATCAGCATTGGAAGCAACAGAAAATATAAAAGCCATGCCACTCGGAGTTAAGTCACAAGCAAGCCAATGGCGAAGTGTGCCTCTGTTCTTTTTGACAATTAACAACGGTCAAGTTCGGGGAATGTTCGAGATTTGTAGCGTGCATGATCAATTTGAAAACTATAAAGCCTTGGATAAATACGAGCAGGTACTTTTCCAGGTGTGCCATCACAGCATGAACTCATGCAAACTGCTCATTGCGTGACAAAAAAAATGACCCTAAAAACATCCAAAATCTCTTTACAATTGAATACATTTACTGTATTACAAAACTAAATGAACAGACAAATCTGTGGACTAGAAATGGTGGAACTTTTTTTTTCCCCCAGCATCACCTTCCATAGAAATAATGGAAATTAAAAAAATTCTTTACAACACGTCTTTACATACTGTAATTTCTCATGTATAATACACATTTTTTTCACCCAAAAAAATGTCAGAAGTCAATGGTGCGCATTATACATACAGTGGGTACGGAATGTTTTCAGATCCCCTTAAAATTTTCACTCTTTATCATCTTGCAGCCATTTGCTAAAATCATTTGTTAATTTTTTTGCCTCATTAATGAACACACGGCACCCCATGTTGACAGAAAAAAACAGAATTATTGAAATGTTTGTAGATTTATAAAAAAGAAAATGAAATATTACACAGCCATAAGTATTCAGACCCTTTCCTGTGACACTCATATTTAACTCGGGTGCTGTCGATTTCTTCTGATCATCCTTGAGATGGTTCTACACCTTCATTGGAGTCCAGCTGTGTTTGATTTTACTGATTAGACTTTATTAGGAAAGTCACACACCTGTCTGTATAAGATCTTACAGCTCACAGTGCATGTCAGAACAAATGAGTATCATGGGGTCAAAGGAACTGCCTGAAGAGCTCAGAGACAGAATTGTAGAAAGGCACAGATCTGACCAAGGTTACAAAAAAATTTCTGCCGCACTAAGAGCACAGTGGTCTCCATAATCCTTAAATGGAAGACATTTGGGACGACCAGAACCCTTCCTTGAACTGGCCGTCCGGCCAAACTGAGCAATTGGGGGAGAAGAGCCTTGGTGAGAGAGGTAAAGAATACCCCAAAGATCATTGTGGCTGACCTCTAAAGATGCAGTCGGGAAAGAAGAGAAAGTTTGAGAAAGCAACCGTCACTGCATCCCTCCACCAATCGGGGCTTTATGGAAGAGTGGCCCGACGGAAGCCTCTCCAAGACACATGAAAGCTCGCATGGAGTTTGCTAAAAAACACCTGAAGGACTCCAAGATGGTGAAAAATAAGAATCTCTGTTCTGATGAGACAAAGATAGAATTTTTTGGCCTTAATTCCAAGCGGTATGTGTGGAGAAAACTAGGCACTGCTCATCACCTGTCCAATATCGTCCCAACCATAAAGCATGGTGGTGGCAGCATCATGCCGTGGGGGTGTTTTTCAGCTGCAGGGACAGGGTGACTGGTTGCAATCGAAGAAAAGATGAATGTGGCCAAGTACAGGGATATCCTGGACGAAAACCTTCTCCAGAGTGCTCAGGACATCAGACTGGGCCGAAGGTTCACCTTCCAACAAGACAATGACCCTAAGCACACAGCTAAAATAACGAGGGAGTGGCTTCAGAACAACTCTGTGACTGTTCTTGAATGGCCCAGCCAGAACCCTGACTTAAACCCAATTGAGCATCTATGGAGAGACCTGAAAATGGCTGTCCACCAACGTTCACCATCCAACCTGACAGAACTGGAGAGGATCTGCAAGGACGAATGGCAGAGGATCCCCAAATCCAGGCGTAAAAAACTTGTTGCATCATTACCAAACAGACTCATGGCTGTATTAGCTCAAAAGGGTGCTTCTACTAAATACTGAACAAAGGGTCTGAATACTTATGGCTGTGTGATATTTCAGTTTTTCTTTTTTAATAAATCTGCAAAAATTTCAACAATTCTGTTTTTTTTCTGTCAATATGGGGTGCTGTGTGTACATTAATGAGGAAAAAGATTAACTTAAATGATTTTAGCAAATGGCTGCAATATAAGAGTGACAAATGTAAGGGGTCTGAATACTTTCCGTACCCACTGTAGGTATAGGGGAAAAAGAAAAAAACTTTCCCATTTTATAAATGTATGTTGCCTTCTAGTGGTTATAAAAAAAAAGCAATATACTTTCATTCCAATATGCCACCGCCACCTAGAGGTTAGGAGAAAGGTGTACGCTTTCATTCTAATGTACCACCGCCACCTATATGTTATGAAAAAAGTGTAGTCAGGCTTTCATTCCAATATGACAGGGGTACGTATGACTGTTGTATACACGAGAAATTACGGTATGTTGTGAAACTGAACAGTATGCATAATTATTTGTATCCTACTACATAACATACTGCAATAACTGTCCCTTGGTATTGTTCTTGACATAATTTTAAAAATAAGGAAATTTAGACAAATTGTTGTCGAAGTGAATTTTTATTGGTTGGCAAGGTAACTCTGCAGTCATAGCCATAAATGCAATTTTACTAATGATTTGGATAGTTTTACAATTAACAATTGGCTCGTTTGATGTATTTCTATATTTTAATGAATGTAAAGCTCTTTGCGTAGCATTTTTTTGTATGAAAAGCACTTTCAAATTTAGTTTGACTGTTAATTTCTTTCTGTGTTTCAGCTTTCGGTCTCGGTTACGATCAAGAATTTGCATTTCAATGCATCACTAGTAAAGAGGTAATTAATATGTTGAGTGGTTTTTACTTTTACAAAATAAACTGCAACAAAAGATCAAAGGCATCTGGCTCATGGCATTACAGTGGAACAATAAGGGGAAGTTTAGTTCACAAAAAGTAAAAACAATATGTTACAACATTATATGTTTATTTTTCATCCATCCATCCATTTTGTACCGCTTATCCGAGGTCAGGTCACGGGGGCAGTAGCTTTAGCAGTGACGCCCAGACTTCTTTCTCCCCCAGCCACTTCATCCAGCTCTTCCGGGGGGATCCCGAGGCGTTCCCAGGCCAGCCGAAAGACATGGTCTCTCCAGCGTGTCCTGGGTCGTCCCCGGGGTCTCCTCCCGGTGGGACGTGCCCGGAACACCTCACCAGGGAGGAGTCCGGGAGGCATCCGAAGCAGATGCCCCAGCCATCTCATCTGGCTCCTTTCGATGCGGAGGAGCAGCGACTCTACTCCGAGATCCTCCTGGATGACCGAGCTTGTCACCCTATCTCTAAGGGAGAGCCCGGACACCCTGCGGAGGAAACTCATTTCGGCCGCTTGTATCCGGGACCAACAGGTCGTGACCATAGGTGAGGGTAGGAACGTAGCTCTACCGGTAAATCGAGAGCTTCGCCTTTCGGGTTAGGTCCTTCTTTACCACAACGGATCGATACAAAGTCTGCATCACTGCAGACGCTGCACCGATCCGCCTGTCGATCTCCCGTTCCATTCTTCCCTCACTCATGAACAAGATACTTGAACTCCTCCACTTGGGGCAGGCTCTCTTCCCCGACCTGGAGAGGGCACAGCACCCTTTTCCGACTGAGGACCATGGTCTCAGATTTGGAGGTACTGATTCTCATCGCAACCGCTTCACACTCGGCTGCAAACCGCTCCAGTGAGAGTTGGAGATCACGGCTTGATGAAGCCAAAAGAACCACATCATCTGCAAAAAGCAGAGATGCAATACTGAGGTCACCAAACCGGACCCCCTCTACGCCTCGGCTGCGCCTTGAAATTCTGTCCGTAAAAGTTATGAACAGAAACAGTGACAAAGGGCAGCCTTGGCGGAGTCCAACCCTCACCGGGAACGAGTCCGACTTACTGCCGGATATGCAGACCAAACTCTGACTCCGGTCGTACAGGGAACGAACAGCCCGTATCAGGGGGTTCGATACCCCATACTCCCGAAGCACACCCACAGGACAATAACAGAATACCGCTTGGGTTCTGATCTCGAGGGGCCGTTCCTTCCAATCACGCCCTTCCAGGTCTCACTGTCATTGCCCACGTGAGCATTTAAGTCCCCCAGCAGAACCATTGAGTCCCCAGCGGGAGCGCTCTCCAGCACCTCCTCCAAGGACTCCAAAAAGGGTGGGTACTCTGAACTGCTGTTTGGTGCATAGGCACAAATAACAGTCAGGACCCGTACTCCCACCCGAAGGCGGAGGGAGGCTACCCTCTCGTCCACCGGGGTGAACCCCAACGTACAGGCGCCAAGCTGGGGGGCAATAAGTATACCCACACCTCCTCTCACCGCCATGGGTGCAGGCCCGGCCAACCAGGCGCTCACCTTCGAGTACAACCCCAATTCCAATGAAGGTGGGACGTTGTGTTAAACATAAATAAAAACAGAATACAATGATTTGCAAATCATGTTGAACCTATATTTAATTGAATACACTACAAAGACAAGATATTTAATGTTCAAACTGATAAACTTTATTGTTTTTAACAAATAATCATTAACTTAGAATTTTATGGCTGCAACACAGGGTCATGTTTACCACTGTGTATCACCATCACCTTTTCTTTCAACAACATTCAATAAACGTTTGGGAACTGAGGACACTAATTGTTGAAGCTTTGTAGGAGGAATTCTTTCCCATTCTTGCTTGATGTACAGCTTCAGCTGTTCTACAGTCCGGGGTCTCCGTTGTCGTATTTTACACTTCATAATGTGCCACACATTTTGAATGAGAGACAGGTCTGGACTGCAGGCAGGCCAGTCTAGTACTCGCACTCTTTTACCACGAAGCCACGCTGTTGTAACACATGCAGAATGTGGTTTGGCATCGTCTTGCTGAAATAAGCAGGGGCGTCCATGAAAAAGACGTTGCTTGGATGGCAGCATATTTCACCAAAACTTGTACCTTTCAGCATTAATTGTGGCTTCACAGATGTGTAAGTTACCCATGCAATTGGCACGAACACAGCTCCATACCATCACAGATGCTGGCTTTTGAACTTTGCGTCCATAACAGTCCGGATGGTTCTTTTCCTCTTTGGCCTGGAGGACACGACGTCCAGAATTTGCAAAAACAATTTGAAATGTGGACCACAGAACACTTTTCCACTTTACATCAGTCCATCTTAGATGAGCTCGGGACCAGAGAAGCCGGCGGCGTTTCTGGGTGTTGTTGATAAATGGCTTTTGCTTTGCATAGTAGAGTTTTAAGTTGCACTTACGGATGTATCGTCGAACTGTATTTACTGACATTGGTTTTCTGATGTTCCTGAGCCCATGTGGTGATATCCTTTACACATTAATGTGGGTTTTTGATGCAGTGCCGCATGAGGGATCGTCGCTCATGGGCATTCAATGTTGGTTTTCGGCCTTGCCGCTTGCATGCAGTGATTTCTCCAGATTCTCTGAACCTTTTGATGATATTATGGACCATAGATGATAAAATCACTAAATTCCTTGCATTTGTACGTTGAGAAACATTGTCCTTAAAGTGTTCGACTTTTTTCTCACGCACTTGTTCACTAAGAGGTGAACGTCGCCCCATCTTTGCTTGTGAATGACTGAGCAATTCAGGGAAGCTCCTTATATACCCAATCATGGCACCCACCCGTTCCCAATTAGCCTGTTCACCTGTGGGATGTTCAAAACAGGTGTTTGTTGAGCGTTCCTCAACTTTCTCAGTCTTTTTTGCCACCTGTCCCAGCATATTTGGCACATGTTCCAGCCATAAAATTAAAGTTAATGATTATTTGCTAAAAGCAATAGTTTATCAGTTTGAACATTAAATATCTTGTCTTTGTAGTGTATTCAATTAAATATAGGTTGATCATGATTTGCAAATCATTGTATTCTGTTTTTATTTATGTTTAACACAACGTCCCAACTTCATTGGAATTTGGGTTGTACTTTGTATTGGATGCTATTTACGTACTAGGATAATGTTACAAGGTTGCTACGTGGCAATCAGAACCTTCTGATAATTGTTTCATGCTAACCATCAAACAACCCACCAACAAAATAGCAAATACTGTACAGCATCAACGGTGCTAACGAGCACTAATTAGCCAATAGTTCTGAAGGGTACTGATGACGCCTCTCAGCAGAACGGGTCAAAGTAATTGCTGGCTCTTTCATCCTTCCACCTCGTTAGCGACTGCGGCTTTGTCTCTAATTGGTCGACCCCTTGCTGACCGAGCACATCGGCGAGGCGTCAAAATGGCACGAACAATAATTGAGTAGCATTGAATGGTGGCGTGGTGGAAATTTGTTTTTGCATCTTTCACACAGGGTTTTCTGCAAAATTTGGCCATTCATTTCCCTCTGCCTTTCACACAAATCTAAATGAGTCACGGGTGCTAAACTGCTTCTCGCTAACTACTTACACATCTGATACCATTTCGTAAGCCGGAAAATTCACCAGTCGATTTCAACACCCCATCATGCATTGGTATCATTCACGCAAAACAGCTATATAGGAAGAAAAGAGGGGTTCGTTGGGATTTTGTATCAGAGGCTGGAAGCCATCTGTGTGTAAGGGTAGACCAGAGTATGAAGTTTAACCCCCAGGACTCATTTCTGTGACAATTTTGAGGAACACCTCACAAAACCGACCCGGGAGAAAGTGAGGGGGAAAAAATTAGGGGTTGGGGGGTTGAAATTGACCTGAAAATTTTCTGGCTTCAAAAGGTAGTATCAAAGGCAGAACAGAAAGCGAAATACCACCAGCATGTAAGGAGAGATGTGAAGTTTGTTTATTTATCTGAAGAGTCACTTCTATTTAAATAGAGGATAATTTGTCGTCTTGACACAGATAGCTACGGCTGCAAATATTTCGTAATACAACCCCTATTCCAATGAAGTTGGGACGTTGTGTTAAACATAAATAAAAACAGAATACATGATTTGCAAATCCTGTTCGACCTCTATTTAATTGAATACACTTCAAAGACAAGATATTTAATGTTCAAACTGATAAACCTGATTGTTTTTAGCAAATAATCATGAACTTAGAATTTTATGGCTGCAACACGTTCCAAAAAAGCTGGGACAGGGTCATGATTACCACTGTGTTACATCACCTTTTCTTTTAAAAACATTCAATAAATGTTTGGCAACTGAAGACACTAATTGGTGAAGCTTTGAAGGTGGAAATCTTTCCCATTCTTGCTTGATGTACAGCTTTAGCTGTTCAACAGTCCGAGGTCTCCGTTGTCGTATTTTACGCTTCATAATGCACCACACATTTTCAATGGGAGACAGGTCTGGACTGCAGGCAGGTCAGTCTAGTAGTCACACTCTTTCACTATGAAGCCACGCTGTTGCAACATGTGCAGAATGTGGTTTGGCATTGTCTTGCTGAAATAAGCAGGAAATAAGCAATAACGTCCCAACTTCATTGGAATTGGGGTTGTAGATTAAACTTGCTTTTTTTTCCATACATTGATTAGTATTTAGTTAGGTTTGGTCTGTAAGATAAGATGAAAAATGTTGATCATTGTTTTCCAAAATAAAAGCAGATGTTTGCAAATGTCATATTTTGATTAAACACAAAAGATAAGCAGTCTGCTTTCATGCAGGACTTGAGAAATAAGATAATATTTACGGTTGAGAGGCTGAAATCAAAGGATTTGTACAATTTTAAGTTAAACAATAGCTCTAAACGATTAATCGATTATCAAAATAGTTGTCGATTAATTTGATCGATTATTTATCGATTAATTGTGAAGAGCCATGAAACCGTTAAACTTGCCCACCTGTTGCTCATGCTGCCACATGTATGTGAATGTTTTGACAGGTTTCTGCCTCGTAAAGTTGTTGGTCTGGTCTTTTAATTGATTCTAGGGCTGGCCGATTTATTAATTCATTTGAATTAATTTGAATTTTTTCTCCATCCCCGCTGACTTATACTGCTTACACAAACAACATAGCTGCGAACAGAAAGAGCCTAGTTTACAAAAGCAGAGTCAGCGTTATCAACTTAGTGATTTAGTTGCTATATTTAACAATTATTTTTCAAAAAAGCAAATACTGACTCTATGCCCGCTAAGAAACCCTTTTCATTGTTTTGCATATGACAAGAAAAGAGCTCCGTAGAAGGGGCTGAACACTGCCAAAGGCATGACGCCTATTGATACACTGCTTTTCCACATTAAGATTTTGACCTGAGGTATGTGCTTCAGTGGGGCAAATATTGTATCTTGGTAGCCTTGCCTGGCTTGTACAATGCTACAGTCGTGCTTACCATTATTGGCACTCCATTTTTTGCATAACCTGTGTAGTAGCTTCAGAAATAAATGGAAATTTACTGAAGTGATATCATCAGAATCTCTTAATTGGTGGTCCAAAGTAATTTAACAAATTAATTTTTTTCAACTTAGATATTAGAATTTCAAAGAAGAAAAAAAAAGAAAACACCTCGTGTGGCAATATTAGCACCCCTCGTTAATGAGTGTTAAGAGAGTGCCAGGGTTTGAAAGAATCGTGTTCACTTACAGTACATGTTGACAAACATTTTTCTGAGAGGAGGCACTTTCACATGATCTGTAAAGAAAAAAAATTCTGTATTTCTGTTGTTTGTGTGGAAGTCCATGCTGGGGGGAAAAACTGTTAGAAAAGTATCCTTCCAGAGAATTAATGCAAATCCTAAAAGGGTAAAAAACAAAAAAAGGAAATCTTGTTTTGAATAATGCTGTTTTTCTAGAAGCGAAGTAGAAAAAAAATTGAAAGTTGAGTTTGCACTTTGCAGTTGTTTTAAAAAAAAAAAGGACAGCGCCCGAGAAAAAACAACCTATCAGAGACAGAAGCTGTGACTGACAAGATGTGAATCATCTGTCATGCACACTCATATCTGGTCACCCAGCAGCCTCGCGCTGACCTTTTGGGCTTCAAGAACTTTGCTCAAACTGCCATATTTTCACGACCATAAGCCGCATTTAAAAGTCTTACATTTTTTCCAAAATGGACGGGGTGCCTTATAATGCGGCACCGAGTTCCAACATCTATAAATGTTGTTGTGTGATGAGCGCGCCGCATGACTTTTTATTTATTTATTTTTTTTTGGAGCATTTCCTCCCGACACTCTGCTTACACAGAGGAAACGCGGACGTGGCTGAGGACAGGGGAGGGTGCATGAAGGAGGACGCTAAACCCACAGCGGGGTGTATTTTTTTATTTTTTATTTTTTTTTTTAAATACCGCTTGACTGACTGGGAGCATTTCCGGGGTGTGCATTGTGCAAAACAACATCGGTTTGGCTAAGGACCCCCGGAAATGTTACCTAGGAAGAGACACGCCTACGAAGCACAGTTTAATCTGCAAGCTATCAGTTACGCGGAGGAACATGGGAATCGAGCAGCCGCAACCGCGAGAGAATTCAAGATCAACGAATCCATGGTTTGCAAGTGGAGGAAGCAGGAAAACGAGCTACGCCAAGTCAAGAAGACAAAGCTGAGTTTCCGCGGAAAAAAAGGAAAAACAAAAACGCAGAAACAAGGCGAGGTGGCTCGAGTTGGTCTTCCAACTCGAGCAATGGATTAATGAGCAAAGAACAGCCGGGAGAAGCGTCTCAAGTCACCATTCGACTGAGTGGCTTGCCATCATTCGGGAAGGCTTGACGAACTGCTGGACATCCGTGTAAACAGGGCGTTTTAAGTGAAGTGAGCGGCGTGGGAGCCATGGATGACAGATGGCGAACACATCTTTACTAAGACTAGGAGGCAGTGCCGGGCGAGTTACGCCACAATTTGTGAATGGATTGTGGATGCTTGTTCGAGCTTTCGCACGAGAACGAGACTGACTCGAACCTGGCGTGTTTGATTAAGAACTTGCCCAGCTGCTCATTTCAGATACAGATGAGGACTTTGATGGATTTGTGGATGAGGATTGATAAAAAAAATAACGTGAGTACATTGTTAAATACTTCAATAAAGTACAACCGAACTCAGTTTTGCTCCCGCTGCCTTTTTAAAAACATTGTTTTAGCGTGCCTGCATGCTACTGTATGTTTTCAGCTAGCGTATGTTTTACCATGCCTGAGCCCAATAATACGGAGCGCCATAGGTATGTGTTAAATACAGAATTAGACCCCTTAACTGAGACTGCGCCTTTTAATACGGTGCGCCCTATGGTCGTGCAAATACGGTATTTTGGAAGATCCACCTCTGGAAAATAAAAAATGCCTACCCTTCGTTTACTAACAACTGGGCATAAGATTAGCAAACAGAAGCAGATGGGCAAGACATCAGGCAGCTGAGAGCATTCAAAAGTGACACGGCAACATTAGCAAAATTTCTGCTCAACAGGTAAGTTTATAACCACATTTTGATTTTTTAAATGATTGTACATTCCCCAAAAAATAAAACTTTAAACCGATAATATTTAGTGTTATAGTAACACTCTATTACGAATTAATCATGCCACCAACGTAGCAGCCGTGTGGCTAACATTTACAGTGCTAATACTAGCATAGTATTACTAGCGCTGCTATTTTGTTGAAGCAGGACAGCGTTCTGACGATTTATCACAACTACGCACTTTCATAATTGCATGCCATACTGAATGGCTATGTCTGAGACGTGCTCATGCACGTCAGTGAGGGCTGCGGCTCATGTGTGGCTACATTCAAATCTTGCTAGTGGTTTTAAAACGGCAAACTCCCTGTAAAATTGGGAAAAAAATGGTTTTATTTTTAGGTCATATCAACCAGCCCTACATGATGCTGATGTCATTTACTGGCTAAGATTTTTCCTCTGATGTCATGGCGGCGGTGCAGAGTGCTGTTTTGTGCAGTGTTCACATCATTTTTAAATTACACGCTTATTTTTAAGAGCGGAATTGTCAGTCCAAACTTGACCACGTGGGACAAAATATGTGTCACTTGAAGCAATGTCATGTACTTAGCATCATTTATTACAATAGTGTAATATAAAATGACAATCCCTTGGGGGAAAAAAACAGACAAAGACACCTTATTAAATACTGTATGTCATTGTCATTGATAAACAGTAGGTACAAAGATGACTTTACAATGTCAGGGTGTACTGAAAATAATATATACAGTATATTGTGAGGAAAAAAATGTAAAACACAATTTTAGTATTATTTTAAGTGTCATATGTAAATAAAATATTTAGTTAAATATTTAATTATTATAAATTATAATTACAACAGTTTTAGGAATATGCTGGGTGTAAAATACTACAAATAGTTCAATTTCAAATATATATATTTAAAGTAGGTGGCACGGTGAGGACTGGTAAGAGCGTCTGCCTCACAGTTCTGAGGACCGGGGTTCAATGCCCGGCCCCGCCTGTGTGGAGTTTGCATGTTCTCCCCGTGCCTGCGTGGGTTTTCTCCGGGAACTCCGGTTTCCTCCCACATCCCAAAAACATGCATGGTAGGTGAATTGACAACTCTAAATTGCCCGTAGGTGTGAATGTGAAGGGTTGTTTGTTTGTATGTGCTCTGCGATTGGCTGGCAACCAGTTCAGGGTGTACCCCGCCTCCTGCCCAATGATAGCTGGGATAGGCTCCAGCACGCCCGCGACCCTAGTGAGGAGAAGCGGCTCAGAAAATGGATGGATGGATGGATATTTAAAGTAATCTACAGTAAAAGTGGCTGAAAAGAAAAAATCTTAAACATAATTACAGTAAGTCATACAATATATGTAAACTATCAATTGTAAATATTTGTGTATTTCACAAAGTACAAATATATGATGGAATGTAAGGGGAAAAAAATCTTCAAATATTTAACCACTCAATGCAGTATACAAACAATTTAAGGTAAAGTATATGTTGGGTGTAAGAAATATTTAAAGTAATTGGAGGAGAAAGTAAATTTTAAAAAAGTATCAAAAAAAGTAAAAGAAGAAAAACCTTTATGGTAAAAAATGTTCACTTGCAGAGACGCCGGAAATGGAAGCAATATGAACTATGAACACTAGCTAACAAATGTGACATCTAAGTAGGGCTGGGAGCTACGGCTGTAAAATGTATGAAGACATAAGTATTTCATATCAATCCAGATCGATAATTATTCATTGTTTTTCTTTTCCAATTAAAATAAGTACCTGTAGAAAAAGGGCTGAATTACATCATTTTTACTTTTAAATGAAACTTTTAACATTTAAAAAGTATTATCCCTGATTTTTTTATTTATTATTATTTTTTTTTAATAATCTGTTTGGTCTTGAGATACCAAATGGATGATTTTTAAGCATTTTTTTAAAATCAGGTAAATTGACTATTATTATTATTTTTTTTTTCCTGTTAGACTGTTAGGTCAAGCAGAAAGGAGGATCTGTATCCTTTTTATGCCGGAACAGTTTTACTGTGTCACAGTGGACTTTTTAAGCTGCCGCTGTGGTTTCTTAGTATTTTAATGCATATTTATTGAAAATCAGTTGATCAGTCAAACAGAACAAGGTTTCTAGAGGGGAGTGCGAAAAGAAGACAACAAAAGACAAAACACTAACTGTAAACAAGATGAGGAAAGTAAATCATACACCGAGAACAATGACACATTAGATATGAGTGTTGTATGGGGCAGTAGTGCTACACCCTGTGAGGGAAGGACAGGACAGGAGAGGAAGCACGCAGGACAAGGGTCGTGAACCCGGCTGTACAACTGACGTGTGGTGGGAGTGGCTATGTAAATTATAAACGTCAATAGGACCAGAGTGTGAGTGAGGGGATACCCAAGCAATTCGCATATTCATAAGTTATTTGTCGCAATGAGTGCGTGGCCCCACACCCAGTGAATAACTCCCAGGAGTGTGTGTCTGTGGACACATGCAAGTGAATTGACACCGCTTCGCATGCACAATGACTGACAGAAGTGTCCTGTAATTGCTGTGCCTGCACCCGGGAGGCTGAGGACCCCACCCAATCAATCGAGAGGCGGGGTAAGGCCGAGGAGTCCACCCGAGAGCAGCCCGGTGGACGGGACACGTCCCACACTGAGGGACCCAGGGCGGTCCACCGGCCACACAGAGGCACCCCAAAAACCGGCCACACAGGCGAGACCAGATTTTAACCCGGGTCCTCAGAACTGTAAGGCAGATGTGCTAACCAGTCGACCACAATGCTGCATTTTACCAATTGATCGGCTTTGCAAAAGACATTTACTCCGCGTCGCCATCATGTACAGTATATTTAAATCAAAAAGCTTGTTTATTTTTAGCCTTGTCGCGTGTCTTTTGACGTAGTACTGTAAATATCTGACCACCAATAAAGTTATTTAAAAAAAAAAAAACATGTCGGCGGTGTGGGACAGACAACACATAATGCCTGGATAAGACTACAAGACAAAATTGGTCTTTCACGATTGCCCTATGTCAGACTACTCCAATAAAATCTTGTATTCCGATACCACCGTATCCCGTTTTTTACGATCACTGGGCTTTATCTTGTCAACTCAAACGCGACCGGATGCACTCGTTACCATGGTGACGACAACACTAATGGATCACACCGTGTGTTTATAAGAATAAAATGGGGACAAATGTGTGCTGGTGGTTATCTGTACTCGGGAGAGGACGTTCGTTTAAGGCTTGCTTGAGGTATGTTCACATACTTTAATTACGATACGGCTCGCAAGCAGGCAACAAAATGTTATGCAGCCGAGTAAGCTCGTGCTAGCACTAACGGTTGTAAGCGAACATGCAGGTGTTCTGTCGAATCATGGTCTAAAGTTTTGGTGTGTTGAAGTAATTTAATTACAATAAAGTAATTTAATTACAGTAAGTTAGCACCCATTATTTCTGTCATGTTGTAATGTTGGTTTGACCTGACTGATTAGAATACATGATCTGACTATTTCCAACCTTTATGGACCCAAGGCACATATTTTACAAACCTCACGACAAACCAAAAAACTAAAATCTCACAAAAAGTGGATACATTAATTACTGTATATACTTCCTGCCATCTAATAGAAGACCATTCATTTGTTCTGTCAGTCACTATGCCTCACTGACATAAATAGAGGAACAAAGATACATTATTTATTGTAAATATATTTTTTTTGAGCAATTAAGTACACAAGTATATACAGTAAAAGAACAGGTCATTTAAAAAGACACATTCCACCATCTTGTGATCGGTTATCGGTTATTTAAATTTGCTGATCGGCCCCAAAAATCCTGATCGTGTAAAGCCCAATTATCATCATCATACATTATTCATTGTAAATATAATTTCTTGAGCAATTAAGTACACAAGTATATCCAGTAAATGAACAAGTCATTTAAATACACACATTGCTCCATCTTGTGATCGGATCGGTGATCGGTTATAGTTTTTTTTAAACTCGCTGATCTGTGATCGGCCCCAAAAATCCTGATCGTGTAAAGCCTAGGCCCCCGGGGTGGTCTAATGTCCTCCAGAACTGGAGTGATCTTGCAATAAGAGATTATTTTTAATATTATTTTTAAAAACAGGGATAATTGCAGTCATATATGCAGATTCCAAATAAACTTTGTATTTATTATTAATATTTTTAAATATTAACTTCAGATCCAAATTGACCTTACTGCGTCCATTCCTGGCACATTCGACTTTCTTCCAGAATTTGACTGGATGTGCGATAACACAAAGATTATTTCATATAATTCTTTTGAATCCAAATCATTGCTGTCAATTATTTGTTAGGCTTTCATTTTGAAGGTGGCTTTCATTTTGAAGGTGGCCCAACAGCGCGTTTGCGGGGTGTTACCGTAATGCATACTATTAACAATCGTTGTGGCGGATGGCTTGACAGTCTGATGTTGACGCGTTTGGCTTGATGCTGCTGTACGCTAATGAATGAGAGCGGCTGCTCATGCTGTTTTCTGTTTTTATTTTCTTTGAAATTACAATATCTTAGTTTAAATAAACAATGTTCTTTCCGAAATTACATTGGACCTTCAATTAAAAGATCCTGATGATATAAGTTTGGTACATTTCCATTTATTTTCGATATTATACAGGTTATGCAAAAAATGAAGGGGTGACAATAATGGTGAGCAGGACTGTACGCCATTGACCATAAAAAAAACCTGTGTTATGTTGTCTTAAAAAAAATGTATTTCAAAGGTGAGTGATGCAATCAACCCAAGAAAAAGCTCATGGAACTCATGGATATAGGCGACAATTAATCATTTACCTGAGGTGGCTGATCTCTACAAGGAGGATTACAGCAATCGATTCCAACAAAACAAGCCTACACACATTTATTTAACCTCACTATTTTTACTCGTTATTGTTTAAAAAACAACAACAACAACAACATCCAGACATTGAATATAGGTAATAATAGACCAAATCAGCTCAAGTAAGGTTTAGACCAAAATGTAGATAGGCCAAGATCTGTTAAAAAAAAAATAATAATAATAAAAAACAGAAAATAAGCCTAAAATAAATACTGAGTCTTTTCTTTTTTTTTTTTTTTTTTTGGTGGGGGGATTTTTTTTTCTGCAGACAATATTTTTAAGTGCAAAACTATGGAATGTAGCCTATTGGTCTTGAACAAAAATAAATAAATAAATTAATGTAAAAAAATAAATAAAAATGCTGCCTTGGATATTAATCTCAAACAGTAGTAAAAATTTATTTTTTATGATTCTACAGTTAAGTGCAAAACTATGGAATGTAGCCTATTGGTCTTGAACAAAAATAAATAAATTAATTAATTTAAAAAAATAAATAAAAATGCTGCCTTGGATATTAATCTCAAACAGTAGTAAAAATTTATTTTGTATGATTCTACAAGTTCATTCATAAATATATTCAGGGTTTTTCCTGGCTCAAGTTGACGATGAGGATGTGCCGATATTAGCCATATTTATCTAACCAAGAACATCATGAAAGGCGCTAAAATTCCTTCCTTTGTTATGATCATAGCGATGAATAGCGATACAGTAGGCAAGCATCTCTGGGTGTCCTAAAAAGGCACTATACAAGTGTCATTTATAATTATCATGACTAAATTAGCAAGAAAAATGGCCATTAAAAAAGCCAAAGAAAGACCAGACCATAAACTACTCAACACTCTCTACTGCATCCCCTGTTTGGGGATACAACCACAAGAATTTATGAGTCATTAAAATCACTACCCCTCCTCCCCCCAAAAAAACAACAACACAATAAGGACCATAAAGTAGAACATCTGTAACACACCAATCCACTCACTAAATTTTTTTTTAAATTTACAGATACTGCATCTAATCAAACAACCGTACTAATGTATGAGGTTAAAAACAACTAAATACAGTAACATAAAATGTTAAATCTGTTTCAGAATAATTTAAGGGGTCAACACTAAAACAATTAAATGTAACACAACCAGGAAAAGTTTGGCAATGTGTGGTGTGAAACTGTTAAACAGTATAAGTGAGGAATTAAAGCAATGTCCAAATTGAAAATGGTTTAAAAGAACGTATAAAAAGTGCTGCACACAGGGTGTGGGGACTGATGGAGGTATATGTATAAAAAAAATTCGTGTGCACATAGGGAATAACAATTCGGTAGGCCTACATACAGTATGTATAAGTGTTTATATATGGCGTACAGTATAGATATTTGTGGAGATTGTACACAGTGTTTCGCTATGGGATCAAATTTATGTAGTAAATTTGTATTTCTGTTTTGTGTACTTGTTTGAACGAAATGTCCAATCAATCGATCAATCACAACAAATATAGTATTATTATTAAGAATTGTAAAACATGACCTGTACACTTCACCAATTGTTATGGTGTTTATTTATATTTCCATTCCAAGTCTACATAACTTTTTATGGCAAAAACTTGAGGATTGAGGAAGCATCCATCCTTCCTTCCTTCACTATGATGCTAACGCGGCTAGCTGGCTAGCGTCAAGGTTGCTCCAAACTCGAGAGTTGCTTCAGTGTTCCCCAAAGTATCCAGAACGACATGTTCTCGCTCGGCCAAGTGACTCAAAAGTCCAAAATGAAATATCAAAACACCTCCAAGGTTCCAAAGACGTCAACAGTGAGCTCAAAACACTCGTTTTTCGACACAAATGGACGACAAACACACGAATGAAAAGCACCAAAGTGGACTGAAGTTCACTCACCGTCGCCCACTTTCGACGAAGACGAAGGAGAAGATGAAGGAGGAAGAAGAGGGAGTAAGTGGGACGGAGGAGGTGACTCCACCGCTCACACCCTCACATCCTCCCCGATCGAGGACGCTCACACTCGGACTACAAGCCGCGCCCATCCCGCTGTCATCTCCCTGACGACTCCACTACAGTAGCGACAGTGTACACTTTCCATTTCTACAAGTACTAATAGTTTCTCAAGTACTACAGGTTTTCATATAAAACAGACTACTTTGTTACTCTTGTTAGAGTTACCACACATTACTGGAGTAGGCCTACCAGGATCACACTAACGACATTATACTACACTAAAAGTGCTTTGTGAAGGAACCACTGATCTCACACTTTATTAAGTTTGCAATTACTCAAACAACACTAAGCACTTTTTCTGTAAAAGTACACATACCACACTAAGTGCTTTGATACTCGTGTAAAAACACTGATATCGCACCATAAGTTCCCCGTTAACTGTGGTAAAAGTAATCATACCGCACAAATTACTTTGTTACTCCTGTAAAAGGATTCATACCAAATTCTGTACTCCTGTCAAAGTGCTTTTTTTTTTTTTTACACCACATTAAGTTCCATGTTACTCAGGGTAAAAGTAATCCTAACACACAAAGTACTTTGTTACTCATGTAAAGTACAGATACTACACTGAGTACTTTGATACTCCTGTAAAAGCATTCATACCAAATTGTGTACTGCGTTAGTCCTGTCAAGATGCTGATTTTGCACCACATTAAGCTCCCTGTTTCTCCGATGAAAATAATCATACCACACTAAGTACTTTGATACTCCTGTAAAAAGACTGATATCACACCACTCTAAGTTCCCCGTTACTCCAGTAAAACTAATCACATCATTACATCATCACCAAGTACTTTGTTACGCCTGTAAAAGGATTCATAACAAATTGAGTACTGCGTTACACCTGTCAAAGTGTAGATTTTACACCACAAGTTCTCCGTTACTACGGCAAAAGTACTTATACCACACAAACTTCTTTATTATTCCATTAAAAGTACTGATATCCCAGAAAACAAAATATTCTGTTGGGAAAGTTCTGTGAGTATCCTCTTAAGTTTATAAAAGTGCAGAAACCACACTAAGTACTAAATGCCTCACTGTATATTTCTGTACTCTGTTAAACGAATACAACTAAAACAACACTACAATACTTTATTATTCTTGTAAGCGTACTGATGTTGTGAGACATGAAGCTCCCCATGGCTCACATCACACAGAGCACACTCTTACTCTTGTGATAGTAACAATGTCACATTATTTTGTTACTCTTGTTAGAGTGAAGACGCCACACCACATTAAGTTCTGGGGTACCACACTAAATACTACAGTAAAAATACAGATACCACACTAAACTACCACCACTACAAATACTCATTTACTCACCAAGTACTCCAGTAAGTTACTTGTTTACTCAATCAGTAGTACAACTGATAGAGTACTCTTGTAAGAGTAATGATACCGCACTGCTTTACATTTTAAATGGTCTATCCCCACTTATTCATAATTTTTTTTTAGTTAATAAAATCCTCCACGAATAGCTGAGATTTGGGGCCACTGTACATACTGTATATGACAGTAGAAGGACATACCACATTAACATAGCACTACTCCAACCCCTGGCAAAAAAAAAATAAAAAAAATAAATGGAATCACTGCTCCTGGAGGATGTTCATTTAAATGATTCATTTTGTAGAAGAAAAAAAAACAAGGCAAACAGATGTTCCAAAAACAATTTTTATTCAAAATACCACCCTAACTGGCTTGAAGAAACACTCAAACATGCAAAAAAGAAAGTTGTTGAACTCAGACACAATTATTTTTTGGGTGGGGAGCAAGTCAAGGAAAAAAATATGGACTTGCTCAATTCTGAGGAAAGAACTATGGAATCAGCTTGTAATTTTCAGTTCTAAAACAAACACCTACATCAGATTGAATCTGCCAATTAGTCAGCAGTTAAATAAGAGTGTTCACGCCTTGAGGAGCTGTTGCACCAAGTGGATTGACATGAATCATGGCTCCAATATAAGAGATGTCCATTGACACAACAGAAACAATTATAAAAATCCTTGAAGAAGGTAAAACATCACAGTGTTGCAAAAGACGTTGCTTGTTTCCAGTCAGCAGTGACTAATATCTGGATCAAGTAAAAACAAAATGGGAAGGTTGTAAAGGGGAAGCGTCCTGGTAGACCTCAACGCGACAAGATAGAAAACTTACAGCAATATGTCTTGAAATTTGGGCAAGTGCGTCGTAACTAAGCCTTGTTGGATGAGCTAATGAAGCCTGCTCAGATGAGTGGCGAAACGTCTTCTAAGACAAACAGAACAGTCCAGTTGCAATCGATTCAATGCCCTGAGAATGAAATGACCTGGATGAATGGAGAATATTCACAGGCACGTCCTGAAAATAGAAAATGCACAACAAAGTAAATGAGGTACAAATGGGCATAAACTGGAGTCAATGTCTGTGACCGAACTGTAAGAAACCACCTAAAGGAAATACGATTTACATACAGAATAGCCAAAAACAAGGCTACAAGGGGCATGTAACTATGGACTGTGGAAGACTGGATGTACAATAAGTGATACTCAGTGATGAATCGTAAATCTGCCTTGCGCAAAGTGATGATGCTGGAACCTTTGTTTGGTGCTGTTCCAATGAGATTTATGAAAATGACTGGCTGACGAAAATGTGCAAATTTCCACAGTCATTGATGATATGGGGCTGCATTTGAGGTAAAGGCACATGGGAGATGACAGTCATTACATCTTCAATAAATGCACAAGTTTACATAGAGATTTTGGAAACTTTTCTGATTCCATTGATTGAAAGGATGTTTGGCGATGACGTTTTTTTTTTTAAGATGACAAAGCATGCCATAGAACAAAAAGCTTCCGTGACGAAAGACATGACGTCAATGTCATGTCATCTCAAGCCAATCGAAAATCTGTGACAGGAACGAAAGACAATGCTCAATGTGGCAAGGCTCTGACCTGCAAAGCTGAGCTGGTAACAGCAATCAGAGGAAGTTGGAGCCAGGTTGATAAAGAGTACTAATGTAGTGTGTTTTTATTTTTTATTACTACAACACTTTTTTTTCTTGCTTTTTTAAGTGTTTCTTAATGCCAGAAGGGTGTCATTTTGAATAAAAATGTTGTGGAATATTCATGATTTGCCTTTTTTCTCCAAAATTAAACATGTGATGATCATCCTCCAGGAGCAATGATTCCATAATTTTAGCCAGGGGTTGTGCAAGTGCTCATCGCTTGTCTCCCAAGTTCTCCAGCACCACATTACTCGCTGAATCTTGTTCCATCAGAAAGATAACTGACACAGAACCATACTCTATTACTTGAGAAAAAAGTACTGATACCAGTGTGAATGTACTGCACCTTCTTTAGAAGTATGAATGCCTCAGTCCAGCAAAAGTACTAATAATCTCAAACTGTTTTGACATTGTGTTGACTAATACTTCATCATAATGTACTCTGTTACTTACTTAATATACGTAAACTGTAGCTTCAATAAAAGTACTTAAATGACAACTGTCTTGAGGTACAGTGGTAAATTTCCCTTGGAGGGATTCTAATAAAATACAATTAAATACAACAAAATAAACTGAAACAGACCAAAAATTGTTCATTGAACTTTTTTTTAGAAAAAGTTTTTCAAATTTATATCGCAGTATTTTTGTTCCCTTAAATATGACGTCATTATCATTCAATTCAAGCACAGTTATGTCACTGCTGTGTTGTCAGTCAGGCAAAGACCACTGCCGCCGCCGTGTGGCCAAGAATGAGCAGCAGTATGGAAACAAACAAAACAGTAAATCAATTGAAAAAACTTTCTTATGGATTTGATTTAAACTTGCACGACACTTGAAAAAGTGATTGCAAAGTCAAACATGAATCAATAAATAATAGCATTTAAATACACATCATCTCTCTCTCTCACTGTAAAAAAAAAAAAAAAAAAAAATCAACACATTGTCTCTTTGCCCTCAATGCTAGTACATGTGCAAGACAAATACAAGATGAAACGCATATTGGGTGCAGATCAATTTGCCTCCGACGTGCTCACGGAGTTTGCGGCGTCCAGGAGTGAGGAGAACAGCGAGTCGGACCTTTGCGACAACACGTCTGGAGTGTCCAGTTCTGCCACCTATAGGGTTAGGAGTAATGGTTAGGATTTTGGAGTTTGGGTTGGGGTGAAGTTGGGAGTTAGGGTTTGCTTTTAACCCAGTCAGTGGCCTACTACTAAGAGGTTGTATGTGCATGTGTGTGGCGTGTGTTACCTTTCCGTTGTCCATGACCAGAATGCGGTCGGCGTGTATTACAGTGTTTATACGGTGTGCGATGGTGAGCATGGTGCAGTCCTGAAAGGCGTCTCTGATGGTTGTCTGGATCATGGCGTCGGTCTCGGCGTCGATGGACGCTGTCGCCTCATCCAAAAGAATGATCTGGACCAGGGGGGAAAACTTTGATTTTAACCATAGCTTTACAGTTTTTACCAGAGTCTAGGTCTGTGGCCACTGTTTGATGATCCCATAGGGTAAGGACTTAAAAATTACCATCGTGGGGTTAAGGTTAAGTTAAAGTGTTGGTGAAGGGTTAGTATCAGCTCTAAGCAGAGATGCCGCATCAGGGAAGGCAAACCAGACTATTGCCTCGGGCTGGAAACTGAAGGGTGCCGCAAGAGACAGCTGACATTGGCCCAAATGACAAAGCACTGGAACGATAACATGTCGCTGTCGGGAATCCCCTGCATAGTGTCCCTTAGTTGCTGTTGCTAGCTGGTGGCTGGGGCCCGAGAGATGGCAGATATTGGTCCATAGCAATGACACAACTTGAAACAGACATGTCAAGATTTGGAACTCTCCCTAATAGGGTCCCCTACTAGCAGGCATGTTGGAATACACCTACATTACAACAAAATGAAGTGAAGTTATCACTCAGGAAACGCAAGAGAAAAAAAAAGAAAAAATAGGATGGAGAAAAACTTTGATAGTGGTAAGTGTTTATCTCGGGGGGGGGGGGGGGGGGGGGGGGAAACACCTAGGGAGATTACAACTTTTTAGCCCAAAGAAATCCATCCATCCATCCATTTTCAACACCGCTTATCCTGGTTAGGGTCGCGGGGCGCTGGAGCATATCCCAGCTGACTTCGGGTGAAAGGCAGACTACACCCTGAACTGGTTGCCAGTCAGGCGCAGGACACATATAGACACGGACAAGGGACTGGCAGCACGGTGGCCAACTGGTTAGCACATCCGCCGGATCCAAATCCAGCCTCTCCTATGTGGTTTTTGCATGTTCTCCCCGTGCGGGTTTTCTCCGGGTACTCCGGTTTCCTCCCACATCCCAAAAACATGTACGGTAGCTTAACTGAAGTCTCTAAATTGTCCGTAGGTATAAATGTGAGTGTGAATGGTTGCTTGTTTATTTGTGCCCTGCGATTGTCTGGCGACCAGTTCAGGGTGTATCCCGCCTCTCGTCCGAAGATAGCTGGGACAGGCTACAGCACGCCCGCGACCCTAGTGAGGAGAAACGGTGTAGAAAATGGATGGATGGATTGGAGAAAATGGATGGATGGATGGTGTTAGGCATATGAGGGGGTCCTTGGAAAACACTCCCCTGGCCTGTCAGGGGTCTCTAGACCCAAAAAGTATGAGAATCCCTGAATTATAGATTACGTGGCTTTGTTCCAACCTTGGAGTTGCGTAGCAACGCTCTCGCCATGCAGATCAACTGTCGCTCTCCAACTGAGAAGTTCTCTCCGTTCTCCAACACCTGCGCCTGAAGGTGACCCTCCAGTTTGGAGATCTGTGGAGACAAAACATCACTTGAGGACTAGTCTGGAGATTTAAGTGAGAGACCCAACTAAAGGCCAGTGGCTCCTTTCAGAGTCGTTGTTCAAAAAGTGTTTTTAAAAAAAAAAATCATCTCTCTATATTGCAGGTGGGTCTGAAACGTATCCCCCTACGATTAACGGGGTTCACCGTTTTCATAGCAAAAAATTCACATTGTTCAAACTGCTATGGTTGGACTGGTCTACATCATTCATTTCCTAAAAAGAAGACAATGGCGTTGCACTTTCCAAAAAAGAAAAGATTCATCATTCAATCTGTTACTGTTTGCACAAAAGAAAAAACGTTTGCTTTACATTTTGTTTCCTTACTGTACCTATCGGAGACACTGTCATAAATTCCTACATAGTTCTTGAGGTAGTATTTTTCACAGTAAACCTAGGAGAGTTGTATTTTTTTCTTTTCCTATCTTTAACTGTGCATCGTCTACGAACCATAAGTTTGAAATAAACCATTATATTGAACTGAACTAGATTGGGACCAAAAGAGTTTTGTCTCCGGCGCACCGATGACTCACAGAGTCCTTCATGTAGGTCCTCTCCAGTGCTACCCAGATCTTCTTGTCACTGTAGCTGTTAAAGGGGTCCAGGTTGTGCCTGTTAGCGTAGATACGAGTGGTCTTCAGCCACTGGTAGTCCACAACACACATACTGTATACTTTATGTCCGCATGTTGTTAGTTACCTGACTGTGCCGACGAAAAGCACGGGGTCCTGGGGGATGATGGACAGTTTGCTACGCAGATCTTGCAAACCGATGGCCGAGATGTCAACTCCGTCTATCAGGATGCTTCCCGCGGCTGGTTCAGCTAGCCGGAACAGCGCCACCCCTAAAGAGGACTTACCTGCAGACACAGAGGCAGCAGATGGAGTACAGGGTGAAGGACGGTTTTGGCGGCCAATGGAGATCATGACATCATAAAAGACAATTTTACCCAATCCATGGATGAAAACACCCAGAATCACAATATGTTGGTAAGTGTATTTACAAGGTTCTCATTGGACACCTCACAGAAGAGGACCAGAGTTTCGGAACCACATCACATTTCCACCAAGCAGGCTGGCTCGATCCAAAAAAATGTTTTCAGTTTCTGTTGTTTTAGTTTTCGAGTACGGTTGTCCAAAGGATGTACAATTTTTTATTCGCCCGCCACAGATTGAGATTATAAAATTAAACACGTCACCCATCAAAAGGTTACAAGAAAAAGTTATTGGTAAAATGTTGAAAGATAGAACAATAATTTTTTTATTAAAATGGTTATAAGGTTATACAACATACTTTTTATTTCTAATATATTCTTTTCATTAAAAAAAGTTTCTTGAATATTTTTCACTATTTTTAAAATTGTAATTGTAAAAAGATGTGAATGTTACAAGATAGCGGCACGGTGGATGACTGGTTAGAGCGTCTACCTCAGTTCTGAGGACCAGGGTTCAATCCCTGGCCCCGCCTGTGTGGAGTTTGCATGTTCTCTCCGTGCCTGCATGGGTTTTCTCCGGGCACTCCGGTTTCCTCCCACATCCCAAAAACATGCATGGTAGGTTAATTGAAGTCTCTAAATTGCCCCTAGGTGTGAATGTGAGTCCAAATGGTTGTTTGTTTATGTGTGCCCTGCGATTGGCTGGTAACCAGTTCAGGGTGTACCCCGCCTCCTGCCCGATGATAGCTGGGATAGGCTCCAGGACGCCTGCGATCCTAGTGAGGATAAGCGGCTCAGAAAATGGATGGATGGATGTTACAAGATATCTTACTATCTCCTATTAAAACATGTTGAAAGTTATAAGCTATCAGACACTTTTTTTCTCTCGATATATATTTTTTAGCTATCACACTAATAGTAATTACTTTTTGCTTTCTCACTGATAGTGTGAGTACCTGTGTAAGTATTGAAAGAGCAGGACAACAACTAATTTCTGCAGCCTCACCAGAACCCGTCCTTCCCACGATGCCCAGCTTCTCTCCAGCTCGGATGATGAAGTCCAGCCCATTCAGGACAATGGGCGTGTTCTCTCTATACCTCATCTTGTAGTTCTGGAAGGCGATGGACCCCCCCGTGGGCCAGTTTTCTGGCATACAAGCGTCCTCCAGGTGTCTGGGAGCCTCGGACTTACACCCCTGTTTACGACAATCTTAGATTGGACCAATCCAACTGTGTAACACTCCCATCGGGATTTGGTTTTGTAGGGTTCTATGAAGGTATCTGACCGTTATGTACTCCTGCAGCCTCTCCACTGAGTTGAACCTGGCTTCCACCTCTGTGGCTTGCCTCACCACGTACTGCAGCATGCCCGTCAGCTACGCACCCATACATCATGTCCAGTGGTCGGAAATAACAAAGCAGAAATACTTAGCCACTGTACTTCAGATTTTTCCGGTACTTTACTTGAGTATTTATTTTCCATGATGACTTTTTACATGCCGGCACGGAGGGCGACTGGTTAGCACATCTGCCTCACAGTTCTGGGGACCGGGGATCAAATCCCGGCCCTGCCTGTGTGGGGTTTGCATGTTCTCCCCATGCCTGAGTGGTTTTTCTCCGGGCACTCCGGTTTCCTCAAACATCCCAAAAACATGCATGGTAGGTTGATTGAGGACTCTATAGTGCCCGTAGATGTGAATGTGAGTGCGGATGGTTGTTTGTTTCTGTGTGCCCTGTGATTGGCTGGCGACCGATTCAGGGTGTACCCCGCCTCCCGCCCGAAGATAGCTGGGATAGGCTCTAGAAGGCCGCGATCCTAGTGAGGATGAGCGGTAAAGAAAATGGATAGGTGGAAGGATGTACTTTCCTCTCCTTTATCAAAACATACTTTACTTTTTTCCCCTCTCCATGACAAGACATGACAAGGTCAAGTCAACTGCGATTGTGACTTACAAGGTGGAAAAAAACAGACACAGCAGTGAGGAGGACCATAAGCATTCACAAGGATGATGCAACAGATTAAGAGATGCATTAATATTCCACATCCATGGCCTTATTTAAGATAATTATTTGATGCTGTCAACTGATGTGTTGTCTTGTGTCAGCCTAAAAACCACTATATTCTGGCACTCACTCTGGTTATTGTAAGTAAATTTAGCATTTTTTGAATGTTTTGATTTGCTAATGCGAGCACTGTGCAAGTTCATAAAAGAGGTAAACTACTCTGTGTGCAGGAAAGTTTTTTTTACCTGACTTTTTTGCGAAACGTGTATTGAATATATTTGACAGTAAAAATAAATTTTTACTTTCGTAAGTCAGCACATTTTAGTGTCTGTACTTTTTTACTTTTACTCCAGGAAAGGAATTTAATCAGTACTTCTACTTTAACAGTGTTTTTTTTTACAGCAAGTATTTATCCATCCATTTTCTCCACCACTTTTTATCCGCATTAGGGTCGAGGGTGACTTTGGGCCTATCCCATTTTACTTTGGGCGAGACGCAGGGTAATCCCTGGACTGGTCCCCGACCAATTGCACGGCACATATAGACAAACAACCATAAACACTCACATTCACACCTTTGGATAATTTAGAGTGTTCAATAAACCTAGAATGTATGCTTTCAGCATGCGGAAGAAGCTAGAGTGCCCAGAGAATGCCATGTATCCACGGGGGAGAACATGCCAATTCCACATGGGAAAACCGGAGCCAAGATTTGAACCCTGAAACTCAGAACTTGTTAGACAGACGTGCAAAACACACCATGCTGCCATCAGGTATCTTTACTTCTACTTAAGTACAATGTAACAGTACAACTTGACTTCTTAACACAGTTCTGCTGGCTACCTGTACTGACCTGTATGGTGTAGGACAAAGCTAGACCCTTTAAGGACGGACTGATGTCCTCGTTACGGCTCAGAACCACAAAGAGCGACACAAACAAGGTCAGCGTGGCTGCCATGAAGTCAAGCCTGAAGGCCAGCCAGCGGGTCCCGGAGTTAAAGAGCATATAGTGGTTGGAGTTGATGTCATTCAGGGACTTGAACCTACAACACAAGACACGACATGAACCAAGGGATCAATAGAACTGAATGAAATTACAAGGTATTACATATCCATTCATCCATCATCTTTACCCCTTATCCTCACTACGGTCGCGGGCGTGCTGGAGCCTATCCTAGCTATCTTCGGGCGAGAGGTGGGGTACACCCTGCACTGGTCGCCAGCCAACGGCAGAGCACATATAAAGAACAAAAACATTCAAACCCACATTCATACCTACAGGCAATTTAGAGTCTTCAATCAACCTATCATGCATGTTTTTGGGATGTGGGAGGAAACGGGAGTGCCCGGAGAAAACCCATGCAGGCACGGGAGAACATTCAAACTCCACACAGGCGGGGCCGGGATTTGAACCTTGGTCCTCATAACTGTGAGGCAGACATGCTAACCAGTCGCCCACCGTGCCGCCGGTATTGCATATCCTATCTGATTAATATCACATTTTTATCCACATACACTACTGCCTGAAGTATTCGCTCACCTGCCTTGACTCACATATGATTTTAAGTGATATCCCATTCTAAATCCATATGGTTTAATATGATGATGGTTGGCGGCATGGTGGAGACTGATTAGCTTATCTGCCTCACAGTTCGGAGGACCTGGGTTCAAATCCATCCTCCCCCGTGTGGAGTTTGTATGTTCTTCCCGTGCCTGTGTGGGTTTTCTCCAGGTACTCCGGTTTACATCTCAAAAACATGCGTGGTAGGTTGATTGGCGACTCTAAACTGCCAGTAGGTGTGAATGTGAGTGCGAATGATTGTTTGTTAATATGTGCCCTGCAATTGGCTGGCGACCAGTTCAATGTGTACCCCGCCTCTCGCCCAAAGTCAGGGATAGGTTCTGGAACGCCGGCGACCCTAGTGAGGATAAGCGGTATGAAAAATGGATGGATGGACAACGATGGTCTACCCTTTGCAGCTGTAACAGCTTCAACTCTTGTGGGAAGGCTTTCAACAAGGTTATGGAGAGGGTTTATGTGAATGTTTACTCATTCTTCCATGAGCAAAATTGGGAGATCACACACTGATGTTGTACGAGGAGGCCTGGCTCTCAGTCTGCACTCTAATTCATCCAAAAGGTGTTCTATCAGTTTGAGGTCAGTACTCTGTGCAGGACAATAAAAGAAACAGGGGGCTGCCAAACCCCACAATACTAAAGCACCGGAAATTCAGGGTGTTCCAAACCGTTAATAACTCTAAATTAATATGGGACTCAACACATAAATCAAAAGGCATTCTTTGTGCACACTTAAATATACGAAGCATTTTAACGAAAAGTGATCAGGTCCATCACCTTCTCACTGAATCAAATATTGACTTCCTCTGGCTATCTGAGACATGGCTCCATGAATCTCCGCCCTCAGCAATACTATCTGTACCTGGTTATAAAATGTTTAGAAAAGACAGACAAGGTTCTAAGGGAGGAGGTGTTATGATTTATGCCAAGGACTCTTTTAATTGTAATGAAATACATGTTACAGATGAGAATGGATTAGAATTTCTTGGACTAAATGTTTCTTTGTCACAGCAAATGTCTTTTATTCTTGCCTGTAGTTATTTATAGGCCTCCCTCATCAAATGCAGATTTTTATGAAAAGCTGGAAATTTTACTGAAACAACTATATCTTCCAAAAGAGGTGATAAAAATGGGTGACCTAAATGTTAATTGGGAAGTTAACAAAGTTGGGAAAAAATTGAAAAGAGTTATGGATGATATGGATATGACTCAGGTAATTAATGGCCCTACGAGAATTACAAACTCCACCCGCACTCAGATTAATTTAGCTTTTACTAATAGGCCAGAAAGGATCTTGAAGCCATACAATATGCTCACAGGATTGTCTGATCACAATCTTATAATGGTCACAAGAAAATTAAATAAAAAGCGCTTCAAACCCTTTGCCACCACTGAATCCTATAGGATACCAAAACATGAACAACAAAATTTCAAAAATTCTATCCAAGAAGTAAACTGGGATGAATTACTCGCTGGCAAAAATTTAGATGAGGATTGTTCTAAATTTCCCAACAAAATACAATAAAATATTATATAATTCACACGGATAATTAAACTAAAAGCTAGAAAGAATGGCCTTCCTTGGTTAAACAAATGTATTCTGAAACTGATGAAAGAACGAGATCATTCCTTGAAGTTGTCGGTCAAATCAGGATACAATAGACACCAATTTATTTCACTGAGAAATAGGCCTATCCCAGCTAACTTTGGGCGAAAGGCGGGGTACACCCTGAACTGGTCGCCAGGCAATCGCAGGGCACATATAAACAAACAACCATTCGCACTCACATTCACTCCAAGATGCCGCTTATCCGTGTGGACGTCTCGGTTACGTGCTCTCTAATATTGTCTATGTTTTCATTCGTTCATCTTTGGAGACATTACACAAGGGAATACTTACTAAACATACTTACTAAACATCAGGGAGTCTACCCCGGACTTTCTTTCACCAACTGTCGTAAATCCGCTCAATCCCTCCCCGAGTTACTCACCGGGGGGGGGGCTGAGAAGAAGGCCGCAAGAAGACGTAGGCGACGAAGGGGGAAGCGCCCCGGCATTCAAGTTAAGCTCCGCAAGAGAGGATACAGATTGGCGTTCCTGTCGATCCACCTCGCGAATCTACGCTCCCTACCCAACAAAATGGACGAGCTTCATCTTCTGACAAAGACCAGTAAAGACTTTGGACGTTCCGCCGCCCTGTGTTTTACGGAGACTTGGCTTTCAGAACTTGTCCCCGATGGTGCCGTAATGCTTCCCGGCTTTCATCTTCACCGGGCAGACCGCATCATGGAGTTATCGGGGAAAACAAAAGGCGGCGGCATATGCTTTTATATATTCGAAAAATTGTGTACTGATGTCACGTAGCTCAGCACACACTGCAGGCCGGATTTAGAGTCATTGTTTTTGGACTGTAAGCCATTCTACTCCCCTCGTGAGTTCGCATCTCATTCTCGGTGTTTACATTCCGCCTCAAGCTAAAACGACTGCCGCACTGCTAACGCTCGTTGAACAAGTAAACTAAATTGAAAAAAAACATCCAGGCTCATCCCTCATTATTCTTGGGGACTTTGACAAAGCTAAACTCAACCACGAACTCCCTAAATACAAGCACATCATCAACTGTCCTAGCAGGGAAAATAACATTTTAGACCACTGCTATACTACGCTAAATAACGCATACCGTGCCATACGTCGTGCAGCTCTGGGCTCGTCTGATCCCTGCTTAATTACCAACATACAGGCAAGAACTTAAATGCGCGAACCCTACTGTGAAAACAGTGAAAAAATGGACCAACGAAGCAAAGATAGAACTTCAAAGCTGTCTAGAATGCACAGACTGGGGTGTTTTTGAAAATTCTGCTGGCAGCCTGGATGAATATACAGACATATCAGTTTCTGTGAAGAGGTGTGTGTACCAACAAAGTCATTTCGCACGTTCAATAACAACAAACTGTGGTTCGCTGCCAATCTTAAGCAACTTCACCAGGCTAAAGAGGACGCATATCGAAGTGGGGATAGAGTCACGTATAATCGCGTTAGAAACCAGCTGACTAAAGAAATTAACATTGCAAAAAGAAACTATACAACAAAGTTAGAAAAACAGTCTCGCATGCATTACAATCGCTAACCAATTACAAGCAACCAACCCCCCAAGCTGAGAACAATAGTAGACTAGTCGACGACTTGAACACCTTCTACTGCAGATTTGAAAAGGACACTTTCACACCCCACACCCACCCAGCCGCACCACCGACCACCATCACACCTCTGACTTCTGCGTAGACCATCCACGAATAGGATGTGAGATGCATCTTCAAACAAAAAAAGATTAATAAAGCGGCAGGCCCAGACCTTGTGTCCCCATCCTGCCACAAATTCTGCGGGGACCAGCTCGCTCCAGTCTTCACACAGATCTTCAATAGCTCTCTGGAACTGTGCAAAGTACCATCCTATTTCAAACGCTCCACCATCATCCCAGTCCCCAAGAAACTTGCAATTTCAGGTCTGAATGACTACAGGCCTGTCCCCCTGACATCTGTGGTCATGAAGTCCTTTGAACACCACTTGCTGGACCATCTCAAGAGCGTCACAGGTCCCCTGCTGGACCCCCTGCAGTTTGCCTACTGAGCAAAAAGGTCTGCGGATGATGCAGTCAACATGGGACCTAGAACACCTCGACGGCACGGGGACCTACGAGAGGATCCTGTTCGTAGACTTCAATCTGCGTTCAATACTATCATCCCTGAACTCCTCTCTGCCAAGCTTCTCCTGCTCAGCATCTCGTCTGCCATCTGCCAGTGGATTTACAGCTTCCTGACGGGCAGGACACAGCAGGTCAGGCTGGGGGACACCACCTCATCTACACGCACCACCAGCACCGGGGCGCCCCAAGGTTGTGTCCTCTCTCCAGCTGCTCTTCTCTCTCTCTACACGAACGACTGCACCACAACGCACCCGGCTGTCAAACTCCTGAAGTTTGCAGACAACACCACAGTCATCCGCCTCATCAAAGACGGTGATTAGTCTGCGTATCGACAGGAAGTGGACCGGCTGGAGCTGTGGTGCGGCCAACACAACCTGGAGCTGAACACGCTCAAGACTGTAGAGATGATTGTGGACTTCAGGAGGCATCCTCACGCTGTCCAACTGCCCTGTGTCAACTGTCGAGATCTTCAAGTTCCTGGGAATTACAGACTCTCAGGACCTGAAGTGGGAGATCAACATCAACTCCATACTCAAAAAGGCCCAGCAGAGGATGTACTTCCTGCAGCTTCTGAGGAAGTATGGCGTGCCACAGGAGCTGTTGAGGCAGTTCTACACACCACTCATCAAATCAGTCCTGTATTCTTCCATCACAGTCTGGTTTGGTGCTGCTACAAAAAAGAACAAACTCCGACTGCAACGGACAATCAAAATTGCTCAAAAGATTGTCGGTACCCCCCTAACCACTCTTGAGGACTTGTGGCCCCCACTTGTCGGGGCGCCTCGGCGGGGCCTTTTCACCGGGCTGCTCTCGGGTGGACCCCTGGGCCTGATCGCGCCACTCGATTGATTGGGTGGGGTCCTCAGCCTCCACGGTGCGGCCACAGCAATTATAGGACACTTCTGTCAGTCTGTGCATGTAAAACGGTGTCAATTCACTTGCATGTATCCGCAGGCACACACCACTAGGACTCTTTCACTAGGTGTGGGGTAACGTACTTACTGCGACAAATAACTCATGAATATACAAATCGCTTGTCTATCCCCTCACTTACAGCTTCTTTATACTCGCTGACGTCACTGCGGCTGTCCCACGCATAGTTTGCCTTTATACTCCAGCGCAACCCATCCCCGCTGTTTTGAAAGTGTGCTGCAGTTTTCCTCCAAGTCGGGGGGGGGGGGGGGGGGGGGGGGGGGGGGGGTGTTGCTACAGCTGGTATTGGATAGGACACCACAGGGTGGAGTTTCCTCTGCATTTTTTGGGCCATTTCCGGTAGCCGTTTTTACTTTCCTTTCAGTAAGAAGGAACAAAGCAACAAGAATGGCGACCGCGACAAAACAAATGGACCTAGATGACCAGATCCATCCATTTTCTGAGCCGCTTCTCCTCACTAGGGTCGCGGGAGTGCTGGAGCCTATCCCAGCTATCATCGAGCAGGAGCCGGGGTACACCCTGAACTGGTTGCCAGCCAATCGCAGGGCACATACAAACAAACAACCATTCACACTCACATTCACACCTACAGGCAATTTTGTGTTGTCAATTAACCTACCATGCATGTTTTTGGGATGTGGGAGGAAACCAGAGTGCCCGGAGAAAACCCACGCAGGCACGGGGAGAGCATGCAAACTCCAGTCAGGCGGGGCCGGGGATTGAACCCTGGTCCTCAGAACTGTGAGGCAGACGCTCTAAGCAGTCGTGCACCGTGCCACCTCCTTTAAATATGTATATTTGAAATTGAACTATTTGCCGTATTTTACACCCAGCATATACCTAAAACTGTTGTAATTATTATTTATAATAATTAAATATTATATAAGGGGGGAGCATGCAAACGCCACACAGGCGGGGCCGGGATTTGAACCCTGGTCCTCAGAACTGTGAGGCAGATGTGCTAAGAGTGGTATTTAGTAATTAGTAAGCATTTAGTAATAATTCAATGGAAAAAAATTTAAATGTTCCTTCTCCTGGAGAAATAAAAGGGGATGAGCAGAAATCAAATAACTGTATAATAAAATATAAAATAACTAGAAAAACAATCTAGAATATAGTACAAATAAGAGATATAAATAATAGAAATAAACATTGAACAATAATACAACCCACATCCCCTCCTTGAGAGGTCTGGTTTTAATACATTTTAGGAGATACTCACAGTAAATAGCCCTCTTAATTGAAGGCTAAATACGTTGTTTTTAACTGGAATTTGTAACTATTACGCCACTCATTTTTAAACATGATTTTTCATTATTATTGATGATATTGATGCTAAAAATATATATATTTTTAATCGTTTTAATGGTATAAATACCCTAGTACATGATACATCAGCTGGCTATTACCCATTGGTCTAAATCTTTCAGAAAGCATGGCAGGAGGTGGATCAGCTACTTTCCTATCCTTGACTTAAGTGGAGATGAGCTTCTGAGTTTAGGTCTAGAGTTATAATAAAGCAAAAAAAAAAAGGAAATAATCATAGTTGTTTTATCGTCTTACTTTGGGAGTCATCCTGCGTTTTGATATTCAAAACTGTGAGTTCAAACTTAAAACAACACAATTCTCCAACCATAGTCGAACAACTTCAGGATAGACGACAGCAGTGTTTCCCAACCTTTATAAAACCAAAGCACATCATATTTTACATGAGAAAAAATATCACTCATACCACCAAACTAAAATGTCACAATTATGTACCTTCTGCCATCTGGTGGAAGAGCAATTAATCGGTTGTTCTGCCTGTAACTATCTGTTGCCGGAATACTGGCAATAGTTGAACAAAGATACATTATTCGTTCATTACCAATTAGGTGAAACTGGATTTCCTGCGACATAACAATGATCTGTCATGGCACACTGATGTGCTGCAGGACACTGGTTGGGAATCACTGTACGACAGTGTGTAGTGTGTGTCGGTAGGGGGTTGGTTTAGGGTGGGATGGGGGCCCTTCACGAGAATTCTGTATGTGGACCAGAATTTGGTGGTACGCCCCTGCTCCTGACACCAAACACAAGAGCTCATGAGTAGGTGTCAAATCTTAACCTTCAAGTTTCAAACAAGTCTCACATATTTTGGGGCAAAAATCTAGCAAATCAAGTTGAGTCCCTTTTAAATTTCAAGCAAGTTGATTCAAGTCATTGAGTTAAACAAGTCAAGTCATCAAATCTTGGTTAGTCACAACATATGTTTGCACATTAGTCACTTCGCACTCAGTATCTAAAGTACATTTTCAGAGCTCCCTCCATGATACATGCTTCATAAGGTGGCATGACACACAAAAGTACAGTAACTTTTTTTTTCTTAAAAAATCAGATTTTAAAATGTAAACAGGCAAGCCTTGTCAAGTCATGTAGTTTAAGTCTATGTCAAATTGAGTCTCATGAATACCACGTCAAAATCAAGTTGAGTCTTTCATAAGTTCAAGCCAACCACATCCCAAGACCTGTTCCAAATACTGTACCATACATGTACCTTCTTCAATTTCCCCTCTGGGAATCAAAAATGATGGTCTTAAATGCAACCTGACCAGTTGTCCACACAACATCAGACAACTGAGCTGTACCGGATCACTTTTTGGCACCTTACCACTGGCATACCAAGTGCAAGTGTTGGGTTCCTGAAGGACGTAACGAGACAGTGATGATTGCTATCTTACAGCTTGATGTGGCTGTCTCTCATGTTATAGGCGTGGATGGTGCTGAGGCCCTGAAGGGTGGATGTGGTGAGGGAGATGCAAGGAGAGCGACTGATGTTCTCCATCTTCTTCATCAGGCGGATGCTCCTCTGGAAAACGCTGCAGAAACGACACTCTTTTTAAAACTCTGTTTATACAGCACGGAGCACAGATCCTGGTGGTCCAAAGTGCAGTTAACCCACAAGAGCAGGAGCGTGAACAAAAGTCCCATGATGAGCACGCCGATGAGCATGGGAGGGAAGACCGCAGAGATGATGATCACAGTGCAGGTCACCAGCAGGGCGAACTGCAGGAAAGGATCCATGTGGACTGGGAGAACACTGTCCAGCTCTTCCTGGTCTTTGGAGAAGCGGTTAAGAATGCGGCCCGTTGGTGTGGTGTCAAAGAAGCTCATGGGGCTGGCTATGATCTGGCAACAGTATCAAACAATCAGTTAGCTTTATTTAAAGAGCTGAGGTCCAGCCATAGACAAAAAGGGCACACAATATAAAGCAACAAGATTCAAATACACAAAACAAAAGGCGGCGGGATATGCTTCTATATCAACGAAAAATGGTGTACGGACGTCACAGAGCTCAGCACACACTGCAGCCCGCATTTGGAGTTGCTGTTTTTGAACTGTAAGCCATTCTACTCACTGCGTGAGTTCGCATCATTCATTCACGCTGGCATCTATATTCCGCCTAAAGCTAACACGAACGGCACACTGCTAACGCTCGCCGAACAAGTCAACGAAATTGAAAAAAAACACCCGGACTCACCCCTCATTATTCTCGGGGACTTTAACAAAGCTAAACTCAACCATAAACTCCCTAAATACAAGCAGCACATCGACTGTCCTACCAGGGAAAATAACATTTTAGACCACTGCTATACTACGCTAAATAACGCATACCCTGCTATACCTCGTGCAGCCCTGGGCTCATCTGATCACTGCTTAATTCACTTAATACCAACATACAGGCAAGAACTTAAATGTGCAAAGCCTACAGTGAAAACAGTGCAAAAGTTGACCAATAAAGCAAAGATGGAACTTCAAAGCTGTTTAGACTTTGAAAATTCAGCTGGCAGCCTGGATGAATATACGGACACTGTCACATCCTATATCAGTTTCTGTGAAGAGGTGTGTGTACCAACTAAGTCATTTCACACATTCAACAACAACAAGCCGTGGTTCACTGCCAAACTTAAGCAGCTTCGCCAAGCTAAGAAGGACGCATATCAAAGCGGAGACAGGGCCCTGTATAATCGAGCTAGAAACCAGCTGACTAAAGAAATTACCATTGCAAAGAGGAACTATGCAGCAAGGTTGGAAAAACAGTTTTGCGCTAACGACTCAGTCTGGGATGCATTCCAATCGCTGACAAATTACAAGCAACGATCCACCCAAGCTGAGAACAATAGCAAACTAGCCAATGACTTGAATACCTTCTACTGCAGATTTGAAAAGGACACTTTCACACCCCACACCCACCCAGCCGCACCACCGACCACTATCACACCACCAACTTCTGCGTTAACCATCCGCGAACAGGATGTGAGACGCATCTTCAAACAACAAAAGATTAACAAAGTGGCAGGCCCAGACCATGTGTCCCCATCCTGCCTCAAAGTCTGCGCGGACGAGCTCGCTCCAGTCTTCAGTCAGATCTTCAATAGATCTCTGGAACTGTGCGAAGTACCATCCTGTTTCAAACGCTCCACCATCATTCCAGTCCCCAAGAAACCTGCAATCTCGGGTTTAAATGCCTACAGGCCTGTCGCCTTGACATCTGTGGTCATGAAGTCCTTTGAACGTCTCATGCTGGACCATCTCAAGGGCATCACAGCCCCCCTGCTGGACCCCCTGCCGTTTGCCTACCGAGCAAACAGGTCTGCGGATGATGCAGTCAACATGGGACTGCACTTCATCCTCGAACACCTCGACAGTGCAGGGACCTACGCGAGGATCCTGTTCGTGGACTTCAGCTCAGCGTTCAACACCATCATCCCTGAATTCCTTTCCTCCAAGCTTCTCCAGCTCAGCGTCTCACCTGCCATCTGCCAGTGGATTTACAGCTTCCTGACGGACAGGACACAGCAGGTGAGGCTGGGGGAAGCCACCTCATCCATCAGCACTGGGGCGCCCCAAGGTTGTGTCCTCTCTCCGCTGCTCTTCTCTCTCTACACGAACGACTCCACCTCAACACACCCGGCTGTCAAACTCCTGAAGTTCGCAGATGACACCACTGTCATCGGCCTCATCAAGGACGGTGACGAGTCTGCATATCGACAGGAAGTGGAGCGGCTGGAGCTGTGGTGCGGCCGACACAACCTGGAGCTGAACACGCTCAAGACTGTAGAGATGATCGTGAACTTCAGGAGGCATCCTTCGCCACAGCTGCCCCTCACGCTGTCCAGCTGCCTTGTGTCAACCGTCGAGACCTTCAAGTTCCTGGGAATTACAGTCTCTCAGGACCTGAAGTGGGCGATCAACATCAACTCCGTCCTCAAAAAGGCCCAGCAGAGGATGTACTTCCTGCGGCTTCTGAGAAAGCACGGCCTGCCACAGGAGTTGCTGAGGCAGTTCTACACAGCGGTCATCGAATCAGTCCTGTGTTCTTCCATCACAGTCTGGTTTGGTGCTGCTACAAAAAAGGACAAACTCCGACTGAAACGGACAATCAAAACTGCTGAAAGGATTGTGGGTACCCCCTACCCACCCTTGAGGACTTGCACGCTGCCAGAACTAAGACAAGAGCGTGCAAAACCCTCTCGGACCCTCCACATCCCGGTCAACGGCTCTTCCAGCTCCTTCCCTCAGGTAGGCGCCACCGATCAATGCAAACTAGAACAAGCAGACATTCCAACAGCTTCTTCCCTCTTGCAATCAACTTCTTAAACACCTAACGTACAATTCCAATGCAACATCCTGGCAATTTTTTTTTTTCTTTTTGTCTTGAGTTTGTTGTCACATTTCTGTCGGGCCAATTATATATTATTCGTGCACTCACTGTAGTAGTCTCACCACGCTGCACTATTTGCATTTCTGTTGTTGACCAATACTGGCCACTCATGCCAGAGTAGCATCTGCTCCATTTGCACACTGACTGAGGAGTATCTGCAACATTTGCACAATCAACATTGTCCCAGACTAGCGTACTCCTCGCTTGAAGTCTCGGCGCCCTTTGCACAATGGTCATTGCACCGGACTATTGCAATATTAGTCATTCAAACTGCTCAAAGTGCTAGAGGACTGTATCTTTTTGCACAATTGTCAAAAAAAGAAAAAAAAATGTAACGGCATTACCAGATAAATAGCAACCCTTTATTGCTCAGTGACTGTTTTGCTTGTCAATGTTTTTATGTCTCAAAAGTGTTCTCTGTCAATTGACTGTCTGTTGTCTTACTAGACAACTACTGGAGACAAATTCCTTGTGTGTTTTTTTTGGACATACTTGGCAAATAAAGATTCTGATTCTGATACACTGATAGAAGCGTAAGAAAATCAGATGAATGTATACCTTAGATTTCTTAGAACGACCTATAAAGTATGGACTCTTACACTTACAATACAAACACTTCATTTGTCCCAGTCTATCTAGTTCTATTCAGTAATAATCTCAGAGCATCATGATATGCTACAGTTATCCCTAACATGTTCTTGGTTCACCATTTACAAATTCACCAATTATCTTTTTTTTGGGGGGGGGGGTTATTCACTGAAATATCCACATATTCGCGGCTCTCTGGCATAATTTTGAAAGCTAAAATACCACAAGATAGGGGCAAAACCCTGGATGATAGAAAAGTAGTAATAGGTGTCAATGAATTATCTTGTGACACCATTTGACTGTTTAACATCTTTGTATGTTGGAGAGGAGCTAAGCCTGGGTTGTTAGCACAAGTCACACAGCATGTGTATGTTTTTTACTCTGCTGAAATCAAATCATCTATAACCTAATATTATTAAGATTAATGTTGTAAAATGGCGGCACGGTTGCCGACTGGTTAACACATCTGCGTCACAGTTCTGAGGACCAGGATTCAAATCCGGCCTCGCCTGTGTGGAGTTTGCATGTTCTCCCCGTGCCTGCATGGGTTTTCTCTGGGTACTCCGCTTTCCTCCCACATCCCCAAAACATGCATGGTAGGTTGATAGGACGACTCCAAATTGCCCATAGGTGTCCATGTGAGTGTGAATGATTGTTTGTCTATCTGTGCCCTGCAATTGGGTGACGACCAGTTCAGAATGTACCCTGCCTCTCGCCCAGCCTCAGCTGAGATAGGCGCCAGCCCGCCCGCAAGCCTAGTGAGGATAAGCGATACGGAAAATGTATGGATGGATGTTGTAAAAGGAGTAAAAAAGGAATTCTGAAAATTTTTAGGTGGGCGTCAATTATATTATTTTACTATTCGCGGATGGGCTCAGTCCTTATTCCCCACATACAGTATAACTGTACTTTAATTTTATCCAGCCAAGTTTTACTTGAGTAATTTGAACACAAGTGAGCCGTATAGAGTGGAATGCAGTATGCTCTGAACAAAGGTAACTTTACAGCATCTGTACACGGACTTACCTTGCATCCTACCACGTTTGCTTGTATATACAACATGTGAGGCTGCCTATAAATAATCATGTCTTCATCATCAGTCATTTGATTTTGTAACAAGATGTCCAAGGTACTTGAATTTACAGACCATGATATTATTATTCAACAATGTAGGGTCAAAAAATGTATAGATGTTTATCTTATTTGATGCCAAGATGATCTGGGTACCTTCTTGACCATGGTGTCATGGAAGTGGCAGGCGGCATTCAAGGTAACATGGGTGTAGAAGAAGCACTTGACAATGGCCAGGGCCACCATGACCACCACCATCATGCCGTAGACCAGCTGGTAGAAGTGCAGTTCCGGATTCTTGGAAATGTCGCCCGGCTCTGACGCGGTCCCGTTGGCCAACTGGACCTAGCAACGTCAGCATGTTAGCACAGGGGACTTTGTAATTATTAGTTAAGTTATTAGTCTAGTCTTGTCTTTTGTCAATTTCTGCTCTGTGTGTGTGGGGGTGGGGGCAAGCCCAGTCTTAGCCCTGGCCCCGCCCTCCAACCACCACTGCTGACGTGACATAATGTCATAACGATTTTGTTGTTTTATATGAATTTCTTCAAAAACAGATCACAACAGGTAAATACATGTCATGTTACAAAACTATTTTCATTGTAAAATGGGTAGTTACCTTTCTTGACCAAAAGCAAGCTTTTATAAAGGAGCTGAATCTGTGACATTTACCTCGAATGCTAACCACCATGTCTGAAATGTCATACATACACAGACTCACAGAGTCACATGACTGCACCAGGATGTTTTGTCGATGCCACTAAGGACATCATGAGTTAAAAGTCAAACATTAGCAACCAGTTCAGGGTGTACCCCGCACCTGCCCGATGTTAGCTGGGATAGGCTCCAGCACGTCCGCTACCCTAGTGCGGAGAAGCGGCTCAGAAAATGGATGGATGGACGGATGGATGTAGCGCCAAACTGTATTTACTGACATTGGTTTTCTGAAGTGTTCCTGAGCCCATGTGGTGATATCCTTTACACATGTTGGTTTTTGATGCAGTGCCGCCTGAGGGATCGAAGGTCACGGACATTCAATGTTGATTTTCAGCCTTGCCGCTTACATGCAGTGATTTCTCCAGAGTCTCTGAACCTTTTGATGATATTATGGACCGTAGATGATGAAATCCACAAATTCCTTGCAATTATACATTGAGGAACATTGTCCTTAAACTGTTTGACTATTTTCTCACGCACTTGTTCACAAAGAGGTGAACCTCGCCCCATCTTTGCTTGTGAATGACTGAGGAATTCAGGGAAGCTCCTTTTATTCCTCAACTCTTACACTCTTTTTTGCCACCTGTCCCAGCTTTTTTGGAACGTGTTGCAGCCATAAAATTCTAAATTGATGATTATTTGCTAAAAACAAGAAAGTTTATCAGTTTGAACATTAAATATCTTGTTTTTATAGTGTATTCAATTAAATATTAGTTGAACATGATTTGCAAATCATTTTATTCTGTTTTTATTTATGTTTAACACAATGTCCCAACTTCATTGGAATTGGGGTTGTAATAGCAATACTCAGAGTAGAAATTGGCATAGTAGTCGTAATAATCGTTGTCATAGTGGTACAAGTATTTGTAGTAGGAGGGGTAATTGGAGTTGTTTTTATATTGGAATTTCAAGTTAATACCTCAGTCAGTGTCATGATCTGTGTTTTAGTTTAGATTATAATTAGTTTTGTTTCATGTTTTCCTGTGTCCCATGTTGTTCATGTCATGTCCAAGATGGCGCCTACCAGTGTGGTCGCCTCGGTAACGCGCTCTCTAGTATTGTTTTTGTGTTTTTACACACACCGCACCCCGGTCACCAGCTCTTCCAGCTCCTTCCCTCAGGTAGGCGCTACCGATCAATGCAAACTAGAACTAGTAGACATTCCAACAGCTTCTTCCCTCTTGCGATCAACTTTTTAAACACCTAACCTAAAATTCCATTACAACAAGCTGGCAATTTTTTGACTTGAGTTCGTTGTCACATTTCTGTGGTGCCAATTATGTATTACTCGTGCACTCACTGTAGTTGTCTCGCCATGCTGCACTATTTGCATATACTGGCCACTCATGCCAGAGTAGCATCTGCTCCATTTGCACACTGATTGAGGAGTATCTGTAACATTTGCACAACCAACATTGTCCCAGATTATCGCACTACTCGTCACTTTAAACCGTATACACTCCTTGAAGTCTCAGCGCCCTTTGCACAATGGTAATTGCACCGGACTATTGCAATATCATTCGAACTGCTCTAAGTGCTAGAGGACTCTGCATCTTTTTGCACAATTGTTTTTTGTCAATGTCTTTATGTCTCCAAAGTGTTCTGTAAATTGACTGTCTGTTGTACTAGAGCGGCTCCAACTACCGGAGACAAATTCCTTGTGTGTTTTGGACATACTTGGCAAATAAAGATGATTCTGATTCTGATGTGCTCATTTAGTTATTGTGTTCACCTGTTCTGTGTCAACCCTCTACCTTGTGTTAACCAATCAGCTCCCTCCAGTCACTCATGTCTTGTCCAAGTGTTACTCGTCTCGTCAATTTGTTTGAATTTCTTTCAGTGCTTGTTGGTTCATTGTCGAATGTCGTTTGTTGATGTCATTTGTTCTTTTAGTAAGTCATGTCACTAGTAATGTCTTGTTTCCTGTTTTGGGGATACTCAAATGTTTCTTTGTACTTTGATTATTGGTTTTGGGACTTTGTTTAGTTAGATTTTTCTATGTGCCTTGGTGGCCTGTTTTTGTAAATAAATCATTTTTTGTAATTCCTGAACTCCTGCCTGGGTTCCCTGCTTCTCTGCACTTTGGTCCCCCGTGTTTTGTCTTGCCTTTCAACACCACAAAAACCCAACCCTGACAGTCAGCAGTCGTTTGGGCAACCGTATTATCGAATGTCTGTGCGTGCGTGCATGTGTGTTCAGTGTATGTGTTCTTACCCCACTGCCCTGGCCAAGCCAATAACTGAGCCACCAGTTGCAGAAGGCCGTGGAGCCAATCATCAGCACCACGTTGAGGAAGTTGAGGAAGATGATAATGTAACCTGAAGATATGGACCGCAAACATACATGCACACACAGTATTCATATAAAACGAGCAATTTTACCAAAATGTGTGTGTGTGTGTGTGTGTGTATGTGTGTGCGTGCGTGTGTGTATGTGCTTGAGTGTTTCCGACCTCCTGCTGCCTTGCAGTACTGTCTGTAAGTCCTCCAGGAGACAGGCCCCTCTGTGGATGACTCCTTGCTGACCAGTTGGTTGGCCCCCTCCACTGTTGAAATTCTCTGACACACTATAATACAAATATTCAAATATCCATCCATTTCCTTAACCGCTTATCCTCATTAGGGTCGCGGGCGTGCTGGAGCCTATCCCAGCTATCTTCGGGCGGGAGGCGGGGTACACCCTGAACTGGTCGCCAGCCAATCGCAGGGCACATAGAAACAAACAACCATTCACACTCACATTCACACCTACGGGCAATTTAGAGTCGTCAATTAACCTACCATGCGTGTTTTTAGGATGTGAGAGGAAACCGGAGTGCCCGGAGAAAACCCACGCAGGCACAGGGAAAACATGCAAACTCCACACAGGCAGGATGTGGATCTCTGAGTAGTACCTAATTTGATCAAAAAAATCTACAAAATAAAGGAGTCTCTTCTCACATTTTTGGCTGGTTATGCCTTCCACCTCGTCTTCGTCTGTCAGGTCGAAGGCTGTGAGGAGAGCAGATGTCAGTACGTCCATAATACAAGTCAAACGCCTAAAAGAAATTGCGATAAGACTGCAAAAGTTATAGTAGTAGGTTTAGTAATAGTATAGTGTAAATAATAGCCCTATAATTGTAGTCTCCAGAGTAATAGTAATGGTAGTAGTTGTAGTAGTAATATAAGTACTGTGAACCACATATTCGCGGTCTGGCATTCACAAACTCGCCTTTCACAGATTTTTTTAGGGGAACTTATCTTCTTGTTAATTGGTAAAAAAATAATTTTTTTTTGACTCAGTTAAAAGTCCATCCATCCATCCATTTTCTACCGCTTATCCGAGGTCGGGTCGCGGGGGCAGTAGCTTTAACAGGGAAGCCCAGACTTCCCTCTCCCCAGCCACTTCATCCAGCTCTTCCCAGGTCACTGCAGCGTGTCCTGGGTCGTCCCCCGGGTCTCCTCCCGGTGGGACGACCGGGGAGGCGTCACCACCGGTCATGGGCTGAGCCGGGCAGTTAAAAGTCATGTCTAATATAAACATATTGCTTTGGTGCAATCTTCTGACCAAAGAACTATGTTGAAGTGAGGAGAGGTGCTTCATTTAGTCAGACTATGGCTAAAGAAAAAAATCTTGCAGCATCTATAAGCAATTACAATCCATTTTAGGGTTGCATCAATTACTTGTGGATTTTCGCTGTTCGCAGCAGGCCGCGATCCCTATCCCCCACAAAAAACGCGGTTTCCCTAAAGTCGTCGTATCAGTTGTAACAGAAATAGCTGTCGTAGTTGTAGTAATAGTAATAGTAGTAGCAATCGTAGTAGCAGTAGCATAACTGACATACATTAGGTTGAGCAATTCTACTAATGAAATATCAACTTAGTGTTCTCTCAGTAATGATAGCATTAGGAGAAGTAATATAGAAGTACAAGTACCAGTAGCAATAGTAGTATTAATCGTAGTAACCTGGGTTGACTATGCCACTGTTTGGGGGTTCTCTCAGCTCAGCCTCCTTCGCTTTCATGGGCTGAGCCTCCTCTGCTTCTTTCTTAGTCTGTGCACAACAAGTAACACTTCAAAGTTATGTGAGGGATGAAAAAAAGCAGAAGTTGAGTGGACGGCAGTCTGACTTTGGCCTGTTCTGCTTGGTAACCGCTGATGAGCTGAGCATAGCGTCCGTTGGCCCTCATCAGCGCCTGGTGGTTCCCTGACTCCAGGACCTCGCCGTCCTCCAGTACCAGAATGTCGTCACAGAACTCCAGATACTGATGTAGTAGTAAGAATAGCAAGAAGAGTAATATAGTGAACCCCCTTTTATGACATGGGATACGTTTCAAAATTCAGACCCACCCACGATAAGTGAAAATCTGCGATATAGACAAACTAATTTTACCCCTCCCAACTGCTTTAAATACATGCGAAACTTATGAAACACAGATTTTAAACACAAAAAAAGTCGCAAGCATAAAAGGCATAGAAAATATTGTACAGTATGGATAACGTCTGTGTGCTATGAATGGCCAAAGACAGGTCCAGGGAAACCTTACAGGAAAACTAAATGCCATGGGAATTAATTTTTTTTTTTTAAATGTTACAATAACAAATTCATGTTCTTTAGAGACAAAAAGCTCTCATATATGAGAATAAAGCCATATTGTTTCACACCAAAAAAAAAAAAGAAATTGGAATCTTAACAAGATGCAAGATTTAATCTTACGAGAATAAAGTTGTATTGTACAAGATAAAGTAACAATATTTTTATTAAAGTCAAAGTTTAACAAGGGAAGAATTATCTTGCTAAAATATACAAGGGCATTTCAGAAATACGACTTCGTTCGTTGTTCTCATAATATTCCACCTTTTATTCTGGGAAAGACAGATTTATTCTTTAAGAAATAGGACTATATTCTCCCAAATTACGCCTTTTGTAAGGTGTAACTTTATGCCTTTGACAATATGTGTTTTGATCTAAAAACAAAAAACAAACAAAACCCACTTTATTCTTGCAGGGATGTCAGAGTTATGTAATGATATCTCACAATTATATCAGAGTTTTTAATTAGAGCAGGGCGGTCGATACTTTTTCCTTCAAGGAACGTATACAGAAAAATCGAGGGATGCAAGGGCCACTTTGACATTTTTTCACTCTTTTAAACACACTAAAACCAATCCAGCAAGAAAAATATATATTACAGTCAAGGGTGCACATAAGCGGTGCGCATGCGCAGTTAAAGTGATAAAAGTACAATTTATTCAAGTGTATCGGCGTGCATATGCATACCAAACATTTTTGTTGTGTGTGGTGTTGTCATTTGCGAACGCCTCATTCAAATGAACAAACTTTTTGATAGAGGCGGGGGACTTGAGTTAGACTGGAGTTGCCAATTTTAGGAGTTGCTTGGCTAAAACCTACCTACCTCATTGAGTGAGTATCACAAAGGGAGTTCCAAAGACAAGACAAGAGCAACGTGGAAGATTTGCAACTCAAAGATAACAGGCAAAACATCAGCAAAGTCTACGTTCATCTGTCAGATGCAGGTAAGCTAGCTAGGTGAGCTAAAATGGCAGTAATCACTTAGGTATGGCGTTCCAAAGCCAGTTTTTACGTTGAGAGGAAACCAGAAATAAAGTGTTCCCAATACAACGGCTGCATGACTCCTTCCTTCCCGAAGCATATCGTAGGGCTAAAAACCCCCAGAATGGGTGATACTACAACCAGTCACTCAAAGGTTAACAGATAGATCGAAAGTCCAGCAAGAATGCTTAAATATTCATTATTTTTATATTCACTTTTTACTGCTTTTTTAAAAATCCAGATTCCTAAATTTTATTGTAAATATTGTAGAGCAGTGATTTTCAACCGGTGGTAAGGTCACTGAGCCATTTTTGTCCGGGCTCTCCCTTAGAGATAGAGTGAGAAGCTCGGTCATCCGGGAGGATCTCAGAGTAGAGCCGCTGCTCCTCCACATCGAGATGAGCCAGATGAGGTGGCTGGGGCATCTGATTCGGATGCCTCCCTGGTGAGGTGTTCCAGGCACATCCCACCGGGAGGAGACCCCGGGGGACGACCCAGGACACGCTGGAGAGACTACATCCTTCGGCTGGCCTGGGAACGCCTCGGGATCCCCCTGGAAGAGCTGGATGAAGTGGCTGGGGAGAGAGAAGTCTGGGTGTCCCTGCTAAAGCTACTGCCCCCTGCCGACCTCGGATAAGCGGTAGAAAATGGATGGATGGCTGGATGGAATATATTAATGTTCTCAAAAGGCTATTTTGAACAGTACATGTTCCTAACCTCTGCAAAAGTGGGTTGTGACTTAGCGATAATACAAAAATGCAGGTCCCAGGGTGACAACAGTTGAGAATCAATGCTGTAGAGCAGGGGTGCCCACACTTTTTTTTAACATGCGAGCTACCTACAAAATGACCAAGTCAAAATGATCTACCTACTATAAAATTGCAAAACATACATTTATTTATAAATATATTGTGAATTCTTTATATGAACCATATATGGTAGTGTACCACCTTGCATAACTGTGTGAACCCATATTGCTGAACACAACAATTTTTTTGTCCTTACCTTACTCTGATGACTTGCACTGAATGGAATCAGCCAGAGATGCATAATCCCGACAGTCACTGCTGACAGCTAGCCTCAAGCACACTTCCAAATGATCATCAGTCATGGTGGAACGGTACTTGGACTTGATGATCTTCATGTGAGAAAAGGCTGACTCGCATAAATAAGTTGAGCCGAATAATGCAGTCAAACAAGTTGCACATTTCCTCATGTTGGGGTACTTCTCCTCTGTGAGTAAGCACCAGAACTGTCCATGAGCTTTGGACTTCAGCTCAGTATCGGCTTGTAATGTCAAAATCTCCTCCTCTACTACAGTAGAATTTAGGTCAAAGAGTGTTGCCATTTTTGATGCGAGTGAAACTACCTAAGCATCTTCCTGAAAAGGGTAGCACATGAACGTAGCGACTGGCTCGAGTAATGCAAAGTCTTGAAATCGTTTGTCAAACTCTGACAATCTGTGGACCATCAATCTGTTCTGTGTAGCATACACTGTCAAGCTGCACACATGATTTCCCTTGCGTCTCCAACTCCGACACAAGGTTTTTGAAGTTTGCCAAACCATGGCGCTGGAGCTTTGAGGAGAAATGTCGCATTTTTCGTTTGAAAGCATTAATTGAGCTTATCATATTGATCACAGTTTTATCTTTACCTTGCAACTCAGGGTTCATTTCATTCAGCATGTTGGTCAGATCAGTTAAAAATGCCAAGTCCAGTAGCCACTGGTCATCATTTAATTGGCTATATTCTGCATGTTTAGCTTCACTGAGAAAAACCTTAGTCTCCGGACAGTGGTCTCGAAATCTTTGCAGGAATTTCGCTCGACTAAGACATCTGACATCAGTGTGCAACGGTAACTCAGAGTAGTCACTGTCAGCGTTATCCAGATGTGCACGGAAAAGAGCTGTGGCGCGAATAGAACAGGCGATCTTCGTTGCTAAATCCATTATTTCCTTCATGTTGAGCCTTTTTGTGCATAGTGCTTGTTGGTGTATTATGCATTGGTAATTAAGGAAGTCCGGAAAAGCGCCGTCCTCCCTGCACTTTGCAATAAATCCATTCAAGCGGCCAACCATCGCAGGTGCTCCATCCGTGGTGATGGACACCAATTTGAACACTGGGAGCTGAGTTTTCTCAATAAAGATTTTACAAGACTGACATATGTCCTCTCCTTGAGTATGTTCTTTCATGGTTAAGACCGTTAACAACCCCTCTTTTGCAGTCATATCAGAAAACACCATCCGAATAAAAATGCACAAAACTGCGCTGTGTCACTCCCGTCCGTAGACTCGTCCAGCTTCAGTGAGAAGCACTCGCAGGTTGCAATATCCTTCCAAAGTTGTTGGGACAGATCCTCAGCTATGGTTTCACAGCGCCGTGTGACTGTCATTCTTGATAGTTGGAGAGCTCTGATCGAGGACAGTATTTCCGCTTTGTTTTTAAAGTCTTGGAACAAAGAGTCCGCTGCTTCAACGAATGCCTATTTCACAATCTCTCCATCTTGGAAGGAGATCTTGTTCTTAACAATTAAGTGGCTCACCCGGAATGAAGCTTCGGTGGCTGCCTTTGCTTTCGAAGTTTGCTTCATGAAAAATGATTGCTGCCTGGACAATTAGGATTTTAATTCCTTTACCTTTCTCCTTTTCAGCTCGCTTTTCGGTGGGAAGTCAATGTCATAGTTTTTATGCACAGTCCGAAAATGCCGCTCCACGTTTCCTTTTTTCGGAATAGCGATGTTGGACAGGCAGATGTGGCAAACAGACTTTGAAAATGACATTGTAAAAAAATAGTCCTCCTCCCATTCCGTATGGAAGTGGTACGTTTTCGTCTTTTTACTTGGTCGAGCGCCCTCACACATTTTTACCCCTTAAGTTTAGTTTCTAAATTAAACGATAACTCACAAGCTTGCAAGGAAGGCGCCGTTGTGTGCACCTGCGCATGCCTGTCTGTGTACATCTGCATGACGCGATCTACCCACACTACCTTTGCGATCGACTAGTAGATCGCTATCGACGTATTGGGGACCCCTGCTGTAGAGTATTTATATTAGCCTTTGTCTTCTTTTCCTCTGCGTTTTCACACTAAACTGCAGGGTCAGCTGCTCCTGTCTTTAACCTCCAGGAACATCCTCTGCCTTCCCTTTGAAGTGGAGCGAATCCTGATGTACATTTTCTTTCCATCTCTTCTTTGGCATTCCTCTTGGTCTTTTTCCTTCTAAGTGCCGATTCATAACCTCCCTGACAGGGTCATTATCCTCCATCCTCATTACATGTCGATACCACCTCATTCTGATCTCTTTCACCTTCTCATTGATATCATTCACCCCTAGCTCCGTCCTGATGCGCTCACTTCTCTCCTTGTCCTTCAGTGCCACTCCCTTGATTCTTCTTAGCTGTATTACTGTTTTTTATAGCATTTTCCTCTCTCCCATAACACTTGACACTTATTTCCATTTCACCCATGCTGCTGTCACTCTTGCTCTTACTGCTGTTTCTGAGCTTCTTTCCTCATTCATTGTTACTCCCAGGTACCTCAACAAGTTTACCTGTTTGAGGCTGGCGTTATTGTTATTGTTGATATTAAGTGTCTTTGCATTTCTTCTACTGACCATTACTTCCGTCTTTAATGTACCTTAGTAACATAATGTTAGCCCTGCGGAGTATTATTTATATTAGTGTAAAAAAAGCTGTAAAAGTGCATAAAAAAACAACAACATCACTATAAATAACAAATTTCCACTATGTAGCAGACAGACGAGTAGATATATTCTACAAAAAAATGGAGGTGGGTGCGGTGGGGGCGGCAATAGGTGAACCGCTTGCAAAGACTGTAGTAGCAATAGTAGTACTTTGTACTTTGGGGTCCTGGTACCTGGAGCTGATGCGTGACCAGGATGACGGACTTTCCCCGCAGCTGACGCTTGATGCACTCTTCAAAGATGTGCTTGCCGACATGGGCGTCCACGGCCGAGAGAGGGTCGTCTAGCAGGAAGATGTCCTTGTCAGCGTAAACCGCCCGGGCCAGGCTGATCCTCTGCTTCTGGCCGCCCGACAGGTTGAGGCCACGCTCACCGATCTGATAACGACAATAACAAGCACTCGACCCTTGAAGGAAAGTCACAGAAATAGCGACAATAGCGATAGAAAGCAACAATAGAATTCAAATAACAATAGAAATCAACAATAATGATGGAAATCAACATCAGGAACCAATTAAAATAGAAATCAATATAAAAAGAGTATACCTCTGTGTGATCGGCTTGTGGGAGTATCTTCATGTCAGCCCAAAGGCTGCACACGTCCAAAACTCTTTCGTATCTGCACAAAGAAACTCACGCATGAACACATTTTAACTGACTAATAACAAACCAGAGACACCGAGAGGGAGAACATGTATCAATGTATTACATATTACTTTGTAGTCATGAAATGGGAAATGTGTCTATGTACAGTATATACGTATATTAAGTTAAGTTTGGTTTAGTGTTGTCCCATGTTTTCCTGTGTTCCATGTTTGTCGTGTGCTCATTTGGTTGTTGTGTCCCCCTGTTCTCGTCAACCTTCTGCCTTGTGTCGACCAATCAGCTCCTTCCAGCCACTCGTGTCTTCTCCAGATGTTCCTCGTTGTCTCGTCAATCTATTTGTATTTAGTTCCCTGGTTTCTTTCAGTTCTTGTTGGTTCATTGTCTTTGCAGTATGTCATTTTCAGGTGTCATTGTCCCTATCTGTTCCACATCTTACTTACCAGTCATAGTTTGTTTCTAGTTTTAGGTATTTAAGTGTTTCTTTGTTACTTTGGTTTGGTTGTTATCTGTTGTGGGACTTCGTTTAGTTTTGCTTTATCCATGTTCTTTGTTTGCCCTTTTTGAAAATTAAATATTATTTTTTGAGACTCCTGCCTTGCCTCCCTGCTTCCCTGCACTTGGGTCCTCCACGTTTTTTGCCTTGCCTTCGACATCCCCAACCATGACAGTGTGGTCATTTATATAGTCTTGAAATATTAAGTATTTTAAAGACATTGAATATTAAATAACAATATTTACATACAGCAATACTTTCATGGCAATAGCAGTAGCAGTAATAATCATAGTAGAAGTAACAGTAATATTAATAGTCGTACTGTAGTATAGCAGCAGTAATAGTAGCTGTAGTATTAATATTAATAGTAGTAGTAAAAGGAACAGTACTACTAATAATAGAAGTAATAGCAGTAATAGAAATAGTACAAGTAATTGTAGTGGCAGTCATAGTAAAAGTAATAGTAATAGTAGTAATAGTAGTTGTAGTAGTAGTAGAGTAGTATTAATAGTAATAGTTGTCGCAGTAATTGTAGTAGTAGTAGTGGTCATAGTAGTAAAAATAGTAACAGCAGTCGTTTTAGTAGTAACAGTAGAAGCAATAGTTGTAGTAGTAGTAACAGTGTAGCGGACATGGCACGCAAAAGATGCCACCCGGCACCCCAGCCTCGCACTACCGCCGCTCGCCGCCGAGGTAGATGTTAACTGCTAGCGAGACGCAGAGTCACATGCAGACTCTAAACGAATCAACGCCATTAACCATCAAAAAGAAGAGACAGACATTTGCTTTTCCACGCCGACGCTAAGTGAATCATGGCTGCCTGGCACGTCAAAGCGGAGACCCAAGGATGCCGAGTTCGCCCCCGGACGCCAAGTTAATTATTTCCCCCCCGAGTCGAAGGATGGCACCAACAAAGGCGCCTCCACCCTGTTGGTACTGCCACTTGGGAGTTGGAACAGCCAACAGCGACACCCACGGGCGACGGAACGACACTGCAGACATGGGTTCATAAGACAGTCTGTGAGTCGACTGGGAGTTAATATTTTAAGAACTTTAGATGAACGCCACGAGTGACTGTATTGCTGCAAGCTTGAATGTATAACGTCGAATATGTTGTTAACTGAACCAGCTGAAATGTTTAACCTCACACCACAATATCACATGGAAAATAGTAATGTTCTCCACACCACACAACATTTAAAACATTCATTACAGGTATGAAAGAGGATGAGCCTGGAACAATGCAGGGTGAGGAAGTGGTCTAGTTATCCTAAATCCAATAATTAATATTATATTCCACTGGTTCTAAACCAAAAAATAATCCTAAAATGAAAAAATAACGCCAGAAGGCAGTCCAGCCCTCAGTGTTCGCGAAGGTCATAGAAAAGGAGGGGGGTAAACCTGCTCCGGCCATAAAAGGGGCCGGAGCTGGGACCAGTTGAGAAGCTTTTGGGAGTTTTGGTGGAGAAGTTTTCCGTTGGTCTCACCCCGACCAACTCGCCGACGACCGGGCCAGGCAAGACGTCCACCTCACCCGAAGTGGCAAGGATGCATTGGATGATCCCCGGCTGCAGAGCCTCCTGGAAGCACTCCGAGCCACCCTGCTTGGGAGCCCGAGCTCAGTCCGAGGGAACGGAGGCAAACGCAACGCGACCGCTCCTAACGTCTGGCGAACAGACACCCGAGAGACGTCCTGCCTGGGAACTCGCTGGCCTCCTGCTTTTCCTCCTTTTTTCCTTCCTCCCTTCCATTGAATCCACCTGTTCCCGGTCCGGACCGGGGCGGCCGAACACTCGGGAGCCTGACTCGCCTGCCTCAAACGTATTAAAGACACGTAAGTCCAACATTGCGGTCTACTGAAAGTACGGATTAGTGCATATTTGGGTTTATATTAACGTAGAATTATCCTGTCGAAACCCCTTTTTATTATTCAATTTTCAATCAAATTCAATACTTGCATCATTGTTTTGTGTGACTGGGTTCGGAACAAAACCTCTGAAAAGTCTAGAACTCAAAAGCTTTTAAAATGTAGCCACCTTCCGATAAGAGACTGATTTAAAGGTTTGTCATCATTTCGCCTCAAGTTAAACTTGTAAAAATATGACGTGGTGCCCTCATATATATCAAATATCTTGATTTATAACGCTGTAATTTAAAATTACGACAACCCGGAAGTGACGCAGACGGCGCTTCAAATTCAATCGTTTCCTTCTAAATTAAGCACAATTCTTATTTCATCCATAACCGCTACACAGTATTAGTAGTAGAAGTAGAAGTAGTTTTAGTAGTAATAGTAGTAGAAATAGTTGCAGTAGTAGTAATAGTAATAGTTGCAGTAGCAATAGTCAGAAGCAGTAATAATACTAGAAATGGTACTAAAATAGTTCCAGTAATAGGAGTGGAAATACTGTAGAAATAATAGTAATAGTGGTAGTTGTAAGTAGTAAGTAGTAGTGTAGTAATAGTATTACGTGCAGTAGTAATAATAATAACAGTTGTAGTACTAATTGTAGTTGTAGTAGGAGTAACAGTAGTAGTTTTAAAAGTAATCTGTTCTAGTTGTTGTAGTAGAACTAGTAGTAGTGGCAGTGGTAATCGTAAAAGTAGCTATAGTAGAAGTACTGGTACTAGTAATGGTACGAGAAATAGTACTAATAATAGTAGCATTAGTAGTTGTACGAATTGTAATCCTATTAATGGTAGCAGTTGTTTTTGTTATGCCTTTTTGTCATTCCAGTCAATGATTTGTTGTTTTTCATGAATGTGCATTACTTCTCCATGTCCAAAGGGTTCCCCATCAGGATATTTTCTTGCACGCTTCCATGGAAGATCCACGCCTGCTGGGAAACGTACGCAAAGGTCCCCTCGGCCGTGATCGAGCCCTGGAGGAGGTGCATCTAAAACCGAAAAGACCAACACATGGAGGTCTTCACACTGAGAAAGAACACCTTGGCGGAGGTGACACGGGTGGTTCAACTCACCTGCTCTAAAATACTAGAAATCAGCGAGGTTTTGCCACTTCCCACATTCCCGCAGACACCCAGTAACTTGCCCTTGGGAAGCGAGAAGGAAACGTTCCTCAAAGTGGGCAGGAAGTCATTTTTTTCATCCAGCTTGTGTCCAATTTCTCCGTTGGCTGTCCCCGTCCCCCCGTTGATCACACCAGGATGGGGTGCGTCGCTCCAGCTGTCGGGCTTGTTCCAAGACAAGGTAGCATTCGTCATCTCGATGGCGAAGTCGCCATCTTTCCTCTGCACCAAATAGGGATCTGGATTCGGGATCAGCAATATTTTCTGGGGAGGGAAGGATTTTATACAAAGATGAGGTGATCCAGGCCAGGTAGCATGGTGCACCTTGAGGGGTTCGTAGGGACCTAGGCTGTCCCTCAAGACCACTGGTGTAGTAACCTTCCCAATGTTTTTATCTAAATATTATGACATCTTTCAGAAAACATTTTTACTTTTACGATTTTATCCTAATGACAACATTTCCTATTAGTATAATGACATTTTTGTCAAAAATGACGTTTTTACACACAATTGTATGATTTAATCCATCCATTATCTGAGCCGCATATCCTCACTGGGGTCGCGAGTGTGCTGGAGCCTATCCCAGCTATCTTCGGGCGAGAGGCGGGGTACAAACTGAACTGGTCGCCACCCAATCGCAGGGCACATATAAACAAACAACCATTCACACTCAAATTCACACCTATGGGCAATTTAGAGTCTTCAATTAACCTACCAGGCATGTTTTTGGGATGTGGGAGGAAACCGGAGTGCCCAGAGAAAACCCACGCAGGCACGGGGAGAACATGCAAACTCCACACAGGCGGCGCTGGGGATTGAACCCCGGTCCTCAGAACTGTGAGGCAGACGCTCTAACCAGACGGTCACCGTACTTAATGATGTGGCCTCTGCACTCCGTGTCATACCATACTGGTGGGCTGCCATGTTTGTATGCATTACAAACTGTGGTGTCTATTTTTCTTTCTTCTTTTATTAATTTTTGCCTTTGTATAATTGCTTGGGCTTGTAACTGAAGTTTTAAATATAACAGATAAGATCTTAGATTCCAACATAACCAATACATACTTTGTTGAACTCTAATAACTAGTCATGCCAAACTGTAATATACTGTAGTCAGATACAGAGGGGGTCCTGGACTGAATGGTGTCCTGTGTGACAGCCGTAAATTGCACCCACTTGGCCAATTGGGTAGGCTGAGGGTGGGGTGGGGGTGGGCGGGATTGCGGGGGGCATATCACCCATATCAGAAACTGCCATTGGTCAGATAAAATTGAGTTGACTCACAGAGGAGTGACTGACAACGAAACAATTACTGTTCATTAAATGTTGCCAACATGCAAACTGCACCACATTGGCCTTGAATGCGGCACGGTATAAACAAAGGTTGCATAAAATGACATCATAATCAGGGCACCTGGCCCTGAATGAAACACTCGTGGATAGACACACAGCCTGCATACAGAACAAGACATCACTACAAAACAAAAATAACCAAATATGGCTGGAAGATTAGGTCATCCCCGTTCTTGGCCAATCAGAAAACTATATATAAGCCTGTGTTCTGCTCACTGTAAATCAGAGTTTTGCTTTTAGGAAGGAGACAGCACTCAGGATTTTTTTCTGCTTGGAATAAAACCATTGTGATCAGCTCAGCTCCAGACTACAGCCTCAGTTCTTTGCCAGTTTGGACTGATTTATCTCAGCCTTTAGAAATGTATATACTATATAATATAATATTTTCTATTGATTAACCATCCATCCATTTTCCATACCGCTTTATCCTCACAAGGGTCGCGGGCGTCCTGGATCTCATCCTAGGCATCTTCGGGCGAGAGGCGGGGTACACCCTGAACTGCTCGCCAGCCAATCGCAGGGCACATATAAACAAACAACCATTCGCCCACACATTCACACCTAAGGGCAATTTAGAGTCTTCAATCAACCTATCATGCATGTTTTTGGAAAACCGGAGTGCCCGGAGAAAACCCACATAGGCACGGTGAGAACATGCAAACTCCACACAGGCGGGACCGGGATTTGAACCCCGGTCCTCAGAAGTGTGAGGCAGATGTGCTCTATTGAATAACCAAATTTTACAAACAAAGGAACACAGCCAACTTCTACTGAAGCTCAAGAGTATTACCGAAGGTGTCGCACGCCAAGGTTTGGGACGGGGACCTCCTCGTCCACTGGCCCAACCGGGGTAGCTGCCTTAGTGTTTTTTATCGACATCAACACAAAAAGAAACAAATGGCACACTATCTGCTAAATGTTCGGCCGAGACATGATGACTACCATTCGTGACTCAGCCAAAGCCCACGTTCAGGTGCTGTCCACCCTGCTTGTCAAGAGTGCCATCAAGATGCTGTACCTTCTGTTTTACAGTAACACTGTAGGGATCAAGCTCTGCTGTGATTAGAGAAAAAATGCAAGTACCGTAATTGACACAACCCAAAAATGTTAATAATTTCCTGTATTAATCAGTTACAATAAAACCTAAACATGTGCCAAAGAATGACAGCAAAACACTGTTCTTTTCAACCTCATTTTACAACATTACCAGTACCCTTAAAAAGAAGTAGAGCTTATAGATTATTTGATTTTGGAAAAAATGTACCAGAAGTGCAAAGATGCTCGTGTGTATGTCGGCGAAGATCTTCAACAGTTGACATTTGTCTCCTTTAAATACTTCCTTGACACCAATTACAACTTTCCTCATAGCTAGGCTTTAGAGCCATCTCGTGGAGTCTTAGGGGGTCATAAAAATTTTGAAAAAGCAGAAAAATACACAGAGAACCGCTAACAGGTAAGTTTTTGAGTGAGTAATGCAGGATAGGTTCCAAAACTAAAATAGGTAAAGTCACGACTAATGAACCGCAAGTATGTGGGGGATTACTGTACCCTGTCTACTTTATGGTGAGAAACAAAGCTGGCGGAGTTCACCGTTATCCTAGACCTGAGGGGATTCAACTGACTACCGAAGCATATGCTCTTTTGTCTTCTGCCTACACACCAGACTCCAGGATCGGTCTCCGAGGTACCGGGCAAGCACCAGATTGCTAACAGATACGAAGTCAAGTTTCCTACCTTGAGACGTGCAATGGACACGTTGGCCTCGGCCAGAGCCTTCACGGACAACGGCATCAGAGCCAGACAGAAGCGCATGGCATTGAAAATGGCGATGGTGGTGAAGGCCTGGTGATGACACGGAAAACATCATCATTAACATCTATGCTGGCCTAAATGTTATCAGAATCAGAGGCACTGACCTACACTTCCAACCTAAATTTAAATACTTGTTATAGTTGTATAAATTTAATCCCAACAGTCTATTCTCTTCATTACGCAGCGTTTCACAGCATGTTGATACTTGATTTTTTCTTTTGTCCAATCATATTTATGTGTTGCCATGTCAATTTAATCTGCCCATGACCTACAGTGTAGGTTGATGTGAAAAAAAATCAGATTAGCATCTCTCCAACAACTAGGAACCATTTTTGCATTTTGTTCACAGCTGGTTATAAACCTAAAACTCAATCCTTTCAGACCCCATAGTGGTGGTATTAAAAGTTGGATTAAGTCAGGTAAATTCTTATTGAAGGTCCAGGTACCAAATGCATGGCCGGCTACTGCCATTAAGTCTGCTATTTCTTACTTGCCGGGTCTGGTTGTGGTGTACTCACTTCAGTAATGTTGATCTTCCAGCCCAACAAGGTGTGCAGCATGAAGGTGAGTACGGTGGCCAGGGTGGGGATGATGCTGGTGATGCTAGTGTTGGCATTCTGGATGTAACTGGCTATGCGCAGATGTTTTTTCTCTCTTTGCCTCAACTCTGGAAGAAACACCGAAAAGGATAATTGTTTTCATTTGTCAATAAAGTCTCATCAAAAGGTACAGTAGGTGATTACACATTTTTACTGATAATTGTATGATTTTAGCCTTGAAATTTATATTTTGTAAAAATACTGTGGAACCCCCCCCCTCCAAAATTACTGTTTTACTCATAAGTCTATGATTGTTTTTTGCTTTGACGAATTCCAACTTCTTTCTCACAGTACTATGAATTTAAAAAAATATGCTAACACATTTCTCCTCATAATTATATTGGTTTTAGCCTTACAAAATGAAATGTTTCTCATAATATTACACAGTTGTTTTTTGCACAACTTACTACATGCTGTTATCCCTGAAATGTAATACACTCGCTTCTTTTTTCAGAAAATTGCATATTTGTACTAATAATTGTATGATTTTTATCCTTAACAAAATTCTAATTTTAATCACCCGCAACCAAACCGACCATCGCCCAGCGACCAGAACAGGGTACAGAAGGCGGGCCTGTCCAAGGCAGGAGGCGCTGACACCCTACCATAAACTCCAAGTCAGCCGGGGACCCCACACAGCCCGAGGGAGAGAGGGCCACCGTGTCTCCTGAGGACACAGGGCCAATTGATACCCTTCTTAACTATTTTAGATATTAAGTCATGGATGGCAGTGAATTTTCTACAGCTCAACCAGGACAAGACAGAGTTATCGGCCCGAAGGCAACAGAGAAAAACTTTTACCAAAACTATAATATTAGTGTGTAAAGAACCTGGGCGTTATTTTTTACTCGGAGCTTAATTTTATTCCAACACTTCAAGAATGTAATCAAGATGGGTTTTTACCATCTTAAAAATACAGCCAGAGTCCGCCCGTTTCGCTCTCAGGCTAGCGTGGAGGTGCTGATGCATGCTTTCATCTCCTATCGTTTAGACTTTTGCAATGCCCTGCTCTCTGGTCTTCCAAAAAAAAAAAAAAGACTCTCTCTAATCTACAATTACTGCAGAACTCAGCTGCGTGTGTGCTGACAAAGACCAGAGGGCGGGAACACATTGTACCGGTTTTAAGATCACTGCATTCGTTCCCCGTGTGCTTCAGGATCGATTTTAAGGTTATTTTACAAGTTTTTAAATGTCTTAATGTTCTTGGGCCATCATCTATCTGATATGCTTTGACCATATCAACCCTCACGGGCCCTGAGGTCCTCTGGCACGAGCCTTTTAATTGCTCCAATGGCTAGAACTAACACATACGGAGAGGCTGCATTCAGCCACTATGGCCCATGCCTTTGGAATAGCCTGACAGAGAGCATCAGGAGCGCAGAGTCTGTTGATGCTTTTAAAAGGTGGCTCAAGAATCATGTTTGGTTTAACTTTTAACTGATTTCTAATTTATTTATGCATTTATTTAGTATTTATTTATTCACTGGCCTATTCATTATTTTATTGTATTTCATACTGTCCTTCAGTTTCATCCTGTCCTATTATCTTCCCCCCCCCCCCCCCCCCCCCCCCCCCCCCTCCCCCCTCCAGTGTCTCCTCATTGGAGCCTCCCTGCTGGAAGGTGTGTTCAATCTGCCAGCGGGGATATCATTCTGCAGTTTTCTCATGGCCCAGGGGACAGGGGGCTCTGCACAATGTGGAGAGTCCATCCTGGTACTCCCAGGTCATGGTGGTCTTTGTGGCGGCATTCTCTGTGGCTGCGGGCTGTGGCACCTCTCAGTGCGGATCGCTCCCATGGCTTTGTCTTTCCTCACCTGGACCCTCAGTGCCTCTGCATTAATGCTATGCATGTGTATGTGCGGATGTGGGAGGGGTAGGTCTTGTGTTTCTTGCCATTCTGTTTTTATTTCTATAAAGCATAGTGTTGGATTCTGATGTATGAAAAGTGCGACATAAATAAAGTTGATTTGAATTTATGAGTTAATCCTAGAAAACAATATTGTTTTCCTCAAAATACTATGAATAAAAATATTACACATTTGTAGGCATAATTTTATCCATCCATTTTCTGTCTATTTTTTATGTATAATTGTATAATTTCATCTTCGAATAATTATTGCTTTATTTTTTTATTTATTTGTTTTTTTAACTACACATTCACACTTTTTCTCATGATATAATAGTTTTTACTTCCAAAAATTACATGTTAAAAAAATAATATGGCATTTTTCTCATAATGTTTTTATGCTGGTAATGCTGCCATAATAAACCCTGTTCATGCAGGCCATACAGTACCTGAAATCGTCTTCTCAAAGGAGTCTTCCCAGGCGTACATCTTGATGAGCTTGATGCTGTTGAGGATCTCGTTCATGATGCGAACGCGACTGTCTGTCATCAAGACGGCTTTGTGCCGGAACTTGTTGATGAGCTTGGCCATGAAAAGCTGAACGGCGGGAAAAACAACAACAATTAGTTACCTTAATAGTCTTAAAGAAAAAATGCCGATGGTGCAGTGGTTTCCTGACCTGTACCGGAATGAAGACCAGGTAGGTAACGACGCCCATCAGCGCCGTGATGCCCAGGATGTAGCAGGCGTAGATGATACACACAAAGAAGAGCACCGGTGCTGACAGTATGAAGCTGCCGAACAGTACGGCCTCAAACAGTTTGTGGCCGTCGTTAGTCAAGACGTTAATGACCTGGGGAGAGAGTTGAAAGTGAAAGGAAGGCTTGCAAACAAAAATCTCACAAAAAGAGTATAATGTGAACCCCCGCATAATCACGGTTCGGCATTAGCTGTTTTAGTGCCCAGGCCAAACCAATAAAAATTTTACTTTTTCTTGTGGCATCTTAACGTCAATAAACTATGTTGAAGTGAGTTGAGGAGTTTTATTTAGACAAAAGTCGTGCTTTGCAACCATCTTGTGGCATATTTGGGCAGTTATAACGCTTTTGCAGGGGTGGTGATGCTGATGCGGCTGTTGGAATGTCTCCTGGTTTTAGTTTGCATTGTTCGATACCGCCTACCTGAGGGAAGAAGCTTCAATAGGTGGTGACCAGGCTGTGGAGGGTACAAGAAGATTTTGCATCCCCTTGTCTAAGTTCTGTTAGCATGCAAGTCCTCAAGAGTGGGTAGGAGGGTACTGATAATTTTTTCATCAGTCTTGACTGTCTGTTGCAGTCTGATTTTGTTGTTCTTTGTGGTAGCACCAAACCAGACTGATGGATGAACACAGAACCGATTCAATGACTGCTGTGGAACTGCCTCAACAGCTCCTCTGGTAGGCCGTGCTTCATCAAGAGCCGCAGGAAGAACATCCTCTGCTAGGCCTTTTTGAGGATGCAGTTGAATTTCCAGGAACTTGAAGGTCTCGACGGTTGACACAGGGCAGTTGTACAGCATGAGGGGCAGCTCTGGTGAAGGATGTCTTCTGAAGACCACGATCATCTCTACAGTCTTGAGCGTGTTCAGCTCCAGGTTGTGTTGACTGCAACAAAGCTCCAGCCACTTCACTTGCTGTGGAAACGCAGACTCGTCACAGTCATTGATGAGGCCGAAGACTGTGGTGTTGTCTGCAAACTTCAGGAGTTTGACAGTCAGGTGTGTTCAGGTGCATTTGTTCGTCTACAGAGAGAAAAGTAGCATAGAGAAGACACATCCTTGGGGGGCCCGAGTGCTGATGGTGCGTGTGGATGAGGTGGTGTCTCCCAGCCTCACCTGCTGTGTCATGCCCATCAAGAAGCTGTAAATCCACTGCCAGATGGCAGGCGAGATGCTGAGCTGGAGAAGCTTGGAGTTTAAGGATGATGGTGTTGAACGCAGAGCTGACATCCATGAACAGGATCTTCGCGTAGGTCCCTGCCCCGTCGAGGTGTTCCATGATGAACTGCAGTCCCATGTTGACTGCGTCATCCGCAGACCTGTTTGCTCGATAGGCAAGCTACAAGGGGTCGAGCTGTGACACTCTTGAGGTAGTCCCGCATGCGGCGTTTAAAGGACTTCATGATCACAGATATCAAGGCTACAGGTCTGTCGTCATTCAGTCCTGAAAATGCAGGTTTTTTGGGGACTGGGATGATGGTGGAGAGTTTGAAATAGGATGGTACTTTGCACAGTTCCAGAGATCTATTGAAGATCTGTGTGAAGACTGGAGCGAGCTGGTCTACGCAGATTTTCAAGCAGGAGGGGGACACACTGTCTGGGCCTGCGGCTTTGTTGATCTTTGGTTGTTTAAAGACACATTTCACGTCCTGCTTGTGAATGGTCAATGCAGAAGGGGGAGTCAGAGGCGTGATGGTGGTCGTCGGTGATGCGGGTGGATGGGTGTGGGGTTTGAAAGTGTCCTTTTCAAATCTGCAGTAGAAAGTATTGAAGTTGTCAGCCAGTCCTTTATTGCTCTCCGCTTGGGGGGGGGGGGGCTGATGATCGCTTGAGGTTGGTTAAGGACTGTAACCCTTATCAAACTGATGCAGACTCATGAGCAGCAAACTTTTTTCCAGCTTTTCTGCATAATTTCTCTTGGCAATGTTGTTTTCTTTGGTCAGCTGGTTTCCGCCCTGATTGTACAGGGCTCTGTCCCCACTTCGATAGGCCTGGCGAAGTTGCCGAAGTTTGACAGTGACCCACGGCTTGTTGTTATTGAATGTGTGAAAAGTCTTTGTTGGTACACGTCTTCACAGAAGCTGATGTAGGATGTAATAGTGTCTTGTCTATTCATCCAAGCTGCCAGTTGAAATTTCAAAGACACGCCAATCTGTGCATTCTTAACAGTCTTGAAATTCCATCTTTGCTTCATTGGTCCACTTATTCAATGTTTTCACCACATGGTTCGCACATTTAAGTTTATGCCTGTATGTTGGTATTAAGTGGATTAAAGAGTGATCAGACGAGCCCAAAGCAGCATGGGGAACAGCACGGTATGAGTCCTTCAGCGTGGTATTTGCTGTTTTCCCTGGTGGGACAGTCAATGTACTGCTTATATTTCAGGAGTTCGTGGTTGAGTTTTGCTTTGTTAAAGTCCCCAAGAATAATGAGGAGTGAATCTGGGTGCTTTTTTTCCAAGTTCGTTTACTTGGTCAGCCAGTTCTTGCAGTGCGGCGTTTGTGTTAGCCTGGGGTGGGGATGTAAACACCATGAATGGAGCAAATGAATGGAGCAAACTCGCACAGAAAGTAGACTGACTTCAAAAACAGATTAAAAATGTGTTAAAATCAGCAACTCCATATCCAGGCGGCAGTCTGTGTTGAGCTCCGTGACATCAGTGCACCATTTTTCATTGATATTGAAGGCAATTCTGCCACCTTTTGTTTTCCCCGATACCTCCGTGTCGAGGTCCGCACAGTGTAGTTTGAAGCTAGGCAGCAGTATGGCGCCCTCAGGGTTGCATTCAGTCTCCCTGAAGCAGAGGGCAGCAGAACGAGCAAAGTATTTTCTGGTCTTTATAAGGAGATGAAGCTCTTCCATTTTGTTGAGTAGCGGGCATAAATTTGCAAGGTGAATCCTTTCGGAATCTTCGCTGTCGCAGCCTGACCAGTATGCCAGCTTCCTTCCCCCATGCCGTCTGCGACTCCTCCATGCACCATAGAACGCAGCCCCTCCACCAGCAAGTAGCACCGAGAAAAAAACCTTGGTTTGTTAAAGTTGGCAGAAAAAGTTCTGGTGGGTACTCCACAGTGCTTAGCAAGTCTTCTCTCATGTAAGTAGCATAGTGTCGCCAAAGACGAGAGAAAATGACAAAAACAAAGGCAATACTAGAGAGTGTGTCACCAAGGCGACCACCCATGTAGGCGCCCATGTTGTATCCCTTTCATCCTCTGAGATTTTTTATACACTGTATACTGAAATAATGATGCTCTTTTCTTAAGAGCTTTCCAGCTTCCAAGATGGCGCCTACCAGTGTGGTCGCCTCGGTAACGCGCTCTCTAGTATTGTTTTTGTTTTTGTGTTTTTCGTCCGTCTTTGGAGACCTTACACGACTCACTTACACAAGGGGAGACCTGCTAACCATCAAGGAGGCTACTCCGGACTTTCTGTCAACAACTTTTGCAAATCCGCTCAGTTTTTTCCCCGAGTTACTCACCGGAGCGGCGTCCGTGGTTTTCGGCGCATGGAGACAGAAGCAGCGCCATAGAGGGAAACGGGCCGGCATTCAGGTGAAACTCCGCAAGAGAGGACACAGATTGGCGTTCCCGTCGATCCACCTCGCGAATGTACGCTCCCTACCCAACAAAATGGACGAGCTTCATCTTCTGTTAAAGACCAGTAAAGACTTCGGACGTTCCGCGGCCATGTGCTTCACGGAGACCTGGCTTTGCGACGCTGTACCCAATGGGGCCGTCATGCTTCCCGGCTTTCACATTCATCGAGCGGACCGCGACATGGAATCATCGGGGAAAACAAAGGGCGGCGGGATATGCCTCTATATCAACGAAAAATGGTGTATGGACGTCACGGAGCTCAGCACACACTGCAGCCCGTATTTGGAGTCGCTATTTTTAAACTGTAAACCATTCTACTCGCCACGTGAGTTTGCATCGTACATACTGGGTGGAGTCTACATACCGCCTCAAGCTACTCAGATCTTCAACAGATCTCTGGAAATGTGCGAAGTTCCATCCTGTTTCAAACGCTCCACCATCATTCCAGTCCCCAAGAAACCTGCAATCTCGGGTCTAAATGACTACAGGCCTGTCGCTTTGACATCTGTGGTCATGAAGTCCTTTGAACGTCTCGTGCTGGACCACCTCAAGAGTGTCACAGGTCCCCTGCTGGACCCCCTGCAGTTTGCCTACCAAGCGAACAGATCTGCGGATGATGCAGTCAACATGGGACTGCACTTCATCCTAGAACACCTCGACAGTGCAGGGACCTACGCGAGGATCCTGTTCGTGGAATTCAGATCAGCGTTCAACACCATCATCCCTGAACTCCTTTCATCCAAGCTTCTCCAGCTCAGCGTCTCACCTGCCATCTGCCAGTGGATTTACAGCTTTCTGACGGGCAGGACACAGCAGGTCAGGCTGGGGGAGGCCACCTCATCCACACGCAACATCAGTACTGGGGCGCCCCAAGGTTGTGTCCTCTCTCCGCTGCTCTTCTCTCTCTACACGAACGACTGCACCTCAGCGAACCCGACTGTCAAACTCCTGAAGTTTGCAGATGACACCACTGTCATCGGCCTCATCAAGGACGGTGACGAGTCTGCATATCGACAGGAAGCGGCCGACACAACCTGGAGATCCTTCGCCACAGCTGCCCCTCACGTTGTCCAGCTGCCTTGTATCAACCGTCGAGACCTTCAAGTTCCTGGGAATTACAATCTCTCAGGACCTGAAGTGGGCGACAAACATCAACTCCGTCCTCAAAAAGGCCCAGCAGAGGATGTACTTCCTGCGGCTTCTGAGAAAGCACGGCCTGCCACCGGAGCTGCTGAGACAGTTCTACACAGCGGTCATCGAATCAGTCCTGTGTTCTTCCATCACAGTCTGGTTTGGTGCTGCTACAAAAAAGGACAAACTCCGACTGCAACGGAAAATCAAAACTGCTGAAAGGATTGTCGGTACCCCCCTACCAATTATGTATTACTCGTGCACTCACTGTAGTTGTTTCGCCATGCTGCACTATTTGCATATACTGGCCACTCATGCCAGAGTAGCATCTGCTCCATTTGCACACTGATTGTATCTGTAACATTTGCACAACCATTGTCCCAGATTATCGCACTACTCGTCACTTTAAACCGCATACACTCCTTGAAGTCTCAGCGCCCTTTGCACAATGGTCATTGCACCGGACTATTGCGATATTAGTCATTCGAACTGCTCTAAGTGCTAGAGGACTCTGCATCTTTTTGCACAATTGTTTTTTGTCAATGTCTTTATGTCTCCAAAGTCCATCCATCCATCCATTCTCTACCGCTTATCCGGGTCGGGTCGCGGGGGCAGTAGCTTCAGCAGGGACTCCCAGACTACCCTCTCCCCAGCCACTTCATCCAGCTCTTCCGGGGGGATCCCGAGGCGTTCCCAGGCCAGCCGAAGGATGTAGTCTCTCCAGCGCGTCCTGGGTCGTCCCCGGGGTCTCCTCCCGGTGGGACATGCCCGGAACACCTCACCAGGGAGGCGTCCGGGAGGCATCCGAATCAGATGCCCCAGCCACCTCATCTGGCTCCTCTCAATGCGGAGGAGTAGCGGCTCTACTCTGAGATCCTCCCGGATGACCGAGCTTCTCACCCTATCTCTAAGGGAGAGCCCGGACAACCTGCGGAGGAAACTCATTTCGGCCGCTTGTATCCGGGATCTTGTTCTTTCGGTCACGACTGTCTCCAAAGTGTTCTGTAAATTGACTGTCTGTTGTACTAGAGCGGCTCCAACTACCGGAGACAAATTCCTTGTGTGTTTTGGACATACTTGACAAATAAAGATGATTCTGATTCTGATGTACTCAAATGTACAAACCCCAATTGCAATTAAGTTGGGACATTGTGTAAAACGTGATTAAAAACAGAATACAACGATTTGCAAATCCTTTTCAACCTATATTCAATTGAATACACTAAAAAGACAAGATATTTAATATTCAAACTGATCAACTATAGTTTTTTTGCAAATATTCACTCATATTGAATTTGATGCCTGCAACACCTGGAATTGGCTGGCGACCAGTTCAGGGTGTACACAGCCTCTCGCCCGAAGATAGCTGGGATAGGCTCCAGCACACCCACGACCCTTGTGAGGATAAGCGGTACAGAAAATGGATGGATGGATGCCTGCAACACATTCCCAAAAAAAAGCTGGGACAGAGGCATGTTTACCACTGTGTTACATACCCTTTTATTTTTACAACAATCAATGAGCGTTTCGGAACTGAGGACACTAATTGCTGAAGCTTTGTAGGTGGAATTATTTCCCGTTCTTCAGTTGCTCAACAGTCAGTTTTCAATGGGAGACAGGTCTGGACTGCTGGCAGGCCAGTCTAGTAGTCACACTCTTTAACTACTAAGCAATGCTGTTGTAACATGTACAGATTGTGGCTTGGCATTGTCTTGCTGAAAAAAGCAGGCACGTCCCTGAAAAATACATTACTTGGATGGGAGCATAAGTTGCTCCAAAAGCTGTATGTACCTTTCAGCATTAATGGTGATTTCACAGATATGCAAGTTACACATGCCATTGGCACTAACAGACCCCCATAACAGCACAGTTGCTTTTGAACTTTGCACTGATAGCAGTCTGGATGGTCCTTTTTTTCTTTGGCCTAGAGAATGCGACATCCTTGATTTGCCAAAACAATGTGAAAAGTGGACTCATCAGACCACAGCACATGTTTCCAGTTTGCATCAGTCTGCTCAGAGAAGTTGGCTGGGTTTGTGTTGTTGATTTATGGCTTTTGCTTTGCATGGTGGAGTTTTAACTTGCATTTGTAGATGTGACGAACTGTTAACTGAGAATGGTTTTCTAAAGTTTTCCTGATCCCATGTGGCAATATCCTTAACACAATGATGCTGTTTTTTAATGCAGTGCCACCTGAGGGATGTAAGGTCACGGCCATTCAATGTTGGTTTTCGACCTTGCCACTTACATGCAGATATTTCTCCTGACTCTCGAAATCTTTTGATGATATTATGCACCGTAGATGATGAAATCCCTAAATTCCTTGTAATTGTATGTTGAGAAACGTTCTTAAAGTGTTGGACTTTTTGCTTACGCAGTTGTTCACAAAGTGGTGAACCTCGCCCCATCCTTGCTTGCGAACAACTGAGCATTTGGGAGATGCTCCTTTTATACAAAATCATGACACTGACCTCTTTCCAATTAACCTGCTCATCTGTGGAATGTTCCAATGAGGTGATTTTTGAACATTCCTCAACTTTGCTTGTCTTTTGTTGCCCCGTCACAGCTTTTTTTGGAACATGTTGCAGGCATCAAATTCAAAATGAGAGAATATTTACCCCCCCAAAAAACCAGTAACATTCAGCAGTTTGAATATTAAATAGTGTATCTTGTCTTTGTAGGGTATTTAATTTAATAGAGGTTGAAAAAGATTTGCAATACATTGTTTAGTTTTACACAATTTCCCAACTTCATTAGAATTGGGGTTTGTTCTAACGCTGTGTAAAATCTGGACCTGTTTAGTTACAAGTTCCTATATGTAAGCTATTATTCTGTTGTATGAATGGCAAGGCACAGTGACCGACTAGTTAGCACATCTGCCTCACAGTTCTGAGGACTGGGGTCCAAATCCCGGCCCCGTCTGTGTGGAGTTTGCATGTTCTCCCCGTGCCTGCGTGGTACTCCGGTTTCCTCCCACATCGCAAAAACATGCATGGTAGGTTGATTGAAGACTCTAAATTGCCCATAGGTGTGAATGTGAGTACGAATGGTTGTTTGTTTATATGCGCCCTGCGATTGGCTGGCGACCAGTTCAGGGTGTACCCCGCCTCTCGCCCGAAGATAGCTGGGATAGGTTCCAGCACGCCCGCGACCCTTGTGAGGAAAAGCGGTACAGAAAATGGATACATGGATGGATGAATGGCAACAGGTGGATACACAGGTAAATTGTATATTCTGCCATCTAGTGGAAGCGCATTTAATTGCACTGTCTGTCACTACACGTTACTGGCATACACAGATTAACAAAGATACGTTATTTGTCATAAACAAATCCTTTTCTGACCTATTATATCTACACAAAATGAGAATGAGATGTGACGCTTTCGACACAAAAGGCGTGTGGGCAATGAGTCTTGGGTGCTAAACTTTACATTCTGGTTGTGCGCGTTCTGTCTCTGATACTGCCTTGGAAGATGGCAAATACAGTAAATACATAGATAATGGTGTTAGTATCGGTGCATCCCGAGTTTTTACTTGCTATAATTTCAGCCTAAAAATACAAAATGTTTTCTTGTAATGTTATTTCAGAAAAAAATACTTTTTTTTATTTTTTGGGGGTGTTTTTACTCACAGTGGTATGATTACACCCCCCCCCCCCCCTCCCCACCCGAAAAAAATACCTTTTTTTGTCATAATATTATGACGGTTTTATTTTGTTTCGAAACCCAACTGTAAGCTGGATGGTAGCTACCTCTCCCATGGAGATGCCACTGTGCACCCGCAGCGAGATGACCTTCTGGTAGGCAAGTGCGCTGAAGGCCCCCTTCAGCCGGACGGCGGTGCGCAGGTTGACTGCCCACAGTATTGAAATAAAGAAGCCCTTGAAAAACTCAGAGGTGAACAGAGCAAAGCAGAGGCCGATGCCGTGCGCCTGGGTTGACTTGGAAGGGTCGTCTACGTAGTTCAGGAGCAGGTAGACCAAAACAGCCTGAGGGGGGTTTAAATCAGAGTTACTATGGTGGCAGCTTGGACCAAACAAATCCAAGGTCCACAGCTTCCTCGACCTGGGAATGTTATTACCCACAGATCTGTATGAACCCCTTGTTTCAGGGGCTTTACCGGATGGAGTGCTGGGTTGACTCACCGGACCCAGAAATGCTGACAACATGGCGAGGACCCCGACCATGACAGAGAGAATGAGCCTGGTTCTTTGGAAATGAAAAATGGCTCGGACCAAAGAGGCCTTTTCCAGACCCGACTTTGCTACTTCCTCCTCCCAGAGTCTCTGGAGCCTGAGAAGAGCATAGGAGTTGTTATTCCAGAATCATTCTCACATTTGCCTCTCAGGTGCAACACTATCCGTCCATCAGGTATACCATTAAATTACTACATAGGATACATACACCCTTGACAGGTCAACAGCCAATCAGGGCGATTGTAGATTGTCCACGAAATATTTCAGCTTTTCACATGTGGTGTTTGGTTTCTGTCCTACTTGTTGTGCCCAAGCCCAAACCTCTCCAGGAAGGTCTGTGTAGATTCACAGTCATCCAGGTCATGGTAATTTGCAAAAGTTGAACAGAATTCAAAGTGAATCTTCCTGGTTGTTGAAGACAAGTCACCTTTAATCCAAAAGGCTTCTTCAGTTCTAAATTTTGTGTGAATTTTTGTCTCTGGTGGGTGTGTTCCCTGAGGATAGTCACATAAAGGTTGTTATTTTGCCAGGAGTGGCTGGTGAATGACCATTTTACATCTCAACCGGTTGTTCACCTGCCTGGTGGCAAAACGGCTAATTAGTGGCTTTTTTTCCCAAAGAAATAAGACAATCTTTTTAGGAGAGAGGTCAGGACATTGTTGTAAGCATCAGTGACGGCGTAAGACTCCTTCTCTGTTTAGAGATGGCCTTTCCAGTTTTCCAGTTTTAATAGGTTTGTTTCACACCTCTTTCAAACCAGCGGGCCTTTCTGTCCAGAATTTGTACATTGTTGTCCTCAAAGAAATGTCCATTGTGCATCCCTGTTATGAAAAATGGTCATTCACCAACCACACCTGGCAACAACAACAACCCTCATGAGACCCCCATTGTGGACATTACCACCAGAGACATACTGTATAGGGGGAGTGGACATTTAAAATTTAGAGCTGAAGAAACCTTTTGTACTTAAGGTGAAATGTATTCAACAGGAAGATTTCTCCAGGAAGAATTAGCTAACTAATATATATAAAAATAAAAAATAAAAAAATCACAAAGAAGAGCTCTGGACCTGTCTGTGCTTCCACCGGCCTCGTCCAAAGGTGACAGGTTAAGGGTGCTCACGTCCAGCCTTTTTCGGTACATGGCCCACATCATGGAGGTCATCCACGTGAAGGTGGCGAAGGACAGGAACCCCGCGTTGTCAACTGGGTGTGGCCTAGACAGCAGAAGCCAACAGACCTGGTGTTAGCAATGTGTTAGCGCCATTCGATAATTAAATGCTGCTAAGTGAAGTACACTGACTGTGACGAGGTCCACCGCAAAGGTTTGAGGGTCTGAACACTCTGCTTGTACTTTCCAAAAAGTGATGCGGTAGGTTTCCCACCGCCATTCTTGGTTCCTTCCATCTAAAAGTCCAAACAACTGCTAGATTGCTCATGAAAAGCCAGGAAGAAGTGTTTATTTGTTGTGTACTCACAGATAAAATGTGTTTATTTTTCTCTGAATCGCAATCTTCGGCCATCATCTTGTCCTATAGCAAGACACATAGCATATACCAATGTTTTCCAACCTTTACTGAGGAAATATTTTACATGAGATAAATCGCCTATCTGGAGCCTATCCCAGCTGACTTTGGGCAAGAAGCAGAGTAGTACATGGACTAGTCACCAGCAAATCACAAGGCACATATAAACAAACGAGCCTTCACACTCACATTCACACACTTTAGAGTGTTCATTGAAGATAACAGGCATGTTTATGAATGTGGGAACCAGGAAGTCTAGGTTCAAGAGATTCAATTCAGTGTTTATTATAATATGAACAGCCGGGAAACGCGTTTCCCCTGTGCAAAGAAATTCTTACCGAGGAAGAGATTTGAAATAATTGAAAAGCAATAAACAAAATACTACAGAGGCTTAACACTACAAAATAACTAAATACAATTGGGTTGTAAACCTGTATGGCAACTGTACAACACATGCAAAATAAAATTGTGCGGAATATTGTAATAACTTTGGCAGATTGTCCAGAACTAGTATCAAAAATACACAATGATAAGCTGCCACACAGATGTCAAACTCATGGCATGGGGGCCAGATCTGGCCCGCCACATCATTTGCGAAAGCAAATGATGTGAGTCGACTTCATGTTTCCTGCGAAAATATCAAAATTGTAAATTGTCTTCTCTTGTAATATTGTTTTGATATTGTAAGCATTTTTTTTGTTACCAATCATCCTTTTAAAATAAATGTAATAGGTGAAAACATTTATATTGGCTTCTGATTTCAAAAGTAGTTATCCATCAATCAATCATATAAATATATGAGGCAATAATTCATTTACATGGGTTCACAGTCATAACGGCCCTCAGAAGGAAGTTATGACTACAATGTGGCCCGTGACAAAAATTTGTTTGGCACCCCTGAGCTACCGTATGTGCAGGGGTGCACATAATTTTGTTCTGGTTCTCAAAATAGCACCGGAGGTTGTTGCTTGAGACTCAATGTTTTCGACCGACCATAAACACATTAGGCCTGGGCGATATGGGGGAAAAAAAACCTATTACGATAATTTTTTTCATATCAGTCGATACTGATATATATGACAATATAAAACAAATCACTATTTTTTTTTTCAATCTTAAATGTTTCCTGTTACTCTTAACCTTTTGATGTAAATATTTATTTTCTGTCAAAACTTGAACATGATATGGAACACTATACAGCTGTGTCAGACAAATAAAATATTTATTCTGTATATTCACAAATATGTATAATGTGACCATGCAAAAGCTTTTAAGTTTTCCAATTCCAATTTACACCCATGGAGTTGGTAATGAGGGCCCATTACTTTAATCATCCACTTGAATCCCTTATTTTCAACCAAGCTTACTGGTAGCATGTCTTTTGCAATACAGTTTGTTTGTCGTTGTCGGGGGAGGGGCGGATTAGCCCTTGCTCTGGTCTGGGACTGTAAAATCTTGCATTGAGGGTGCTCTAGTGGGTGTTTCAGGTAGTAATAAAAATTGGTGGTATTCTGCATTTGTATGACTATATACACTACAGTCGACATATAGAGTAGAGTGCGCTAAATTATCTTGTCAGACTACAAAACCAAACTCACTCCACACTGACAAACTTTTCAGGGCTTTCTTGTCAATGATGTCATCCATTGAGCCTTGGGCTGTTTCTCCCATAGTTTTTTCAGAGGGAATACTCATGTTCTTTTTTTTCCAGCACTCTTCCACTGCTGAGGTACAAGGCTGCAGCAGTACAAACATTAGCGCTTGTTGTGACTGGCTACCATTATGCGGTGTGCATCAACCTAACTTTCTATCCAATTTATTGAATCGAAGTCTATCGACCGCGTCTTATATGTCTCTCGAGGAAAAGATATTTTGAAATACAGTGTGTATCTTTATCATTTTATCGCCCATCCCTAATTAAGACTTATTTTGACAGACCGTTGTAGCATCTAAACAGCAAGACTGAGACACCCAAGACGCACACTGCCTTATCAGCGGCCGCTCCGAGCTCAGGCACCATCACCACCCCGCAAGTTGCACCGTTTGCGATGGGGCTTCTGGTGCAGCTCAAGCTCGCAGCTTAGCTCAGTTGAACTGAGAATGAAACAAATCAGTTCATTAAGTGATTCCATTCAGTACTTTCGCTCCAAATATTTATTCATTTGAATACGTCGTTCACCAAAACACAACACTACTTGAGCCCCTTCTACCGCTCCGCTCCCCCCAAAAAATGAAAATGCAAAATACTTGGGACACAAATGCACATTGACACACTTGAATCTGGTGTGCTTTTAATAATTTCACAGCACATGCACACCAGCGTACTACTTATGAGCAACCAGAAGCCAGTGTTGTTTCATCCAGCCCTATGGGGGCACAAGCCAGTGCAAACTGTAGGCCAGTGCCAAGCCCGGGTAAATGTAGAGGGTTGCTTAAGGATGGGCATCCGGCTTAAAACGTTGCTAAACAAATAGCGTTGATCCAAATAAGTCCATACAGGATCTGCCATGGCCCGGGTTAACAACATCCACCACCGTTCTTACGCAGAAAGAGAAGAAAGCCCAGCGCCCTAGGACTGAAAGTGGGGACTTTGAATGTTGGGACTACGACAGGAAAAGCTCGGGAGTTGGTTGACATGATGTTTAGGAGAAAGGTTGATATATTGTGTGTCCAGGAGAACAGGTGGAAAGGCGGTAAGGGTAGAAGTTTAGGGGCCAGGTTCAAATTATTTTACCATGGTGTAGATGGGAAGAGAAAAGGAGTAGGGGTTATTTTAAATGAGGAGTTAGCTAAGGTGGCGGCACGGTGGCCGACTGGTTAGAGCGTCAGCCTCACAGTTCTGAGGACCCGGGTTCAATCCCCGGCCCCGCCTGTGTGGAGTTTGGATGTTCTCCCCGTGCCTCCGTGGGTTTTCTCCGGGTACTCCGGTTTCCTCCCACATCCCAAAAACATGCATGAATTGGAGACTCTAAATTGCCCGTAGGCATGACTGTGAGTGCGAATGGTTGTTTGTTCCTATGTGCCCTGCGATTGGCTGGCAACCAGTTCAGGGTGTACCCCGCCTCCTGCCCGATGACAGCTGGGATAGGCTCCGGCACGCCCGCAACCCTAGTGAGGAGAAGCGGCTCAGAAAATGGATGGATGGATGGAGTTAGCTAAGGTCTCAGAGGTGAAAAGACTATCAGATTGATTGATGAGGCTGAAACTTGAAATTGAGGGTGTTACGTATATTGTGATTAGTAGCTATGCCCAACAGGTAGGATGTAACCTAGGGGTGAAAGAAAAAGTTTGGAAGGAGCTAGACGAAGTAGTTCTGAGAATCCAAGACACAGAGAGAGTTGTGATTGGTGCAGATAGTAATGGATATGTTTGTGAAGGAAACAAGGGTGATGAAGAAGTGATGGATAAATTCAGCATCCAGGAAAGGGGTGAACTTTGCAAAAAGGATGGAAATGGCTGTAGTGAACACTTTCTTCCAGAAGAGGCAGGAACATAGGCTGACCTACAAGAGTGGAGTTAGAAGCATGCAGGCGGATTACATCTTTTGCAGACGGTGTAATCTGAAGGAGGTTACTGACTGTAGTGGTAAGAGAGAGTATGGCTGGAGAGTATAGGATGGTGGTGTATAAGATGACTCTCATGGTGGGGAGGAAGATTAAGAAGACAAGGGCAGAGCAGAGAACCATGTGGCAGAAGCTGAGAAAGGAAGAGTGTTGTGCGGCTTTTTGAGAAGAGGTGAGACAGGCTCTCCGTGGACAGGAAGAGCATCCATAAGATTGGACCACTACAGCCACGGTGATCAGAGAGACAGGCAGGAGAGTACTTGGTGTATCTTCTGGTAGGAAAGGGAAGAAGGAGAGTTGGTGGTGGAACCTCAACTAGCGGAAATCATACAAGGGGAGAGGAAAGAGCCAAGAAGAAGTGGGACACTGAGAGGACTAAGGAGAGGAGAAAGGAATACATGCAGACGAGACGTGGGACAAGGTAGAAGTGGCAAAAGCCAAACAAGGCATATGATGACATATCTGCCAGGTTGGACACTAAAGAAGGAGAAAAGGATCTATATAGGTTAGCCAGACAGATGGATAGAGATGGGAAGGATGTGCAGCAGGTTAGGGTGATTAAGGATAGAGATGGAAATGTGTTGACTGGTGCCAGTAGTGTGCTGGACAGATGGAAAGAATACTTTGGGGAGTTGATGAATGATGAAAATAAGAGAGAAGGAACAGTAGAAGAGGCAAGTGTGGTGGACCAGGAAGTGGCAAGGATTAGTAAGGGGGACGTTAGAAAAGCATTAAAGAGGATGAAAAATGGAAAGGCAGTTTGTCCTGATGACATACCTGTCAAGGTATGGAAGCATCTAGGAGTGGTGGCTGTAGAGTTTTTGACCAGCTTGACAGAATTTTAGCAAGTGAGAAGATGCCTTTGGAATGGAGAAAAGGGTGATGTGCAGAGCTGTGGGAACTATAGGGGAATAAAGTTGATGAGCCACACAATGAAGTTATGGGAAAGATTAGTAGAGGCGACAGAAGTATTTGCAAGCAACAGTATGGTTGCATCCCTAGGAAGAGTACCACAGATGCATTATTTGCCTTGAGAGTGTTGATGGAGAAGTACAGAGAAGGTAAGAAGGACCTACATAGTGTCTTTGTAGAGCGAGAGAAAGCCTATAACAGAGTACCCAGACAGGAACTGTGGTACTGTATGCGGAGGTCTGGAGTGGCAGAGAAGTATGTTAGAATAGTACAGGACATCCATGAGTTCAGCAGAACAGTGGGGAGGTGTGCTGTAGGTGTGACGGAGGAGTTTAAGGTGGAGGTGGGACTGCATCAGGGATCAGCCCTGAGCCCCTTTTTGTTTGCAGTGGTGATGGACAAGCTGACAGATGAGGTTAGACTGGAATCCCCATGGACCACGATGTTCGCAGATGACATTATGATCTGCAGTGAAAGCAGGGAGCAGGTGGAGGGACAGGTAGAAAGGTGGAGGCATATACTGCAAAGGAGAGGAATGAAGATTAGCCGAAGGAATATATGCGCATGAATGAGAGGGGTTGAGGGGGAAGAGTGAGGCTACAGGGAGAAGAGATAGCGAGGGTGGAGGAGTTTAAATACGTGGGGTCAACAGTCCAGAGCAATGGTGAGTGTGGTAAGGAAGTGAAGAAATGGATCCAAGCAGGTTGGAACAGGTGGAGGAAGGTGTCAGGTGTGCTATGTGACAGAAAAGTCTCTGCTAGGATCAAGGGCAAAGTCTATAAGACGGTGGTGAGGCCAGTCATGATGTACGGATTAGAGACAGTGGCACTGAAGCGACAACAGGAAGCAGAGCTGGAGGTGGCGGAAATAAAGATGTTAAGATCTCTCTTGGAGTGACCAGGTTGGATAGGATTAGAAATGAGCTCATCAAATGGATGGCCAAGGTTAGATGTTTTGGAGACAAAGTTCGGGAGAGCAGACCTTGATGGTTTGGACAGAAAGTGAGTATATTGGTAGAAGGATGATGACGGAACTGCCAGCCAAGAGAGCGAGAGGAAGACCAAAGAGAAGGTTGATTGATGCAGTGAGGGAAGACATGAGGGCAGTTGGTGTTAGAGAGGAGGATGCAGGAGATAGGCTTAGTGGAAAAGGATGACACACTGTGGCGACGCCTAACGGGACAAGCTCGAAGGGTAGTAAGAAGCCAGTGTTGTATAATGGGAGGTATTTCATACTTGTGTTAACATCATATTCGGGGTGAAAAAAAATTCCAAACCAACATGGCCCTGTGTGAAAAGGTGATTGTTCCCTAAACCTAATAACTGGTTGGGCCACCCTTAGCAGCAACAACTGCAATCAAGCGTTTGCGATAACTTGCAATGAGTCCCTTACAGTGCTGTGGAGGAATTTTGTCCACTCATATTTGCAGAACTGTTGTAATTCAGCCAAAATGGAGGGTTTTGAGCATGAAGCGCCTTTTTAAGGTCATGCCACAGCATCTCAATAGGATTAGGTCAGGACATGGACTAGGCCACTCCAAAGTCTTCATTTTGTTTTTCTTCAGCCATTCAGAGGTGGACTTGCTGGTGTGTTTTGGATCATTGGATAACTGTCCTGCTGCAGAATCCAAGTTCATTTCAGCTTGAGGTCACAAACAGATGGTCAGACTTTCTCTTTCACGATTTTTTAGTAAACAGCAGAATTCCTGGTTCCATTTATTGCAGCAAGTCTTCCAGGTCCTGAAGGAGACCATCACACTACCACCACCGTATTTTACTGTTGGTATGATGTTCTTTTTCTGAAATGTGGTGTTACTTTCACCCCACATGTAATTGGACACACACCTTCCAAAATGTTCAACTTTTGTCTCGTCAGACCACAGAGTATTTTCCCAAAAGTCTTGGGGATCATCACAATGTCTTCTGACAAAATTGAGACAACCCTTAATGGGTTTTTTTCTCAGCAGTGGTTTTTGTCTTGAAACTCTGCCATGCAGGCCATTTTTGCCCAGTCTCTTTCTTATGGTGGGGTCATGAACACTGACCTTAACTGAGGCAAGTGAGGCCTGCAATTCTTTGGATGTTGTTGTGGGGTCTTTTGTGACCTCTTGGATGAGTCATTAATTTTGGTCGGCGGGCCACTCCTGGGAAGGTTCACCATTGTTCTATGTTTTCGCCATTTGTGGATAATGGCTCTCACTCTGGTTTAATGGAGTCCCAAAGCTTATGAAATGGTTTTATAACCTTCTCCACACTGATAAATCTCAATTACTCTCATTTGTTCATGAATTTCTTTAGATCTCGGCATGATGAAAAAAATTGCCTTTTTGGGGGAAAGTTTTGTGTGTGATATCGCGAATAAAAAAAATGTGGTCCACAAACGCCTTCAAATTAGAACAGTTTCTCAACATACTGTATCTCCTCACCCTTTGGTTTCATCTGCTAATCGGGGAACCCTTTCTCCAATTGGCTGACAACTTTCAGTTAAAAATATCCACCAATAAGCTCGTATGGGTCAAAATTCCGAGGGATTCTCCAAGTCGACGCATGAAAGTTACTGTGACGTTTCAAACGTTGAGGCATTTGCAAGTGCCCATTCTGTATTTATTGGGTTGGGAAATTCCAAAAAGATGGCGGCCCCTTTCACGTTGCTAATGTGAGTGTGCACAGGGTGTGTAAGTCTAGTTCAAGTACACTTTAGTATTCCATAGTCATTTTTAATCATCTTTAACATAACATAACCCGCTTTATATAGAACGTCACGTGTTCAAACCCGTAAAAGGGATTACGGTTAGTGGACTTCCTGTGTTAACTAGCATAACAATCGGTTGATGACATGATGGTTAGAACATGAACTTGCTAAAGTTTTGTTTGCTTTATGGCAAACGTTTGCTTTATGGCAAATGTTTTAAATGTATATCATTTATGTATACAGATCGCACAGACTAATGTTATACATGTATATCATTTATTTATACTGTACATAACGCTGGCATCGAGTGGAAACCTGCATCTCCAAAATCTTCAGTTTTCAGTGAACCAAAAAAAACGGGCAGGCTTGTTGAGCCATTAACATTGCATTATCAGAGAGCAAGCCATTTTCAACACTTGATATTAGTAAACAATTTGTAAAAACAACACACCCAAATAGGGACTGACCAAAAGTATTGATTTGTGAATAAATATGAAATTGAACAAAGTTTGACATAGGAGGTGACGGCCTGATGCCAGCTAAATATCATATGATATATGGTAACACGAACGAAGCTTACCAATCTGATATGGTCATCTTTGGTAGTTCTTGAAGACATCTTGTGTAAAATAAAAGACAGTGCCGATGTTTAATATTTACACACTTGCTTTGTCCCGGCCTCGTGCGTACAGCTCCACCAGTCACCTGAACTGGAAGGAAGTGCTTCAACATATTTTACCCAATGTGGAAGTTGGTTGCGCAAAACCCCTATCATCCATCAACACAATTGTGGCTAGTGAAAATGCTGAGTGGCTAGTAATGCAAAGAAACCACTAGCAACAGTGGCTGGTGAGCAAAAAAGTTCATGTAAAGCTCTGCTCAAAACTACTTATACTAGCCCATTAACGTTAAACAAACAGTACGGTAAGCGGCAAGAGGCCCGCCAGATGAGCCTGTTAATCACTTCAATTTGCTCTTTGTTTTTAAATGCTTTCAAATGTTGTAATCTTCATCAAGTAAAGCACATTGAGTTGTATTTTTTCTGTTTGTTTTGAAATGCTTTCAAATGTACTTTTAATCAAGTAAAGCACATTGAATTATCTTGTGTATAAAACACGCTATATAAATAAAGCTGCCTTACCTTGGCTGGAAACAAGGTTGCTGATAATATCGATATGGAAATAGGCTAACCTCTGCTAACTCCACAGGCAAACCTCCGCTATAAGTAAACTATTGGGAGTGGTTAGCTTGCAGGTTAACTCCCAGCTAGCTGCTAATTAGCCACATCAACTACATTAGTGTCTACGGGGAGAAAATCACTAGAATCTGGTTTAGCTGGATCGTCCCAGCCCTAATGGTAAATAATGATTATTAAAATGAAGATGCTGTAGGCTATTTAATATTTGTAATGGTGTGTGTGTGTGTGTGTGTGTGTGTGTGTCTCTGCGTGTGCATGTAAACCAAATGAGAAACTGACAGAAAAGTACAACTGTCTGCGAGAAAACTCTAGGTCAATGTGGCTGTTTAACTACGAAGCAATTTTACTTTTACTTTTTCTTTGACTGAAAGATCCTACCCCTCCTTGAGCCGTCACCTTATCGTGGTGGAGGGGTTTGTGTGTCCCAATGATCCTAGGAGCTAAGTTGTCTTGGGCTTTATGCCCCTGGCAGCGTCACCCATGGCAAACAAGTCCTAGGTGAGGGACCAGTCAAAGCACGGCTCCAAAAACCCCTATGACGAATACAATTAATGGATTCAGGTTTCCCTTGCCCGGACGCGGGTCACCGGGGCACCCCTCTGGAGCCAGGCCTGGAGGTGGGGCTCGAAGGCGAGCGCCTGGTGGCCGGGCCTGCACCCATGGGGCCCAGCCGGGCACAGCCCGAAAGAGTAACATAGGTCCCCCTTCCCATGGGCTCACCACCTGTGGGAGGGGCCATAGGGGTCGGGTGCAGTAAGAGTTGGGCGGTGGCCGAAGACAGGGACCTTGACGATCCGATCCCCGGCTACAGAAGCTGGTTCTAAGGATGTGTTATGTCACCTCTCTGGTAGGGAAGGAGCCTGAGCTGGTGTGTGAGAGGTTACGACTAGATATAGTCGGACTCGCCTCCACACACAGCTTGGGCTGTACCAGTCCTCTCGAGAGGGGTTGGACTCTCTTCCTCTCTGGAGTTGCCCACGGTGAGAGGCACCGAGCAGGTGTGGGTATACTTATTGCTCCCCGGCTCGGCGCCTGTCCGTTGGGGTTCACCCCGGTGGACGAGAGGGTAGCCTCCCTCCGCCTTCGGGTGGGGGGACAGGTCCTGACTGTTATTTGTGCCTATGCACCAAACAGCAGTTCAGAGTACCCGCCCTTTTTGGAGTCCTTGGAGGGGGTGCTGGAGAGCGCTCCCGCTGGGGACTCCATCGTTCTGCTGGGGGACTTCAATGCTCACGTGGGCAATGACAGTGAGACCTGGAAGGGCGTGATTGGGAGGAACGGCCCCCCCGATCAGAACCTGAGCGGTGTTCTGTTATTGGATTTCTGTGCTCATCCCGGATTGTCCATAACGATCACCATGTTCAAGCATAAGGGTGTCCACACGTGCACTTGGCACCAGGACACCCTAGGTCGCAGTTCGACGATCGGCTTTGTGGTCGTGTCATCGGACTTGCGGCCTCATGTCTTTGACACTCGGGTGAAGAGAGGGGCGGAGCTGACAACTGATCACCAAATGGTGGTGAGTTGGGTCCGATGGTGGGGGAAGATTCCAGTCCGACGTGGCAGGCCCAAACATATTGTGAGGGTCTGCTGGGAACGTCTGGCGGAATCCCCTGTTAGAAGGAGTTTCAACACCCACCTCCGACAGAACTTTGCTCATGTTCCGGGGGAGGCAGGGGACATCGAGTCCGAGTGGACCATGTTCCACGCCTCCATTGCTGAGGCGGCCGACCAGAGCTGTTGCCGTAAGGTGGTTGGTGCCTGTTGTTGCGGCAATCCCCGAACCCGTTGGTGGACATGAGGGATGCCGTCAAGAAGGAGTCCTATCGGGTCTTTTTGGCCTGTAGGACTCCTGAGGCAGCTGATGGGTACCGTCTGGCCAAACGAAATGCAGCTTTGATGGTCGCTGAAGCAAAAACTCGGGCATGGGAGGCGTTCGGTGAGGCCATGGAGAAAGACTTCCGGACGGCTACGAGGAAATTCTGGTCCACCATCCGGCGTCTCAGGAGGGGAAAGCAGTGCACCATCAACACTGTGTATAGTGGGGATGGGGCGCTGCTGACCTCAACTCGGGACGTTGTGAGCCGGTGGGGAGAATACTTCGAAAACCTCCTAAATTCCACCGACATGCCTTCCCATGAGGGAGCAGAGTCTGGGTTCTCTGAGGCGGGCTCTCCTATCTCTGGGGTTGAGGTCACCGAGTTGGTTAAAAAGCTCCTCGGTGGCAGGGCCCCGGGGGTGGATGAGATTCGCCCGGAGTTCCTCAAGGCTCTCGATGTTGTAGGGCTGTCCTGGTTGACACGACTCTGCAACATTGCGTGGACATCGGGGACAGTGCCTCTTGATTGGCAGACTGGGGTGGTGCTCCCCCTTTTTACGAAGGGGGACCGGAGGGTGTGTTCCAACTACAGGGGGATCACACTCCTCAACCTCCCTGGTAAGGTCTATTCAGGGGTGCTGGAGAGGAGGGTCCATCGGGAAGTTGAATCTCAGATTCAGGAGGAGCAGTGTGGTTTTCGTCCTGGCCGTGGAACAATGGACCAGCTCTACACCCTTGGCAGGGTCCTCGAGGGTGCATGGGAGTTCGCCCAACCAGTCTACATGTGTTTTGTGGACTTGGAGAAGACGTTCGACCGTGTCCCTCGGGGGGGTCCTGTGGGGGGTGCTCCGGGAGTATGGGGTACCGAACCCCTGATACGGGCTGTTCGGTCCCTGTACGACCGGAGTCAGAGTTTGGTCCGCATATCCGGCAGTAAGTCGGACTCGTTTCTGGTGAGAGTTGGACTCCACCAAGGGTGCCCTTTGTCACCGATTCTGTTCATAACTTTTATGGACAGAATTACTGGGCGCAGCCAAGGCGTAGAGAGGGTCCGATTTGGTGGCTTCAGTATTGCATCTCTGCTTTTTGCAGATGATGTGGTTCTGTTGGCTTCATCAAGCCCTGACCTCCAACTCTCACTTGAGCAGTTCGCAGCCGAGTGTGAAGCGGCTGGGATGAGAATCAGCACCTCCAAATCTGAGACCATGGTCCTCAGTCGGAAAAGGGTGGCGTGCCCCCTCCAGGTCGGGGAGGAGATCCTGTCCCAAGTGGAGGAGTTCAAGTATCTTGGGGTCTTGTTCACGAGTGAGGGAAGAATGGAACGGGAGATCGACAGGCGGATCGGTGCAGCGTCTGCAGTGATGCGGACTTTGTATCGATCCGTTGTGGTAAAGAAGGAGCTAAGCCGAAAGGCGAAGCTCTCAATTTAACGGTCGATCTACGTTCCTACTCTCACCTATGGTCACGAGCTGTGGGTCGAAATGAGTTTCCTCCGCAGGGTGTCCGGGCTCTCCCTTAGAGATAGGGTGAGAAACTCGGTCATCCAGGAGGATCTCAGAGTACAGCCGCTACTCCTTCACATCGAGAGGAGCCAGATGAGGTGGCTGGGGCATCTGATTCGGATGCCTCCCGGACACCTCCCTGGTGAGGTGTTCCGGGCACATCCCACCGGGAGGAGACCCCGGGGACGACCCAGGACATGCTGGAGAGACTACATCCTTCGGCTGGCCTGGGAACGCCTCGGGATCCCCCTGGAAGAGATGGATGAAGTGGCTTGGGAGAGGGAAGTCTGGGCGTCCGTGCTAAAGGTACTGCCCCCGCGACCCGACTTCGCATAAGCGGTAGAAAATGGAAAGATCCTAAGTAGCAAAATATGACATACTGTGAGATGAAATGTGTCCTGAAGCTGTCTTTAATAGTTTCTTGTCGAGATGAGCATGATATATGACACAATGTAACTGCATCAGAAAGCTATACATGAACTGCAAGGTGTTCAGGAATGAAGTCTCTCCCATTGCTATTTGTTCAGCTATAGTTCCATTATGTAGCTGTCTATTTCTGAATGATAAGGTCCCTGCGATCACACTGTAAAAATATAACATTGACATAGTAAAATTGATTCCAGGCTTTCCAAATGCTGTAAGAAATTAAGCATGAGTTGAGCATATGTCAGCATGTTGCCCACTTTTAACTCTCTCTCTCTCTCTTTTTAAAACGCTTATAGCAGATGGATGGACTGGCAAGTCAAAGAGTCATCAAGGATCTCATTGCAATACTGACAAACTGTGCCACACATTTCCAGCACTCCATTCTGGCCAAACAGTATTTGTGAGACAGAGGGAACTCGGCCTGCCAGAGCACAACATAATCCAGGCTGTTCCAACAAGGTGGAACTCAGCGCTCCACATGCTGCAAAGAATGCTGGAGCAAAACCGTGCTTGTACCATACTGTGGCGAACATGGAGGATTTGCAGGTCCCCCTGCTCACCACTAGGACCTTGTGTCCAATTTAATTGAAACTCTTCTCCCAATAGTGGAAGTGACACTTCCGGTAGGGTGATCATATTTTTTAGATGTGAGCAATGAAATATGATGTGAGCTATAAAAAACTCAACTAAGGTTTGAAATCTTTGCAAAGATATCATTTGAATTATTATTCCAAAACATCAAGTACGATTCCTCTGTATTGATTTTGCATTGTTATCGTCTTTTCCTGAAACACAACTGCCATAATCAGCAAATGAAAATAGGATGTTTAGGAAATCTTACCAGAAAAAAAAGTCTTCTCAATCGGAGTCGCAAGGGTTGACTTGGGTCAGGATCAAATCCAAAGCCTGGCGAGTGCTGTAGACTTTCTGCCTCTTTGTTTCCTAGTTGACTGAGTAAGTGAACTACTATGTGCCGTGAGCGAGCGATTTCTCCATCTGGGGTCTATTGTTCAGTCATCGTTCACGTTGACACAGACCCTTCCTCCACAACAAACCCAGCAGGCCTGCTTTTACATTTTCCATCAATGTTTATATCTATTGTTAAAATGTATTTTCACGAGGATTTTCTGTTTATTTAAATAGCACACTTACAATGTCCACAGTTGCACAAAGTGTTGCATGGTTATTAAAAACAGTATGTGTATATATATATATAACATACACATACCATTCATATACACATGAAAGTAGTGCTATCAAGAAAAATATAAAAAGCGTACCGCTATAAAACACTTAAAAAATAAATTAAATAAAACCATATTGAAAAATCTAAATGCCAATGGCAGTTTTGCACAAGGCCACTTGACTATGGACTACGGAAGAAATAGGAGGGAGGCCTGTTGACTGTTTCGGCATTATTTAGTGAAAAATAATCATCAATTTGCCAATGCTATTTTCAACATCACACAAGGTGGTGTTGACCAAAACTTGTTTTGATAAACCTTTCTTTTTTCAAGATGAGCATTCTTGTGGACGACCACGTTCCGACGTCCCTGTTCGACAATCAGTCAAGCATTTAACGCGTGTCACGTCTGTGTACCGCTAATCTGGCAAAAATAAATAAATTCTCACTGGATTGCAAACTGAACAATTTTTTTTGCAGCACAATCCAGTGCTGGTCAATTGAGACTACTAATTGATTTTAGACTCACATTTCTGTGCAAATGTTTTAAAGTTTTTTGTTTGCTTTATAAAACTTCCTGGAAGTATTTGTGTATTTATTTATGTAAATGATCAGTTACCTTTATAAGTCATGCCGCTGACGCTGGGAACTTTCTGGACTTTTGTGTTTTTGTTTTAACTTAAAACAAACATAAGAATAAAATGGAGTTATATTGAAATTTTGGAACACTTTAGTTGTCCTTTCACTTTATAATACATGCTGCTGGGCATGCAACCCCGGTCCACAGAACTGTGAGGCAGTCGTCCACCGTGCGGCCATATCGGCTCCAAATATCGGTTATTGACCTCCATGACTGCTAATACTACACAGATCAATAAAATATTTCGAACAAAGCCATTGGATTTTTTTTTTTTTTTTTAAAGTGCTAAAACAAAGTTTAACTAGCCATGAAGTTGGTAGCGCCACGCAAAAACGTACCTCTGTTCCAAATGTGTTCGTCGGTGTCCCGATTGTGGTCCGCGGTCCCGGTTTGCGGTCCTTGCTGCTGGAGAGACGCAATTCAAGTGAGCCGCCCCCAACGGTTGTTCTTTCTGGGCGTTACGGTAACACGACGCCGGCCAGACTTCAAAATGAAAGCCTCACAAATAAGAATGCACGCCGATGCTTTGCATTTAAATCACGACAAAACCATTTGTCTGTCATCACTCAACCACTCCACTCCCGGCAGAATGTCACGTGTCTCAGGATTGCGCCCATGAAGGGTTATGAAATTGCATTAGAAGTTAGTTTTCAACAAGCCAATGCACGATCTTTTTTTTTTTTTTAAATCACCCATTTGCCTGTTTCACGAGCATTTTACTCGCACGTTACCTTTCAAAAGGCTGAGGTCAGCCAACTCAAAAAAAGTCAGTTAACGCCATCCAATGTATGGCAAGTACCATATAAATACATTTGCTTATGATATAAGTTTTTTTTTTTTTTAAAGCAGATTTCCCTCCCAATCAGTAGGCACCTACTGTGTGTCATAGTCACTTTGGCGCATTTATATACCGAAGAACACAATGACAAGTAACGAGGCAGTTGCGCTAACCAGTAGGCCACCATGCTGCCATACCACAAATTGCATATTAAAAATCTCCTCAAATGTATTCAAAATTGACACGGAGGAAACACAGCCTTAACACTGGTAATATACAGTTATAATAGTGCCATGTAGTTTCAACATGGAAAGATGGAGCATCATATCATCATCATCATAGAGGAAACGCCAACGTGGGTCACCGCAACCTTCCTTCATGCCTCACGTTACCGTTCTTTCTTTTTTAAAGGTTTGTTTGTGTGCACGCCAAATGAAATGTGACCTTTGCCAGCGTACATCAAACATGCAGCTTTACTACTACTAATAAACTTTTACATCTGCCATAATCGACTTTACGAGATGTTAAAGTTAGTATTTTTTTTTTTGCAGGAGACTATTTCGATCTAAAAGTAAAGAGATTACATTTTGACAAAGTTTGCGATGTTTTCAATCATTCACAAATTGTTCCAGTTGTCTCAGAGTGATCCAGAAAGTTACCTTGTGAGGAGCAATACAAAAACACGACTGTCTGACTATGGAGTGATACATACAGGGGCAGGAAAAAACGTGAACCCTTTGGAATTTCTTCGATTATAAAACGTCTGATCGTCAGCTAAAGCAAACGGTCTGCTTAAACTAATACCACACAAACAATAATGTTTTAATAACTTTGGCAGCAATAACCTCAACCAAACCTTGACTGTAGTTGCAAATCAGAGATGCATGACGATCAGGATGAATTTTGGGCCATTCCATGTTGTTAGCTCAGCAATATTCCTGGGACATCTGGTGTCAATAGCGCTCGATGTCATGCCAAAGCATCTCAATTGGGTTGAGGTCAGGACTTTATATATAAACTTGCATAAAGCTGTAAAGCATTACAAACGCATCGCTAAAAGTATTCATGTTCACAGTTCGACAAAATGTCGATAAAGGCAGAAAGTTCACCACTGTTGCTTCGCTTCCAGGGAGAGGCCGTCCTGTAAACATGACTACACAGCGCAGAATGCTTAGTGAGGTGTATATTTATTTAAAAAAAAAATAAAAAAAAAATAAAAAAAAAAACCTAAAGTGTCAATTGAAGACTCACAGAAATCACTGGCACATGCCAACATTTCTGTTGACAAATTTCCTATGTGTAAAACATTAAACAAGAATGGGGTTCATGAGAGAACGATGAGGAAGTCGTTGCAGTCTTAAAAACAAAAAAAAACATTGCTGCACATTTGAAGTTTGCTAAAGAGCACTTGGATGTTCCACAGCACTACTGGCAAAATATTCTGATGAAACCAATGTTGAATTGTTTGGGAGGAACACACAACACCGTGTATGGAGGACCTCAACCCGACATGAGAGCTATTCACACCAGACATCCCAGGAATCTTGCTGAATTGCAACAGCTTTGTAACGGAAGAATGGTCCAAAATTCATCCTGATCTGCAATTACAGGCAACATTTGGTTATTGCTGTAAAAAAAAAAAAAAAAAAAAAAAAAAAGGGGGTTAACCAGTTATTAAATCCAAGGGTGCATTTACTTTTCCTCCCTGTCCTGTAAATGTTTACGTTATCCATACATCCATCCACTTTCCGTACCGCTTATCCTCACTCGGGTCGTGGGGGTGCTGGAGCCTATCCCAGCTGAGAGGTTATGTTATGTTCTAGAAAAATATGAAAACATATCATTGTTTATGTGGTCTTACTTTAAGCGCTCTTTGTTTATTCTTGGGACTACATTTTATGACCAATTTATGTAACAATGTAAGAAATTCCAAAGGGTTCACATACTTTTTGCCCCCCACTGAAGAGAGCTTTTGTTATGCAGTCATTAAAACAAAGGCATATAAAGCAAAGCCTGGATACTATTAAAAGTGACCGAACTGCTCTGTCATTGTTTAAATCAATGTCACATGATTTTTGGATGGCATGTTGTTACCTAGCTTCTTGACGTCTGCCATGTTTTTGGTAGGGGCCTGCAATAGCCTTAGTCAGTTTTCGGCCATTTTAAGTGAATTTTTGGCAAAATGGTTTGTTGCGCGGCTGGAAACTGTTCCACTCGTCCCGGACAAGGCGGGCGGACGCATCATTTCTTGTCTTAAAAATCTTAGCCTATTCCTCTTATAGTTCCCTAACTGGCATATTTTGAGGTTATTGTGGAAAATATCCCTGACAGATGGTAAATTTTGGAAATACAGCAGTCAATTGTGTTGCGTTCCATTGCATGTACATGTGACGGTATTCAAGCTGGGTAACAAACAATATAGCACCTGTGTATATCACTACTCTTCACAGTTTAGACCTTCCAGTAGTCTGTTTGGGGAAGGCTATATCAATAAAAGTGTTTCGCTATGGAGTAGAGTGATATGTAAACAATATCATTACGGAGTAATAAATATTACTTCATTATGGGGTGTTGTATAAACAGTTTTCCGTTTATGGAGTGATACATACAAAGTTGTTGCTATGGTAATAGTAGTTTGGAGTATAAACGTAAAGCTCGATGGAGTGATAAAGAATTAGTGTTATGGAGTGATGTGTAAACAACGTTGTCTCATCGTACGGTGATAGTTACATTGTTACGAAGTGATATATGATTAAAGTTACCTTATGAAATTATCCATGAATCAATTCATTGTCATAAAATTATATATATATATATATATATATATATATATAATATAAAACGTTACATGGTTATAGAGTGATATAAAAAAATTAACTTACCTCGATATGGAGAGCTAGAGGATCAGTTGTGTTGTTATGCAGTGATATGTAAAACATTCACGACATAATAGTACTTCATCAGTTACCTGCAGGTGCGTGAAGGATGAGGACTGTGAGTGGTACAATCCAAGTTAATCCTGAAAATTTAAGCAGCATTTTTTCCCCTCTGCGTTTGTTACACAAGAAGCTTCAAAGGTTACAATGAGCAGAGGTGAGCACGTACGTGCGTACGCACGCACGCACACACACATACATACATACATACACACACACACATCCTGTCGGAACCACTTCACAGAAAACATTCGACAGTGTGTGCTCACTAAATGAATATATGACAAAAAAAAGAACACGTTTCCCCTTGTAATATTCTTTACTCTTGTACACTACTTTCAACTTCTTCTCATGAAATGACATCTTTGAACTTTAAAAGAAAAAAAAAATTACTCAGACATTTTATTAAATTTATCAACAAAAAATGTTTTCTCATATGATTTTGTATTACACATTATATATACAGTACATTTATTAATTTTAGTATTCTTTCTTGTACAACACATTTTGACTCATAAATTTATGATGTTATCTCCCCAACAGTCCAACTTATTTTCTTGTAATATGATTATATTTCAGAAAAATGTATTTTTATTAAAATTCTCATCCTGATATTATACCTTTTTAGTACACATTTTATTCAGAATTGATTTATTTTTGAAAAATGACATCTCTTAAATGACGTTTTTCGTGAAATATACATTTTTTTTCCTCGTGATTTTATGATTTGTTTAATGACAGTTATACTTGTACTTTTATGATTTCATCCTTCATAAATGATTACTTTGTGTCGTAACATTTTGAAGATTTTATTCCATATTTTTACCCTTAATTTTATCCTTTAAAAACTAACCCTTTTTCCTCAAAATATTACTTTCCTAAAAACGAAATGTTTTTTATTCATAATTTAATTATTTAAAAATCATATTTGTCATATTTTATTTTAAAAAAATATCAGATTTCTCTCTTGTAACATGACATTTATTTAAAATAATAACACCTTTGTACTTGTATTTTTATGATTCTATCCTTGAAAATGAATACTATTATGGTCAAAATATTAAGACTTCTTTAAATTACTGTTTTTAACTCATATCTGTATGATTGATCCTTTAAAAAAAACACAATATAGTGACGTTTTCGGCAGCACGTCTGCCTCACAGTTCTGAGGACCCGGATTCAAATCCGGCCTCGCCTCTGTGGAGTTTGCATGTTCTCCCCGTGCCTGCGTGGGTTTTCGCCGGGTACTCCGGTTTCCTCCCACATCCCCAAAACATGCATGGTAGGTTAATTGAAGACTAAATTGCCCGTAGGTGTGAATGTGAGTGCGAATGGTTGTTTGTTTATATGTGCCCTGCGATTGGCTGGGAACCAGTTCAGGGCGTACCCCGCCTCTTGCCCGAAGATAGCTGGGATAGGCTCCAGCACGCCCGCGACCCTAGCGAGGAGAAGCAGCTCAGGATATGGATGGATGGATTGATGTGACATTTTCCCCAGAAATTACATTTTTACTCATTATTTGACAACTTCCTTGAAGATTTTTATATTTTTCTCTTAAAATTCTGGTTTTATTTGTGTAAAAATTACTCATTTCTGTCAATTTAATTCTATTCAATTCTACTACTTTTCCGCTTCACATTCATTGAAATCTTTTCTCAATTTTTGATGACTTCAATTCATTTGAAGACATCAGTTTGCCTCCACTGTAATGACATCACGGCTTTTACTGCCGTTGCTGTACAAAAATGTTTTACAGTATTGTGCTGTCAAATAGATGACCTATAACTATCGTAAAGTTAGAAGGTGCTTTTATTGTGAATTTAAATGAATATTATACCCATCTGTATTGTGAATAAAAAATAGAAACTATGCCTGTTTGATGGGTTATTCTAGCTGTAGAAATCCAGGTCTTGTTGATGCTTTTCATCTGAGTCCTGTGCTTTGGGAATTTTGTCATCTCTGAGGAAGCTCAGAGGATGCTCGGGGGGGACAGTGTCGGGAAAGGCCCGATGGGGGATGTCGCAGGTGGGCCCGGAGTCCCAGAGAGTCTCCATGATTTGCTGGTTCTCCCTGGTGGCTGCCTGCCACACCTCCTCCAGCTCCTCCTCCACCTCCCTGAAGAAGTCACTTTATTAGGTACACCTTATCTCCAACCTATTCGTCGAGAACACGTACTATTGATGTTGTTTTAAATGACACATTTTTACTATGAAAAACATTGATTGCTTGACGACGATTCCTGAAAAAATGACTTTTGTTGCCATATATATTTTTTTTTAAATACCAGACTACTCATACTTTTATGATTTTGTCACATGACATTTTATCCTTTGACTTTTTTAATCATACACCATTTTTTACTAATTAATGATTTATCCATGAAAAATTATGACTCTTTTTTTAAATGATACATTGTATTCATAATTTTACCGCTTATCTTCTCCCTTTCCTCCATTTTCTCTTTCTCCTCCCATCCATCCATCCTCATCTCTCTCCTACTTTCTTTTGCCATCAACTATAGTGCCATGAAAAAGTATTGGCCCACTTCTCAAATTCTTATATTTTTGCAGTTTCCCCACTTTCATGTTTAAGATCATCAAACAAATATAGATTACAGACAAATATAACCCAAGTGAACTTAAAATGCTGTTTTAAAATGGTGATTTCCTTTATTAAGGGAAAAAAACTACTCAGTTACCTGGCCCTGTGTGAAAAAGTAATTACCCCCTTGTTAAATTATGAATTCATTGTAGCTAATCACAATTTCTGGTTAATTTTCACTGATCACACCCAAGCCTGATTACCTCCAGACCTGTTCAATCAAGAAAGCACTTAAACAGAATCTGTCCCGACAAAACCAAGTCAGACGAGATCTAAAGAATTGTTTAAAAAAAAAAAAAAAAAAAAAAAAACGCTGCAACAATATGACAATTAATAGAAATTCCAGAACAGTCAAAAAATAAATTAATTGACATCTATCAGTCTGGAAAGGGTTACAAAAGTTACATCCATGGCAGAGTGACAAGGTAAAAACCACTGCTGACCAAAAAAGAACATAAAGGCTCATCTTACTTTTGCAAAAAAACATCTGAATGATTCCCACGACTCTTGGGAGAATATTATATGGACTGACAGGATGAAAGTTGAGCTATTTGGAAGTTGTGTTTCTCGTTACATCTGGCGTAAATGTAGCCCAGCATTTCAGAAAAAGAACATCAGTCAAACGTGGTGGTGGTGTGATGGTCTTCGGCTGTTTCGCTCCTTCAGGACCTGGACAACTTGCTGTGATTGATGGAACCATGAATTATTCTTTTTAATAGAAAATCCTGAAGGAGAATGTTCAGCCATCAGTTTGTGACCTCAAGCTGAAGCACACTTGGGTTCTGCAGCAGGATAACGACCCAAAACACACCAGCAAGTCAACTTCTGAATGGCTTAAAACAGCAAAATGAAGGTTTTGGAGTGGCCTTGTCAAAGTCCAGACTTGAATTCGATTTAAATGCAGGGGCATGACCTTAAAAAGGCTGTTCATGCAGGAAAACCCTCAATTTTTGCTCAATTCAAACAATTCTGCAAGGAAGAGTGGGCCAAAATATCTCCACCAAGATGTGGAAGACTCAATGCCAGTTTTAGAAAACACTTGATTTTAGTTGTTGCTGCTGAGGATGGCCCAACCAGTTATTAGGTTTAGGGGGCCATTACTTTTTCCACACAGGGCCAGGTAACGGAATAGTTTTTTTCTTAATAAATGAAATCATCTAAAAATGGCATTTTCAGTTCAGTTGGGTTATATTTGTTTTATATTTACATTTGTTTGATGAGCTTAAAAATTATAGTGGGGAAACTATGCAAAAATATAAGAATTTGAGAAGGGCGCCAACTTTTTCACAGCACTGTACACCACACTACCTTTCCCTAATTTTCTCCCTCTCTCCATCCTTTTCCTTGGTCACTCACTCCCTCCCTCCTCCTCTTACCTCTCCCGATATGACATTTTTTCTAAACAATATATTTTTTGACTCAATTTTATGATTTATCCTAAAAAATATCTATTTCACCTTTCTAGTGTTTAATGATGATCTAACCATGATACAACTTTTTTCATCATATATTTTAATTATTACAAATTTTTCCATCTTCCTTTCCTACATCACTCGCCTTCTCACCCTTTTGCTTCTCTTTTCCCTCTCATCCCTCTTCTCTCACAGCTCTTCTGTTCCCTTTCCTCCCTTTCTTTCTCTCACCCCCTCTCTCCCCTTCTACTGTTTGAACTATCTATCCTCCTCCCTTTCTTCCTTCCTTCCTCTTCCCTCACCTCCAACACCAACTGCATCACTCTCTCTCTCTCCCTCCCTCTATCTCACTCACTCTACCTCCCTCTAGTGCATCCTCCTCCTCTCTTCACTGCATCAATCACTCTTCCCTCTCCTCATTTGTTGCCTTTCTTACTCCTCCTCCTACCGTTTGGACTGCAGCAGCCTCTCCTCTGCCTGCTGCCTCTCTCCCAGCAGCCTCTGGAGGTGGACCATCTCCCTGTGATGAGAGGCTGCCTTCCCCGCTGCCGCTTCCTCCAGCGCTGCCAGTCGGCTGGACGCCAGCCTGCGGTACACCTGAGATAGAGAGTGACACAATAAGAGAACAACACAACAAGAGAGAGAGAGATTACCATGAGGGAGGTGGATGCACATGGAGGACAACATAGCAGCAACAGGGCCAGCAAAGCGAGGTGAGTGGCGTTGCGTTATGTGCAGCAACAGATGTGCAGCAGACACACACACAAACACACATGCTCAAACAGGTATTGCTGACCAATTGCCTCAAATAAGTTGACATGATGATGCTTTTAAGTAGGAATTATTTTGAGCGCGCCGTATGGCATTTAGCATGTTTCTTAAAGCTGTGATTAGGCACCCTTTTGGAATCATATCCTTCAATCTTCTGTAGAGCTTGTCCTCATTTCTGTCGGGTCGTGGGTGAGGAGCTGGAGTCTATCCTAGCTGACTTTGGTCAAGAGGCAGGGTACATTAAATCCCCCCACAAATACAGATCCCTGCTGCAAAAAATTAAAATGCCCCCCTCCTCCCAAAACGTTCAGAATTGCCACAAACTAAAGTATGATCCTAAATCATCATTTCAATATTACAGTTACAAATAGCTTACAGACAAATTTATCTAAAGTAATGCAGCTGAAGTGTTCATGTACATGCTGCAAAGACTTACTTTCACTCACAACCCAGGCTAAACTTAGCTCCTCTCCGACATACAAAGATGCTAATCTCCAACAACATAGAGTGTGTCATGGTTTGCCCCCAAAGCAGCAAAGCAGGCAGGACAAATCTCAAAAAGTGTTTATTTTCAAGAACACAAAAGAGGCAAACAGGCCCCACAGAAAACTAAATACTAAATTAACAAAAATCTCAAAAAACAAGGTTCAAAGTAACAAAGAAACACTAGGCGTAAACTCAACCACAGCATAAAAGAAAACATGACAAGAGACACAGCTTTCAGCAACAGACCACAAACGACAATGAAGCAACAAGGACTAAGAGAAACCAGGGAACTAAATACAAGCAAAGTGATGAGACAACGAGGAGCACCTGGACAAGACAAGTGGCTGGAGGGAGCTGATTGGTTGACACAAGGAAGAGGGGCTAACGAGAACAGGTGAGAGACAACAACCAGATAAGCTGACAAGACATGAACGAACAGAAAAATTGGACAAATGCATGAAACAAAATAATCAGAACCAAGTCAACCACAACACAGACCATGACAGAGTGTTTCCCCGCATATTCGCGATGCGCTTCTCGTGGACTTATGCACAGATTTTTGGGGGAACCCTATCCTCCATTATTTGTTGAAACCTCACCAATTCACTGTTTTTATGCTCATGTCAAAGCCTTGTATAATACAAAAGCCCATTGGGTGCCATATTGTGGCATCTTATTGTCAATGAACTACATTGAAGTCATTTGAGTGGATTCATGTAATGCTTTGCTGCCATCTTGTGGCACCTACAAGCAATTATAAACCTTTTAGGGGGCAGTCAAGTACCGTAATTTCTCGTGTATAATGCACACCCATGTATAATACGCACCCCCAAAGTTGACCTCAAAATTCTGGAAAACCCTTCTACATATGTATAATGCATTTTTACAATGGATGATTTAGCTTCTACCCATATGATCAAAACATTAAGTATTATCTTTTTTTTCTTAGTATCTGTATTTTCTTAGATTTTTTCAAATAATTATTCTGAAGTTAAGCACTTTATTTGAACACGTAATCCTTTTTTAATTTACTTGCTCATATTTTGAAATTCACAGCCCTACTTTTATTTTGTAAATAAGAAAACACACAGTTGTGCTCATATTTTTGATTACCCAGGCAGAATTTGTAAGATGGGTACAATTCCTTAAAGAAAACATGAAGGACCAGGCGAAACACATTTACTTTTATTTTAATGGGATTCAAATTAAACGGTCAAGCATTTCAGAAAAGCATTATCATTAAACAAAACATAACCATAAATAAATTAATGATGGTTGTTGTTCAGTCATCAGTCATATTTAAAAACAAAAACAATATTTCACAAATTCTGCCTGGGTATATAAACTTATGAGCACAACTGTACGTACATATATGCAGTCATACGTACCCCCCGTCATATTGGAATGAAAGTGTAGGCTACACATTTTTTTATAACCATTAGGTGGCGGTGGCATTTTGGAATGAAAGTGGACAGCTTTTTCATAACCACTAGATGGCAGCATACATTTATAAAATGTGAAAGTTTTTTCCATTTGCCCCAATACCCATGTATAACGCGCACTATAGTAATTACGGTACTTGTAGACTTTTGCTACACAGTACTTCCACGACAACTTAATACTATCAGGGCTGTGGCGCTCTCTTGTATCTTAGAGCATCATAGAGAGAGCACCAAAAACATGTCCAGATGAGTTTTTCAGCGAATAGCTGATGACAGGTTCCACAGAAAAATACATAAATAGGTGAATTCATGAATAGGCAGGTGTTCACTGCATCGCTAAATTCTGGATAATTCACCAGCAAATCGGAGGGCTTATACATAGACAAAGAAGAATCACCCCTACAGTATTCACATTTTAGAGTCTTCAGTGTGCCATGCATGTTTTTTTTAAAAATATGAACCGAAGAGGGACCACCCTGAGAAAACGCAAACTCCATGCCAGAAAGATACAGCCAAAATTCTAACTCTGAAACTCAGAACTGTGAAGCAGACTTGCTAACCACTCACTCGCCTTGATGCATGGAATCACTTAGTTTCTTCTTACCATTATTTTAAATCATCATCATTCATGGGTGTATTTCATGGTGACTCATTAAGAATTCACAATTAAGAGACCCATCAGTGTAGTATATTCACTTACAATTTGGTGGCAATCGGGTAAGTTCTTCAAGGAGGAGTTTGTTCTGGTACAACCGCTGAAATTGGCCAAAATAAAAAAAGGGCAGATTTAAACCAAAAAGGCCGACAACTTGTATGTCCTGCTCTTCAGATCGACTTTCCACCAGTCAAAAAGAAAATTGCCTGCTGTCAGAGTGGAGAAAATGTCAGAATTGCATTATGTTTCTTTTCCCCCCTCAGCATGACAGTTCAGAAAGGAATTTCTTTGCTCTCACTCAAATGAATGACACAATGCCTACTGAGATGTGGATTATTTGCATGAATACAACTGATGATTATTTCAATAAGCTATTTATTTGTCAATTAGTTTTTGATTAATCAATGAATCAGATAAAAAAAAAAGTCCTTACCTATATTAAAAAACGACATTATTTCAAGTTGACAATGCAGAAAAAGCACAAACAAATTGATTATGATTCAGTTACTGTTTTGGGCCGTAACAACAGTCAGAAAAAAGGCAAAAATGCTGATCATTGTTTTGCAACATAAAAGCAGCTGGTTGCAAGTGTCTTATTTTGATTAAACACAAATCAGTCTGCTTTCGTTGAGCACTACAGAAATTGGTGAATATTTACTGTTGAGATACTGAAACAATTTTAAGGTAAACAAGGGCTGTAAACGATTAACCAATTACCAAAATAGTTGTCGATTCATTTGATAATCGATTAGTTGTTGATAAATCGATAAATTGCTGCACCTCTAATTATTTGATTATTTTGATGGGTACCGGCTGGCCAAGCGGAATGGATCTTTGGTGGTCGCTGAGGCAAAGCACTTACTTGATTTTACGCTGTTAATATGAATAACTTAACGTGCATACAAAAAGATCCATGAAGTGTGAAATTAAATAAAGTACATTTTTGTTAGCTGCCTGTTGGCCAATACTTGTGTTTGGCAATGTGTCCACAGCATTTACCATGTTCACAGATCTGCTACACCAATTAACAAGTATATGACGTGCTGTCGACATGAGTGAAAATGCTTTTCTTGTCTTTACAGGCACTTTCTTTCCCTGTACGCTGGGCTCCACCTCTAAAAGGAGAGCCCACTTGCCAATGACCTTGCTGGATTTCATTGTCAAGTACTTGTATTGTGTAATGACAATGTAGTTGAATCGAATCTAATCGAAAATAAAGTTAAGTGTAATCAATAAAGAAAAACCTTCAGTGCATAAGTATTAGCAGGACCTCACAGTTTTGGTCTGTTACAGCCTTATTCCTCAATAGAACAGAATATATTTTTACCCTCCAAATTCTACAGACAACATCCACGTACAATGACAATATAAAACTTAATTTTACAGTGGCCGCTCTATTATAAATTATATTACTATAATTCTTCTTTAGACATTTTGAAAGTAATCCAGATGAGCACAAGGAAAACCAGTCAGTATCTGGTGTGACCGCCATTTGCCATCACGCAGTGCAACACATCTCCTTCGCATAGTTGATCAGGTTGTTGATTGTAGCCAATGGAATGTTGGTCCACTTCTTTTCAATGGCTGTGGGAAGTTGCTGGATATTGGCAGGAACTGGAACATGCTGTCGTATACGCCAATCCAGAGCATCCCAAACATGCTCAATGGGTGACATGTCCGGGGAGTATGCTGGCAATGCAAGAACTGGGATGTTTTCAGCTTCCAGGAATTTTGTACATATTCTTGCCAATTGGGGCCGTGCATTATCATCCTGCAACATGAGCTGACGGTCATGGATGAATGGCACAACAATGGGCCTCAGGATATCGTCACGGTATCTCTGTGCATTCAAAATGCCATCAATAAAATCCACCTGTGTTCGTTGCCCATAACATACGCCTGCCCATACCACAACCCCACCGCCAACCATGGGGCACACGACGCCACACACGCTGTCTGCCATCTGCCCTGAACAGTATAAACCGGGATTCATCCGTGAAGAGAACACCTCTCCAATGTGCCAGACACCATCGAATGTGAGCATTCGCTTACTCAAGTCGATTACGACGACGAACTGCAGTCAGGTTGAGACCAGGGATCAGGGAAGCTCATCTGCATGCTCGTCAATAATACGGAGCGCCTTATGTATGGGTTAAACACAGAAATAGACCCCGTAACTGAAACTGCGCCTTTTAATACGGCCCTATGGTCGTAGAAATACGGTATTCACATTTTTGTGCTCTTTCTATAACACTTGAAGATGCCACAAGATGATGCCAAAGCCCTGGCTAACAGAAAAGTAGTAGTTGGCATCAGTGACATAAATTGACTTGATACCTTTCAACTGAAAGATTAATATCTCTGTATTTCAAGGAGGAGCTACATTAAGCCTGGGTTGCTAGTGGATGTTACGGAGATTCTTTGTTGCATGTGCATGGACATGCGCACTTCTGGTGCGTTTTTTTCTCAATCAAACCATATCTGTAATGCATTTATTTTTAAAGTTAATGTAAGACGAGTAAAAAATTATATTGAAGTGTTTTGGCATCATGGTTTGTGGTACATTTCGTTTAAACAATTAAATTACCAATTACAAACATTTTCAGTAGGGGCATCAATAGCTTTATTTAAAAAAAAATATATATATATATATATATTTTATGCTATTTGAGGCAGTGCACTGTCCCTATCCCACGTGAATAGTGGGGTTTACTGCATAAGAATATTCCATGCATTTTTCCCCATCTGCTCAAGGCCACTTGCGTATTATACAACCTGCCTTAAGTCACGCTACAAACTGCAGAAAACACATTGGCTTCGTTTGCTCTTAGGCTAATTAAGCCTTTGTAGCCTTTGGTACAACTGGAAAATATCTGGATAAACCACAATGACTCCACTCCATCAACATCATCAGCAACAGATCCAGGTCCACAGACCAACAGACTCTGGATAGAAGCCATGCAATGGCATTCGAGTATGCAATAACCGAGAAGCTAAATATTTCTTACAGTATTTAATGGCAACGTGGTGGTTACTTGCTAAGTGCCCTTTTCATTGTCTTCATCCATGGGGAATCATCCAGTCAGTGGTATATGTAATGGCTTTCAGGAACATTGCAAATGACTTGTGCAAATGTCTTATGACTAGAAACGCGCAAGTATTTATATCAAGACTTGACTATCTATCCCTTGGAGACGAGGCAGTGCTGGAAAACCCATTACAGATCAGGTCACATTTGCTGGGATCGATGTAGGTTACAATGATAACTGTGGTCTTGGCTGATAAGTGAAGCGAGCAAGGTCTGAAGAGTCCAAAGGGTTTTGGATGATGGTTGAAGAGGGGACCTATAGATTATGTCTTGGGAGTGTTCTGGCTCTTTAAGTGCTCCTTTGGTAAATAACAAACAAACATGTGACAATACGTCTCTAAGTGTACGTTTTTGAAAGACATATGGCAAAAACAAAAGGTATTCAGGTAGCCCCCCGAACTAACTAACTAACTAACCAACCATAACCCCTAAAACCTAACCCAAATGGACTGTATCCATGCGACACTTCAGTGTTTGTGGTAAGGTGGCATGTTAACTTCCGGTTAAACACAAAGTGATAACAATGGCAGCATCAAACTCGTCAAAGTATATTTGCTGTTAGTTATCCACGTACCAGCAAAGCAATTAAAGGATCCATCTTCTATATCTGATTTTATGAGCCATTCAGTTTCACAGTACATGCAAGTCCATGTGTACTCAGACTTGTACAGCCTTAATCTTTGAGACACTCAACACAAATTTTATTTATAGAGCACTTTGAAATAGTGAGTAACTTCTGATTTTTTTTTTAACCACAGCTTGAACATCAATAATAAAATAAAATAAAAAAAATACAATATGAAATGTGAATGTGCAAATTCTGATGTTACAGTTTGTGTGTGTGTGTGTGTTTGTTTGTTTGTTTGTTTGTTAAAACATCTGTAATTTACTGCACGGTGTGTTCTAAAATTATAAGTGAACTGAAATATCCACATTTGGGCAGACAGTCCCAGACAAATACTACACTACATGAAAGCTGTTGTTTTTGTTCGTCTAAACGTAAACACAAGTAGCGCGCCGTTGCCTTCATGGTAAGGACAACCTTCCCAACATGGCTGCCACCTAGGCACGACAATTAGTGGGGCTGGCTTATCTAGTGTTAATACCTATGCCTGGGAAGCCCAATAGAAGACGTGTTAGGTCATGTGACTTTCTTGTGTCATTTGATTGGTGAACTAGACTTAAACGTCACGAGCGCTGAAACTGGATTGGCGCAAACAGCGCCCGATGCGGAAGTCGAAGATGTAGTCTCACGCACGAAGTAGTTGATAAATAAGCAATAATTGATAAATAAAAGTAGCGAGCCACATTTAGATCATTGTAAGTGAGTAAAAGTACCATTACCTCTTAACAGCAGAAGCGGCGGAAGGGTTTTTTCTGGTCTTGTCAACTCCTGTGACAGGCGGAATCTCAGGCCAATGCGCTCCCATATTTGTCCGCCGTAGAGTAATATTCACAATTACATCTGTGTGTTGATGGTGGCTGTGTTGAATGGAACTAACGGCCAGTGTTCAAGGAGTACGAAACAGCCTATGACGTCAGCGACGGCGACACCCCCCCCAGGAAAAACCCGTCCGGATCTATACGATTCACGTAAATGTCCAATTTTGAGTTCAAAACGGTGAATTTCGGCAAAAGGCGACTGATTTGCATGTATTCAAGTAAACTTAAAATGCTGTATTTGAATCCTTTATTAAGGGGGGGGGGGGGGGGGACTATTCAAAGTTACCAGGCCCTGTGTGAAAAAGAAATGGTCTCCTAAACCGATTGGTTTGGCCATCCTCAGCAGCAACAACTGAAATCAAGCATTTTCTGTAACTGGCAATGAGTCTTTCACATCCCTGGGGATATATTTTGGCCCACTCTTCCTTGCAGAATTGTTTGAATTCAGCAAAAATCTAGTTTTTTCGAGCATGAACAGCCTTTTTAACGTCATGCCACTGCATTTCTATCGAATTCAATTCTGGACTTCGACTAAGCCATTCCAAAAACCGGAGTGTCATTAATTCTCAATCTGCGGCACGGTGACCGATTGGTTAGCACATCTGCCTCACAGTTCTGAGGACCCGAGTTCAAATCCGGCCTCACCTGTGTGGAGTTTGCATGTTTTCCCCCTGCCTGTGTGGGTTTTCTCCGGGTACTCCGGTTTCCTCCCACAATCCCAAAAACATGCATGGTAGGTTAGTTGAAGACTCTAAATTGCCTCTAGGTGTGACTGTGACTGCGAATGGTTGTTTGTTTATATGTGCCCTGTAATTGGCTGACGACCAGTTCAGGGTGTACCCCGCCTCTCGTCCGAAGATAGCTGGGATAGGCTCCAGCACGTTCGCGACCCCAGTGAGGATAAACGGTACGGAAAATGAATGAATGAATAATTCTCAATCTGTCTCCTACAGAGCATGACTGGAAGATGAGCTGCCTTCAGGCTGAGTTAGAGGAAAAGGAGCACCCTTTGTCCGAGGAGTTAGAGTGTAAAATCTGCTACCAGCGCTATAATGCACACAGTCGCCGACCCAAACTCTTGGACTGCCTCCATCGGGTATGCGCCCGCTGCCTGGTCAAGATCCTGTATGTCGCTGACGGCGAGGGCTGCATCTGCTGCCCCTTTTGTCGCCATCAAACGCAGATCAGCGAGTACGAGGTATCGGCCCTGCCCGATGACACCAACGTCATGTCCCGATTGACGCTACATGACAAATCCTGGAAATCTGACCACAACCGAGAGGTGGTCCTCTCTCCGAAGAGCTTCTTCTCCTGCAGCCCGTCCGGCGACTTGTCCAACTGTCTCTTTATCACCATCATGGAGGTCCAGAGGGAGCCCCAACGCTTCCCAAATCCGAACAGCAGCTCCGACACGGAGGACAATGTGGACTCGCTTTCGGTGAGTTCCAATGGGCAGGTGGACCAGGACTCTCTGACCAAGTTCTGCAATCATGTCCCACGTATCTTGGTGTGGCTGCTGGGCTTCTTGTACTTTGGCTCCCTACCACTTGGGATTTACTTGCTGGTAATCCAGAGAGTGACTCTTGGCATCGTGTGCGTCAGTTTGGTGCCATCCAGTCTGACGGTGTGTCTGGTCTATGGCTTCTGTCAGTGCTTGTGCCAAGGCATGTGCAACTGCTACTCCAGGAGATGAATGCCAGCCAATCAAAACCGGTGGTGGTAATATAGATGGAAGCAACAAATAACATCAATCAGTTATGTTTGTGTATTTAAAGGCAGCTGTAAGAGGTGGTCCATCTTAATAGACTCCAGATGTATTTCCACATAATAGTTAAAAAATAAGGAAATGTAGATTCATTTCTAAAACAGTGTAGATAACAAAAGACCCTGGCCTGATGAATGTGATTTACCGAATGCTTGTGACATTTCCTATTAAGATTTTTAAAATAATCCCTATTGTGGCAAAGCCCTTTCCTGTGTAATGCTCAAGTTAATTTCAATGGAGGTTTTCCCCCCCCCCCCAACGCATTTGATTTTCTTGTCTTTCTGTGAAACTACAGCTTAGTGAGTACCACATTGATTAAATAAATTGGATTTTTTTTCTATAAGTGTTCATGAATCATTGATTCATGCTGCATAAATGTGGTCATTTGTCAAGAGTATTTTTGAGCATGCACCATACATAAACAGGAGTAAAAATACACTTACACAGACGAACAGTTTCAAATCAGCTTTCCAAAGCAACAAAATAAACACCCAACTGTGTAACTGACCGACCGACCAAGTAAACAACCAAGACTAATTGACCAACTGAACAACTAATTAACTGACTAATGACTCAATTAAACTCAGAAAAACTAATCAACTAATGAAAAATTCATCTTACCAAACAGCCAACTAACTCAGTAACTTATTTAACAAATAACTAACTAACTGAACAACCAAGTAAACAATGAACCAACCGACTAACTGACCAACCAACTACTAAACTAACCAACACCTAACTAATAATACAAACCAGCTTTCAAACTGACCAACTAAATAACTAACTAAACAACGACCTAACCAACAATTAATTTACTGAACAAATTAACAACCAACCAGCCGACTAACTGACCAACTGAACAACCAATTCACTGTAAGTACTACTGGCACACTGGTCTGCCCAACACTGGAGCTCAGCAGACCAGAGGCCTACCTTCACCCCTTGCATCAAATCCACTGGGAAAGACAGCGCTCTCTAGCGACCCCGGTGAACCTATGCAGCTGGGAAGGGCCAAACTGACATCTGAGGAGCGCCAGGGACGCTTGCATGACAGTTGATGCTTCTACTGCGGGGAACTGGGACATCTTCTGACAGATTGCTCAACAAGAGTCGGGAAAAGGAGGGCGCTGGTAAGTCACTTACAGTACTCCGACTACCTCTCTCGCACCTTGCCACAAGCAACTATGAAGGCTCATGAACAGAGACTCTTGGTGTATTGATTGACTCTGAGGTTTGCCAGGCTAACACAAACGCCGCACTGCTAATGCTCGCTGACCAGGTAAACAAACTTGAAAATAAGCACCCTGATTCACCCGTCATTATTCTTGGGGAAATTAACAAAAAAAAACTCCACCACGAACTCCCCAAATAAAAGCAGCACATTGACTGTCCCACCAGGGAAAACAACATTCGAGACCTGGGGTGGGCAAACATTTTGGCTCAGGGGCTACATTGACTTTTAAAATTTGACAGGCGGGCCAAGCCAGGACCAGATGCTTACATATATAAAAAATAAACCCAATAAAAAGGCATTGTAGTGTTAATACTTAGATTTTAATGGGAACAGTGTTGTTTTGTTGATCACCTTTTTTTGCCAGTGCATCAAAGTCAGAACACATCTGAGGTGTTTATCACTCAGCTGGGATCTGTAGGTTCTTTTGTTGGTGTTCATCACACTAAAAGTCTGTTCACATACACATGTAGAGCCAAACACCACCATGTTCTGGATTTTTAGCCATTTGTCTGCGCGCTTAATGAAACATAAAACTCATCCAGTTTGAGAGTTGAACTCTTAATACAGTATCACATTGGAGATCAATCAGTTCCATCTGCAGCTCTCGTGGCGCTGTTTCAGGGTCTTGTGTGACTGAATCTTGGATAGCAGTTTGTCAGATAAAGGTGTTTTGCTGAGCCTGCAAGCTTGATTTTAACAGGTGAGCCGTAGCCATCAGTTCCTGTGTTGATTGGTTGTTGGCATAATCAGCATGCTTGGTAGAAAAGTGACCGCTGATGTTATATTCCTCTAAAACCGGAATGGTTTCTTAACAAATTAGGCATACTGCCTTTGACCGGACTTCAGTGAAAAAGTATTTAGTAGTCCATTATATAGTAAACACTCTGCACTCACTGTCGTCTTTTATTTTCTTTGGCCAACTCATGGTTGAAGAAGGGTTCAGGGCAGTAGCAGAGTAAAAACAGAACAGCCAAAGTCAAGTGAATGTATCACTGTACCTACTGCGCTACCTGGCGGAACCACTGGGCATTACAGGACAACCTGGTGGAATCACTGGGCATTACAGCACAACCTGGTGGAACCACTCGGCATTACAGGACAAGGTCAAATGAATGCAGTCATGATTTTGATGTGATTTGGTTAATTCTGTACCAATCTTTGGCGGGCCGGATTGAAATGAGCAACGGGGCGGGTGTGGCCCGCAGGTCGTAGTTTGCCCACCCCTGTTCTTGACCACTGCTACACCAAGCTAAATAACGCATACTGTCTCTGGGCTCGTCTAATCACTGTTTAATTCACCTAATACCAAAATACAGGCACAAACTTAAAGGCGTGAAGCCTGCAGTGAAAACAGTGAAGTAGTGGACCAATGAAGCAAAGATGCAACTTGCAGCCTGGATGAATATATGGACAGTGTCACATCCTACATCAGTTTCTGTGAAGATGTGTGTGTACCAACAAAGACATTTCGCACGTTCAATAACAACAAGCTGTGGTTTACTGCCAAATTTCAGCAACTTTGCCAGGCTAAAGAGGATGCCTATCGAAGTGGGGACAGAGTCCTGTACAATCGAGCTAGAAACCAGCTCACAAAAGAAATTAACATCGCAAAGAGAAATTATGAAGAAAAGCTAGAAAAACTGTTTACTGCTAACAACTCTAAACCGGTCTGCCATAGATTACAATCACAAACCAGCTACAAGCGACCCAGCCCCCAAGCGGAGAACAATAAAGGACTGGCTGACGACTTCACCTTCTACTGCAGATTTGAAAAGGACACCTTCGCATTCCACACCCACCCAACCGCACCATCACACACCTCTGACTCCCTTTCTGCGTTGACCATCCATGAACAGGATGTGAGAAGTATCTTCAAATAACAAAAGATCAACAAAGCGGCGGGCCAAGACCTTGTGTCCCCATCCTGCTTCAAAGTCTGTGTGGACCAGCTCACGCCAGTCTTTACAGAGATTTTCAATAAATCTTTGGAACTGTGTGAAGTTCCATCCTGTTTCAAACGCTCCACCGTCATCCCAGTCCCCAAGAAACCTACAATCTCGGGTCTGAATGACTACAGGCCTGTTGGCCTGACATCTGTGGTCATGAAATCCTTTCAACGCCTAGTGCTGGACCACCTCAAGAGCGTCACAGGATCCCTGCTGGACCCTTGCAGTTTGCCTACCAAGCAAACAGGTTTGTAGATGACACAGTCAACATGGGACTGTACTTCATCCTAGAATACGTTGATGGCGCGGGGATCTACAAGAGGATCCTGTTCGTGAATTTCACCTCTGCGTTCAACACCATCATCCCCGAACTCCTCCCCTCCAAACCTCTCCAGCTCAACGTCTTGCCTGCCATTTGCTAGTGGATTTACAGCTTCCTGACGGGCAGGACACAGCAGGTGACACAGCACCTCATCCACATGCGCTATCAGCACCGGGATGCCCTAAGGATGTGTCCTCTGCTGCTCTTCTCTCTCTACACAAACGACTGCACCTCAACACACCCAGCTGTCAAACTGACACCATTGTCATTAACCTCACCAAAGATGGTGACGAGTCTGCATATTGACAGGAAGTGGAGCGGCTGGAGCTTTGGTGCGGCCAACACAACCCGCAGCTGGACACGCTCAAGACTGTAGAGATGAACATGGACTTCAGGAAACATCCTTTCCCACAGCTGGCCCTCACGCTGTCCAACTGCCCTGTGTCAAGCGGCGAGACTTTCAAGTTCCTGGGAATTACAGTTTGTCAAGACCTGAAGTGGGAGACCAACATTAACTCCATCCACAAAAACACCCAGCAGAGAATGTACTTCCTGCGGCTTCTGAAGAAGCAGGGCCTGCCACAGGAGCTGTTTTGGAGCACTTCTACACAGCAGTCATCGAATCAGTCCTGTGTTCATCCATCACAATCCGGTTTGGTGCTGCCACAAAAATAGGACAAATTCTGACTGCAATGGACAATCAAGACTGCTGAAAAAAATCGTTGGTACCACCCTACCCATCCTAGAGGACTTGCACGCTGCCCAAACTAAGACAAGCTCATTCAAAATCCTCTTGGACCCTCCAAATCCTGGTCACCACCTATTCCAGCTCCTTTCCTCAGGTAGGCGCAATCGAGCAATACAAACTAAAACCAGCAGCCATTCCAACAGCTTCTTCCCTCTTGCCATTAACTTCTTAAGCAGTTAACTTACAATGCCATTGTAACATGCTGCCAATTTTGCCTTGATATTGTTGTCACATTTCTGTCGGGACACTTCTACAGTATTCGTGCAGTCACTGGATAAGTCTTGTCACCCTTCACTATTTGCATATCTGTTGTTGACCAATATTGGCCACTCATGTGTTTGAGAAGTCTCTGCACCATTTGCACAATTGTCACTGTAACAGATTATCGCTCTATTAGGCATTTCGAACTGCTCTAAATTGAAAAAGGACTCTGAATCATTTGCACAATTGTCAAAACAAAAAAAAAAGCCTCACCATTACCACATTACTGGTAACCTTTCATTGTCCAGTGACTCTCCGTGGTGTGTTTATATGTTTTTATGTCAAGTATTTTTTGTCAAAATTGCTGCCTGTTGTCGTACTGGAGCGACTTCAACTACCGGAGACAAATTCCTTGTGTGTTTTTGACATACCTGGCAAATAAAGATGATTCTGATTTTACTTTTTCGGCACCAAGGTTTCACTGTTTTTTGCAACAAACTTGTGACTCTGTCGTTGCCTTGCAAGTGCTTCTTTACTTTGTCTTATTTTGTCCTTTGGATTAATGCGTTACACAGCACAATGCTTCTTCAAGACACTGATCACTGTACTGGCTAAGTGGCACTTAGCCTTACTTACTTACTTGAAACGTCTTGAGTCTGCGTTGATTGCTATGCTTTCCAAACTGAGCCTTCCAAACCACATATTCCACTAATCTGCTTTCAAGTTCACACAGATAGGCATCATGTACGTAAATAATGCTTACTGGGAGACAAACTAAATTGTGGTCCTCACTGCAAAGTCATAGTGTGCGAGCGCAGTAATGATTGGCAAGCGGATGCTAATGATCCTTAATTGGAGTCAGTAGCCTGCATAACAAACCGCTCCCATTTCCTTTCAGCGTGCTGATTGTGCTCATTTGGCCTCTGGGCAGTTGCCAAGGACCTCGGAGGGATAATGAGCTCCGTCGAGAGATGGCTGTTTGGCGACTGCCGGGGTTCATCAGTCGTGTGCAAACTGACAAGACTGGGCTAAGAAGCGTGGCAATCAATACGGAGAACATCTGTTTGCACTGCCTTTTATTGTTTGTGGAGGTGCAAATAGATCAGGGGTCGGAAAAAAACGTTTGCGCTCAAGGGCCACATTTGATTTTTAAAAAGGACAGAACATGGACATAGCTTTGCTATTTAATCCACAGTTACATGATAAATTCTAAATATAGTTAAGTATTGTTGTAAACCAACACACAAGTATGCTTTCATATACTGTATTTCCATGGCTTGGCAGTGGCTGCCCAGCTGGGTCGCTCGCTCAAAACATGGAAATGGACTTCCAGCAGTGTGTGGAAGCTAATGTGTACCGAGTCATCCTCTACGAAATGGGCCAGACACAGCACAATTCGGGTTCTGAAATGCTTAGAAATTTCTCCCAAAATAAGTTGAAGTCATTTACTTCACCTGACAAAGTGATCCAAAGCTTTGCATGAGAAGCAGCCACGTTGTCACTCAGCAATTTTTCCTGAGTGGGCGTGTACCAACCACGAAGTGGGCAGGTATTTGAATAATGAGTGTTACTTCTACTTCACCCGCGACCCTAGTGAGGATAAGCGGTAAAGAAAATTGATGGATGGCTACTTCTACTTCACAACAACTGCAAATTGAAATCCACCCGTTTTGCAGTTTGGTGTTCAAAGGCTTTTGCATTCAATCGACAAACTGCATAGATGTCAAACTTCAACCGGGTCATAAACACATTTTGACGTATGTTATGCATAAAACAGTGGAAATAGGATTTTGACAGAACGGGACCTTCAATGGGATAAATGAACACACATAAAAAAAAAAAAAAATCAATACATTTTAATTAACTATTTAATAAAACACATGCCAAAATTAAACATTTATCCAATTGTTTATTTCACTAATAATGCTATTTTAGTATGTACAATAAATACATTATTTAATGACATAATTGAATTAATAGAAACAAATAAAAAAAAAAAAGATGCAGTTATTATTAAAGGACTCTTGCTAATGTAAAGGCTCAGTGGGCTGTATTATATAGAGTGGTAGTAGTAGTAATAGTTTGGACATACCCGCAATAGAGCAACTCACCTTGACACGCTCCTGCAGCTTCCCAAATCGGACGGTGCCGCTCAGGATACTGCCAATGAATCCTTGCTTTTCCTGCTGGAGTATGGAGGCCTGAGGAGGAAGAGCAATGGTGACAGATCTGTGAGAATCAGGCAAAAGTTAAGCAACAGAAGCTTGAAGAGATAGTGACACCCTGCTGATTCTAAACTTACTATTCCTGAACTCACTTACTTTTCTGTGGAACCTGAAAAACACTCCTAATCATGCCCCTATGCATATTTTTATACTCTTTCTGTAAAGCCCCAAAATGGCACGAACAGCAGCATGACAGAACAGTCAAGCAAGGCAGTTGACAGTGGAGGAAGCAGGGTAGTATACTTTTCAGGATGATGCAGAGAAAGGTCTGGATCGCCGTTGGCAGTGGTGGAAGTTAACAGCTGATCAGCTAATAATGGCCACATAGATGCTCAACATACAGTTAATGCCCAACTAAAGATAAAAAACCGTTTGCGATATATGAATGTAAAAAATGTGATATATGGATCACTGAGTGGCATGGTGCTCGACTGGCTAGCACGTCCGCTTCACAGTTCTGAGGTCTCTGGCTCAAATCCGGCTTCCCTGTGTGGAGTTCGTATGTTCTCCCCGTGCCTGCATGGGTTTTCTCCCACATTCCAAAAACTATACTCTAAATTGTCCGTAGGTGTGGATGTGAGTGTGAATGGTTGTTTGTTTATATGTGCCCTGTGATTGGCTGGCATCCAGTACAGGGTGTACCCCACCTCTGCCCATAAATCAGATGAGATTGACGCCAGCACACCCGCGACCCTATTGAGGATAAGCAGTTAAGAAAATGGATGGATCACTGAATCAAAAATATTTTAAAAAATTTTGCCAATACGAGGTAACAAAGACACATTTTAAAGAACCTTTAGCCCTGTTCAAAGGTAGTGGTATGTCTGTTTTTATATCCGGACCCATCCCCTCCTTCGGCTGCGGTGTCGAATGTTTCCCCAGGCTCCTCAGCCTGAACACTTGGCTCTTGTCCACCTGCTCCTCCATAGGTTTTGGTTTTATAGATAATTTTAATTTATTCTGGAATCATTCCTCATTTTTTAGACCCGATGGTGTTCACCCATTCCGATTAGGCAGCAGTGTTTTAGCAGATAACATCAAATACGCAGTCCTAACCACTACACCTGAGTGACTGGTTTCCATCTCCTCACCGCACACCTGCCAACCTACTTTCTCTTCCTGTCCCATGCTGACAAGAATCTCTGTTACAATTCCTTTCATCATATCCCCTGCATCCACTAACCCTCAGTGTGTCACTCCAATAGTCACTTCCCATATATTCGGCAGGCAATGCTGAACGTGTGCTGCCTTTTAAATAATTTTTTTATTATAAATGACTTGATTTTAGACAACAAGCTAGACAGCATCCTTTTAACAGTGACATGGCTTGTCACCAACACACCGATTGTTCTCACCTAGTGAGGATAAGTGGTACATAAAATGGATGGATGGAATTTAAACAACACGTCACAGCCAACTAACAACAGAGGACACACCCTAGACCTGGTCTTAACCCATGGCCTGTCCAGTGGTGTGTCATCTGTCGTTAACCTGGCTGTGTCTGACCACTACTGTGTGTATTTTAACATTATCAGTTTTAGCAATCAGGAGGGCCCGGTAAGGAAACGCTACCTTACCTCTGAAGTGGCTGCAAATTGTATTGAGATTTTACAGAGTGAAATCAACACGAGACTCACTGGCTCCACCTTTAAGTAAAAACATAAAAACCAACCCAACACCACCATGGAGAAACAACACCAGTTGAAAAGTCACGCAGGACTGCGGAGAGGAGGTGGAGAGTCAACTTAGTCCATTATGAAAATAGTCAGTGAACAACTAGAAACAGAATAAAACACTTAAACAAGCACGCATATCACATTTTTCAAATCTAATCACAACTAATAAAAACAATCCCAAATTCTTATTCTCAACAATGGATCTTTTAACCAACAGCAATTTTAACAAATTCTCTTAAAATATCAGCCTCGTCCAGTCCACTTCGGAAGTAAGATTGCTGCTATTAGAGCCAGTTTTTTATCCCAACAAGATGTAATTTTTAACAGTCCTGGACAGTCGCGTTTATTAGAGGAAACACTGGAAAGCTTTGACCTGGTTGACGCTAGTACACTTCGTCAAATTTTAAACCCAACAACCTGCCTCTTAGATGCGATTCCCACATCACTTTAAAAAACATTTTATGAATTCTTTGAAAAACTAATTTTAAACTTTGCTAATTGCTCTCTTCAGAGGGGTGTCTTCCCTACTGCCTTGAAAACAGCGGTGGTGAAGCCCCTTCTGAAGAAGAGCAATTTAGATCCCAACGTTTTTAATTACCGGACTGTACCCAACTTACCATTTTTAAGTAAAGTTTTAGAGAAACCGTTTTTTAAACAAATAAATAGTATTTTAGAGAAAAACGATCTGGTTTAAGGATGACCCACACTACAGAGACAGCCCTTTTAAAGATTATAATGACATCAGGTGTAATGCAGAGTTGCTGACGCATGCTTTTATCTCGTCATCTAGATGATTGTAATGTTTCGCTCTCTGGTCTTCCAAAAAACTCTATTGCTAATCTGGAGTTACTGGAAAAGGACCAGAGGGCAGGCGCACATTACACTGCTTTTAAAAATCGCTGCATTGGCCCCCCTTGTGTTTCCGGATTGATTTTGAGGTTCTTTTATTAGTTTTTTGCTTAATGGTCTTGGGCCATCTTATTTATCTGACCGGTCTTCATCATATCAGCCCTCCGCTATTCTTTTTCACCCTCCTTTTTTCACACTATCAGCAGTAATGGTAAGTACAGCGTCTTATTTTTTTATTTTAATGTATTTTAGTTTCTTTATACAAAGTGTTAACCTTTCCTCCTACGGTCACCTGACCGTGGTCGGGAGACGCAGGGGAGACGCCTTCTCTAGGGCCGAGGTTGTCCTCCTTGGGGTTAACTCCCTTCTCTCGTTGCACAGCTGAGCTAGGTGGCGGCAAGAATAAAGGCACGAAGCACCGATGTATTGCTTTAATGGCTTTATTAGCTCCTCTGCACATTCACCGTCAACGGGTCCTACTACTACTACTCTTCCCCAGTCGCCGTCACTACACTTGCTACTGTACACACTCGCACCTGTGCGCACTCCTTCCTCCTTCACATTCCCCCCGGACCACGCCTGCGCAGTCCCGTCTCAGTCACACATCGACGCCCACACACACTGAGCTTGCTGTCACAATCACGTGGGACAATACACGTAACAGAAGTATTACGACGTAAATTTCTATTTTAACGGTGAAATCCGACTTACGCGGAAATTCGGGTTACGTCGCCAGCGTAGGAACGGAACTCGTTCGTAAATCGAGGACTTCCTGTAGCTACAAAATGTAAACAACTCTACAGTAAAACTCTAGACAGGGATCTCGTTTGATGTGCGTCAATCTGCGTCAGAGGACACAATGCTATCTGGCGTATACTTTTTTCCCCAGGGTGTTACTAATTTGCTTACATATGTGCCCTAATTTCAGAATGGTGTGGCAAAAATAAATTAAAAAGAGGGTCTACCTGTACAACCAGCAATTTGAGGAGGAAGAAGAAAGAAAAAAAAATCTCTGTGACTTGAAAGCAGACATGAAACCCAGGGACCCCCCCCCCCCCCCACCCTGACTCTGACTGGCCGTGTGCGTGCTTGTGTGTGTGTGTGTGCGTGCGCACGTTGTGTGCTTCTCAAATGCGGGCAAGTTTTCTGACAGGGAGCCAGTAGCTGCACAGTTACAGAAAGTTGAGCGGCATAAAATGAGTTAGTTCCAAAGCCTAATGCCACTGCGTCGATTTGGGAACATTTTGGATTCAAGCCACATGAACGCAGCCATCCCACTAACACCAACAAGCTGGTATGTCGAATTTGTATGAAGTTGCAACAAAGACAACACAATTTAAAACCTCAAAGTGAAAAAATAAATTTTAAACACATCCATCCCACCCAATTTCTTCAGCTGGGAACAAAAAACACGCTGGCACATTTCCCCTTTCCCGTCAGCTTGCAATTATGGAATCCTTTGCCTGACAACGTAAATACAAACATGACAGCGTATATGGCGCATGTATGCTCACATTATATACAGTACAGTATAGCGTATTCACTATTGTAAGAGATGTAGCCATTAAACATGTTGACAAAACGGCGTTAAAAAAAGGCTGCAGACTTTTGAAAAGTAGTACAAATCTTGAATCAAAACAGGTTGCTTTGATCTACTTGTGTTGTTTTTTTCCCCCTTTTTGTCCTGTTTCTTGTCGGGTGTTAGGTCAAGCAGAAAGGAAGATCTGCATCCCTTTTATGCCAGAACTGTGTTATAGTCGTTCAGTCGAACAGAACAAGGTTTTTTATAGTGTGTGTGTGTGAGGGGGTGACAGAAAAAACAAAGGACAGTGAAAAGGTAACTAAATAAGAGAAAAAGACAACAAAAGACAAAGCAATAGCTGTAAACAAGATTAGGAGAGTAAAGCATTATATACCCTGTACAATGACACTGGAGTCGAGTGTCGTATGGGTCAGTAGTGTTACATTCTGTGAGGGAAGGACAGGAGGTCAGGACAGGACAGGACACATGCAGGTCAGGGGTCCTGGACCCGGCTGTACAAGTGAAGTGTGGTGGGACTGTCTATGTAAATTATAAACATCTGTAAGACCATTGGATAAGTGAGGGTATACCCAAGAAATTCACATAGTTGTAAGTTATTTGTCGCAATGAGTGAGTGACCCCACACCCAGCGAATAAGTTCCAGGAGTGTGTGTCTCTAGACACTTGCAAATAATTGACACCATTTCGCATGCACAATAACCGTCAGAAGTGTCCTGTAATTGCTGTGCCTGCACTGCGGGCGCTGAGGATCCCACCCCACCCAATCGAGAGGCGGGGTCGGGCCCAGGAGTCCACCTGAGAACGGCCCGGTGGACGGGACACTTCCCAGACTGAGGGATCCAGGGTGGTCCACCGGCCCCAACAAGGCCACCCGGACAAGGCTGCAGGGACCCAACACCACCCTCCCTGCCATCCTCCACCCCACCGGACCACCACCACACACCATCCCAAGCGCTTCGCCCCACCCACAGGAGAGCGAGACGCCCCACACCTACCCGCTAGGCCTGCAATGGAGCCAGTCCCAGCCCAGCCCGAAGGAGAGACAGTGTCCCGTTTGGTAGAAAGGGCGGATAGGGGCGGCGACAAGGGAACGATAAGGGGGGCAACACGGAGAGCAGCCACGGGGCATGAAAGAGGAGCCCCCACACCAAGCAGCCATCCAGCCAGAGGTGCCCGGCCCGATGAGCACTGCCATGAGCCCAGTGAGAACCCACCTCCCTCCTGTAACTATGACTGCCAGATCCCTGACTGGCGGTCATTGGCCCTACCCCGTGTATAAGTGGTCCCTGAGTGGTGTGGTACATTAAAATCAGGGCTGCCAGGCACTGCTGCCCCGCAGCCAAAACTTCACCAAAGGTCAAACAAGCAGCAACTTTACATCACAATGAATTGGGAGAGAATTACCCAAAACATCTCATAGTATCACAAACACTAACCTTGTGTCTCCCCGTGACCTTCGTGAGCATAGGCGGCTCGGAAAATGGACGGATGGATAACCTTGTGTCTCATCGGTGTGTAGGTAATGGAATTAATGTTTATAGAGCATTTGGTTACATTCATTACTTTTTTTCGTTTTGCTTTCGTTTTTACCGGTGTCATGTGGAGTTATTTTTCATGCCAAAATGCTGACTTCTGGTGCGAACCCTTCAAAATAAAAGGCTACATGCTTAAAACAGGAAGTCAAGTTAAAACTTGCACATCACCATTTTTGTCACTACATATATTTCCAAAGGTGCTATTGACATGAAAATTTCACCAGATGTTGGGAACCCATACATAGAAAGTAGAACAAATAAGATCAGAAATTAAGTTGTGTGTTATCATGTGAAATGACACAGGGAAAAAGTATTGAACACATGAAGACAGGGAGGTGCAAAAAGGAGGTGCATGGAATAAAAATCTTTTTGAGGTAAGGTTTTCATTTTCATTGTGGCTATTCTTCCAAGTAGTGATGTAGGCAAGTTATTGCAGCGTATTAAGTCAGCTGTGATTTTTTTACAGAAGTGGTGTGTAATGTAGATTGCTTAGCTCTGTGAGTTTTGGCGAAATATTAATACCTAAATACTTAATGTTTCCTATAGGAATGGCGTAATCTGGGATTTAATCTGCAGGATTCCACGAGTTTGCTGTTATTGGGAGTATTGTTGATTTTGTCCAGTCCAGAGTAATCTGATAATTATGAAAATGTTTTCAGATTGACGACATCTTGAAGAGATGACTTGGGTTTCTGTAACTTGTTGTGCTGCTAATAATGTTGCTATACTGTAGGCGCGATCGATCAATGCAAACTAAAACAAGCAGACATTCCAACAGCTTCTTCCCTCTTGCCATGAAATTGTTAGAGGCTGAGTGACTCTCCGTAGTGTGTTTTTATGTTTTTACGTGTCAAAAGTATTTTTTGGACAAAATGGCTGTCTATTGTCGTACTGGAGCGGCTCCAGCTACCAGAGACAATTTCCTTGTGTGTTTTTGACATACGTGGCAAATTAACAGGATTCTGATTCTGCCTACTCACATTTTGAAGACGATGCGCACACACACACACACACACACACACACACACACACAAATGGCATCCATTATGTTCCATCTGGGCCGGTGTGTGTCAGTCTGACCTTCTACACATGACGGGCTGCCGCTTTTTAGCTGCAAAGTCTGAATGTGTTGACGTTTAAAAGCATCGTGGCCATGCACACACTGCAGTCCTGTGTTCTACAGCGACACAATTGCCACAAAGACAAGGACTCCATAATGGAACACACAAAAAAGTGTTGTCTTTTTCTTTATTGTGGACTGAAAAGATTTGAGTTTGACACCAAAATATGAATACGAGCTGTGATTTACATGTTTACAAACATACCAATTGGGCCCAAATTTTTTTCCATACCTTCCGATCAAAGTCAGCAAAGACCCTGATTATCTGACATTTTCAAAAAATTGTCCTCAGCAATTAGTCTGTGGTGTAGGGTAGTTAAGACTTATTTTCCCCTCCTAATCGACTCAGAAATCAATTGGGACCAACAACTGTCAATGTTAAAACTCTGGTCAATATTTATAATTGTAAATCCTTTGTGTGTGCTCAACACAGAGTTTGGCCAGGTCATGGATTCTGCGATTGTGGTGTATGGTGGATAACGCAAAGAAAACCCACACCACAGGCAAATCACCTTTAGAGACATTCCATAATCTACCGTAATTTCTCGTGTATAATGGCACCCATGTAGAATACGCACCCCCAAAGTTGACCTCAAAATTCTGGAAAACCCTTCATGATTTTGTGTCTACACATATGATCAAAACATTAAGTATTATCTGTAGGTTGTTATTTTAAAAATAAAAAATATTATGAAGTTAAGCACTTTATTTGAAAACATAATACTTTATTTTTATTTACTTTGTTTTATTTTGAAATTCACAGCTCTACTTTTATTTAGTACATGAGAAAACACTCAGTTGTGTTCATGTTTGATTACCCAGGGAGAATTTGTGTGTACAATTCTTTAAAGAAAACATGAAGGACCAGGTGAAACACATTTAATTTTATTTTTAATGGGATTCAAATTAAACATTATCATTAAACAAAGCATAACCATAAAGAAATTAATGATGGTGGTTGTTCAGTCTTCAATTGTATTTAAAAAAGACAACAATATTTCACAAATTCTGCCTGGGTATGTAAACTTAAGAGCACAATTGTAAATTTATGCAGTCATATGTACCCCTGTCATATTGGAATGAAAGTGTAGGCTACACATTTTTCATAACCACTCGGTGGCGGTGACATACTAGAATGAAAGTGTACAACCTTTTCATAACCTCTAGGGGGCGGTGGAATATTGGAATGAAAGTGTACAGCTTTTTCACAACCTCCCGATGGCAGTATACATCTATAAAGTGTGAAAGTCTTTCCTTTCCCCCTTTACCTATGTATAGGGGAAAATGTGTATACACTATTAACTTTTGACAATTTTTTGGGGGTAAAAAATGCACATTATACATGAGAAATTACAGTAATTGTGGCTTTGTTAACTAAGTTACCAAATAAGATAACAGTTAATTAGCCTAGCCTTTCATTTGCTACAACTACTTTTTTCTTCTTTGTATTTTCTAGCGGTCTGGATCCCCTATGTGGCACTGTGTTGCTTCTCACAGGTCCGTCTTGGTACTACAACAGACATGGTTATGTGTGTGGTGTGTTGTGTTGGTCATCTGGAGTGCAGTAAACCAAACAATATAAGAGCAGTTTCATCCTTGTCATGTGTGGGGTCTCTCATATTGCAGAAATCTGTTTTACTAAGCAGGATACACATAACAATTGGGCAAAATTTTAGCATTTTCCTCCCATTGTATTAAAGACAACGAAGTCCAGCAGTCAGATGTCTCTGAATGATGATCCTGAGCGATTATGTGTGGTGAGAGATTTTTTCCCTCCACAATCAGCTCAGACGAAAGTGTGGGCCAACAATCAATAAATATTACATACTGTAATATTTACTAAGACAAATCATGTGTTTGGTCAGCACCAAGTTTGGCCGACCCATGGACTTCGTGATTGTGGTGTATGCTGAATCACACCAACACAACCCACCCACACCACAGGATAATCGCTCAGAGTGGGGTCCTTTTCCAAATCCCAATTCCAATGAAGTTGGGACATTGTGTAAAACGTAAATAAAAACAGAATACGATGATTTGCAAATCCTTTTCAACCTATATTCAATCGAAAGTACAATACTACAAAGACAAGATATTTCATGTTCAAACTGATGAACAATTTTATTTTATTTTTTTTGCAAATATTCACTCATTTTGAATCTGATGCCTGCAACACATTCCAATAATTTCCTTTTAACAACAATCAATTATTTCCCGTTCTTGCTTGATGTACAACTTGAGTTGCTCAACGGTCCGGAGTTTCCATTTCTTATTTTGCGCTTTTTTAACGGGAGACAGGTCTGGACTGCTGGCAGGCCAGTCTCGGACTCAAACTCTTTTTCAACGAAGCCACGCTGTTGTAATCTGCAGAATGTGGCTTGGCATTGTCTTGCTGAAATAAACAGGGACGTCCCTGAAAAAGATGCTGCTTGGATGGCAGTATACAGTATGTTGCTCCAAAACCTGTATGTAACTTTCAGCATGAATGGGGCCTTCACAGATGTGCAAGTTACCCATGCCATGGGCACTAGCACACCCCCTTACCATCACAGATGTTGGCTTTTGAACTTTACCCTTTTCAAATTCTTATATTTTTGCATAGTTTCCCAACTTTAATGTTTAAGATCATCTAACAAATGTAGATATCAGGCAAATACAACCCAAGTAAACTGAAAATGCTCTTTTTAAATGGTGATTCCATTCATTAAGAGAGAGAGAAAAATATATTCAAAGTTACCTGGCCCTGTGTGAAAAAGTAATGCCCCCCTAAACCTAATAACTGGTT